>NC_142588.1:31891079-32194109 GCF_965207765.1 Zootoca vivipara | reverse complement strand
TACGATAATGAAATGTGAATATATTATGTGATTTTGTGCTTGCCTGCCTCCCTTCTCCGTTAGGGCATTTTAAAGGCATAATTTTAAAATGGATGCTTTAAGAACATAATTCCAATATAATACCAGCAAGGGATTCCTAATAGTAATAACATAATATGCTTAAAACTCTTGAGAAGTTGCCAGCATTGTGAGTAGGTGCAGCTTCTAAATGCTTATAGTGTAATTCAAAACATCATTAGAGGGGTGAAACAATGGAATCAGAACTAGGTCATAAGGATCTTTTAAATATTTCAGTGCATCTGTTAAGGTTTACAGTTTGTCCATTAAAGGCTTAATCATATTGTACTTTTGGATCATTTACAAGCCCCTGCAACGACTGACTTGCAGATTTATAGGAGACTTGTCTGACCAGGGAAAAAATACTATTAGAGAAAAGTATTTTAAAACACATTTTTCCCTTTGTGGACATCAAAACTACAGATCTTAATCTACCCAGAAAACATGAAAGCTTAAGCACCACTTCACACATTACATTTTTTAATATATACCTGAGTAGTATAATACTTTTTATTCCTGGAATTACCAATAAAGTGGTTTGATCCCTTTCACGATCATTTGGCCTCGGATGCTCTATGTCTATGAAGAGTCTTTGCCGCCTCTGGTTGAGACTTGCAGTTTTTCTCAATTCTTATCCCTACCCCCAATTTCTAATTTCTTATAATATATGGCTTTTGTAAGCATAGAAACAGTAAACATAAACAATAAATTGGTATCATTGGCGTATGGACAAAGTCATTACAAGCAATTTAAGTATCTAGATCTGGGAACAGAATAGAAGATAGTACATTTAACCAGGAGGAAAAGAAAGAGAGAGAGAGAGGAGATATAGAATTTGAACATCTCTGTAGCACAGCTAAAAAGTCTAGTGTGTGTCCCCACCACTAAAAATGGCTTGCATACTTTGTGTGCCACTTTGCACATCTAATTTGCATTGTGGTTGAGACAGATTGATTTTTTTTTTTTGCCCCATGTGGCAATTTTCAGAAGTTAAACACAAGAGTTATCAGCAGACTTCAAACAACCAGCTTTCTTTTCTTTCTTTTACTTTTTTAAAATAATTTTGTATTAGTTTTTACACATATTCTCCAGCATAACATCCTTTTAAACATTGTTTCGAAATTTTTGGCTATCACAGCTTAAGACTTCCTTCAACCTCGACTGATGGTTTTCTAAAGTCTTTCTAGTTATGCATTTTGTTACTATAATTATTGTTATAAACTCAAATTTCCAATACATCTATTCTTTTCACAATAATTCTTTTCACAATAATTTATACATTACTCCTTACAAAGCTTCTTTTAACCCTACAAGCGATGTCAATTGGTTACAATTGCTTTCCAAATATATCAAAAACTTCATCCATTCCTTTAGGATAGTCTGGTCCTGCTGGTTCCGAATTTCCTGGTTAATCTCGCCATCTCAGCATAGTTCATCAATTTCTCTTGCCACTCTTCTTTAGTTGGCATTTATTCTTGCTTCCATCTTTGGGCTAATAGTATCCTTGCTGCAGTTATTGCATATAAAAACAATTTTTTATCATTCTTGTGAATTTCTGTACCCACAATACCCAATAGAAGGGCTTTTGGTTTTTTTAAAAAATGTATATTTCAACATTGTTTTTCATCTCATTATAAATCATTTCCCAGAAGTCCTTCACTTTCTTACATCAAACAACCAGCTTTCATGTGGGCCTTGATTCCTGTGAATCCTAGTGCGTTGGGAATGGGGAACTTGTGGCCCTGACGATTGGCCAAGCTGGCTGGGTCTGATGGGAGTTGGAGTCTAAGAACAGATGGTTCTTTGTGTTTTTAAACCTATATAGGCCTTTTCCATATTTGAGCAATATTTGGCTATTAATCCATGCTTTTCCTATTTGAATTACAGTGGAACCTCGGTTTACACCTACCTCTGTTTACGAACGCCACAGACCTGGAAGTGTTTACATCTGGGTTCCGCGGCGTCGGATGCGCAGACAAAATCTGTGCAGCTCGCACATGTGCAGAAGCGATCTGCGCAGCGCGTGCGCAGAAGCATGCCTTCAGCGAGCGAATGCCTCGGCGAGCGAACACCTCCGCAGAACGGATTGCGTTCACAAACCGAGGTACCACTGTAGACCAGAGTAGTCCAGATCCCCAATTTTAGGGGAAAGCACTGAGATTTGTGTTTGTGGATAGCGCCATGTGGACTGTACAGATTAAATGGGAATGGAAACAGCTGCAAGCACACCCCATGTTGGGGAGGGGGGATTTCTGCTCAGGGAATTGTCACAATCAAGTACATTTCCATCGTCCACTTCCAGGTTGAGATAGGAACTGACAAGTGAATTTCCAAATGTATTTTGGTGTTTATATATAGTTGGGTGCAAAATACACACA
Organism: Zootoca vivipara; assembly: GCF_965207765.1. Classification (NCBI taxonomy): domain Eukaryota; kingdom Metazoa; phylum Chordata; class Lepidosauria; order Squamata; family Lacertidae; genus Zootoca; species Zootoca vivipara. Next base: position 32,191,674 of record NC_142588.1, on the reverse strand, counting down.
GCATATTGAACATTTAAGCAGTAGTGCCTTTGTGATCCCTGTAGGAAGTTACAGCACGTCCCACTATTTGAATTTGAATTCTTTTCTGAAGTCTCATTTGCCCCAGTTTGCCAAGAAATTGTTCCGAGTGCATAAAAGTGCAAATTGCTTTGCAGGAGTGACGAACTCATTAAACCTTATGGTAAGTCTGTGAGATACAGATCATTAACACTCACATTTTGCACTGGTTATGAGTAAATTTGGTCGTTGATATTCCCGTGGCCCCTGTTAGATAGACGGAAGGGATTAACAGAAGGTCATGCTGTGGTTAGAACTTATACCTAAGCCCTCTGCAGCTAACATGAGAAGCTAACATGAGAAGAAAAGGGTGGCAAGGCTACAAGATTAGACCCACTCCTGCCATCAATCAAACATGTCCTCGCTTTGATTACTTCTGCAGCAGGAAACCTTTTCTACTTGTGAAAGCTCCCCTTGCAGCTAAGAGCCCTGATATTTCCAAGTTCAGAGGACAGTTCTCTATCGGAAGTGGTGTCCTGTCCAAGGTCAGATTAATGATTTTAAAAAAAACTCCACTAAGGAAGAGCCTTGGGGTTTCTCATCAACAATAAGTCACAGACTTGACCAGGCACACAGATGTATCCCGCTATTTCTATTTAAATTTTACTAATTATTTCCAAATTTGCAACTATGCCTATAAATTAGCATGTGACTATTTTATGCAAGCCTGTGTACTTTGTAACTATGGCCCTTTTAACAATACGTTGGTGGCTACAGTTCCCAGGATTCTTTGGGGGCAAGCCATATTCTTTAAATGTGTGTTAAATCTGCTTCTGATATATGGTGTAGATGTGCCTTGTCTAGCATCCTGTTAAAATCGTGAACTAGATGCCCGTGGGAGCTTGCATGCAGGACCTGAGTGTAGAGTTCTGAACCATGTGGGTTTAGCGTTCTAAACCACGTGGGGAGCCTACTCGCCTAGAGGTCACCTTCATTCAGACCTTCCCCCTCCTCCATGCATGGAAGGTGGGGGAGGGAGTTAAAGAGGGGGGCTGGGCCTTTGAGTGCGGTCCTACTCTTCCCCTTACACAGTGGTAATCACATGAGGGGACAGTGAGTGAATAGGGCTTTTGTGTAACACAACTACCGTGTTTCTCCTAAAATAAGACACGTCTTATATTAATTTTTCCTCCAAAAAAACACACCACGGCTTATTTTCAGGGGATGTCTTATTTTTTAATTAAATTGGGTACAGCAATCCACATTTATTCCATTATAATTAAGTTGCCCTTGCCGTTTGCTGGCTCTTGCTGGGCTGGGGCTTACCGCAGTGTGCGCTGCTGGCTTAGCCGGCTCCCGTTCAGTCGGAGCGTGGCGCGGCGCTGGGCTGGGGATCGGCGCGGGGATCTGGGGCTCCCGCTGGGCGGAGGATCGGCGCGGCGCGCGCTGCTGCGTTCGCCAGCTCCCGCTGGGTCGGGGCTCGGCAAAGCGCGCGCTGCTTGCCCTTGCCGTTTGTTGGCTCTTGCTGGGCTGGGGCTGCTGGCTTAGCCGGCTCCCGTTCAGTCGGAGCGCGGCGCGGCGCTGGGCTGGGGATCGGCACGGGGATCTGGGGCTCCCGCTGGGCGGAGGATCGGCGCGGCGCGCGCTGCTGCGTTCGCCGGCTCCCGCTGGGTCGGGGCTCGGCAAAGCGCGCGCTGCTTGCCCTTGCCATTTGCTGGCTCTTGCTGGGCTGGGGCTGCTGGCTTAGCCGGCTCCCGTTCAGTCGGAGCTCGGCGCGGCGCTGGGCTGTGGTTCCTGCTGGGCTGGGGATCGGCGCGGGGATCTGGGGCTCCCGCTGGGCTGGAGATTGGCGCGGCGCGCGCTGCTGCGTTCGCCGGCTCCCGCTGGGTCGGGGCTCGGCAAAGCGCGCGCTGCTTGCCCTTGCCGTTTGCTGGCTCGGCGCGGGGATCTGGGGCTCCCGCTGGGTCAGGGCTCTGCGTGGTGCGAGCTGCAGGTCGCGCAGGGTCCTGCTACTGTAGTCCGAGGCTCTGCGCAGCACGTGCTGCAGCTTCTCCCGGCTCCCAGTCCTTCTGCACTCCACGTGGGCATCCGCTTCCGGCAAGGACAGGAATCTTCCTTTTCCTGTTCCTTACGGAAGCGCCATTCAGCACGGTACGGTAGGTACCGGTACCCCTAAGACGTCTTATTTTCGGGGGATGTCTTATATTTTTTTTGCCTGTAAAAGATCGTGCCATGGCTTATTTTAGAGGCACGTCTTATTTTAGGAGAAACACGGTACTACTGCAAGATGAACAAGAGGTCTGATTCAGAGACGTCTTTGGAACCATAGTTTGGAATAATGGAACGAAAGGGTTGGGAATTCAATAGAAATGGAAGCATTTAAGGCAGACGGGTCAGTAGATGCCCAGTGTTCTCGGCAAAATCCATTTGTTGTCTAAGTGGTTGCGCTTTTGTGGCGCCTACTTTAATTAAGGCCCTGACAAGATTTCCATTATAAGCCCATGTTTTAAGAGGTTTATTGCTCAGCTGTAAAAATTTGCTCCAGGCGGCCTGTCTCAGCCTGAAAACGTTTTCTCAAATTTTGGAAAAATAATAATAAAACAAATTAAGTTATGCAAGTAAGGCTTCTGAGATGCTAGTTTTCAGTGGCATGTAACTAAATCAGCTCTCATGTGACAGCGGTCTTGTTCTTCATGCTCTAGAACAAGGAGATGCCAGTCGAAGTGATCTGATGCTATTAAAAGCAAGGCTTGCATTTGCAAAAGTGTCTTGGTCCTGTGTACCTAAAAGACCACCCATCATAAGCTCTAAGTTCTACCTGGAGAGCTGTCAGCAATGCAGTGCACAAGGCCAATACCATTGTTAAACCTTTTTTTTTATGTGACTTTTTGTGGTTAGGAATAAGGTAGCTCAAGTAGAGATTAGAGATGCTTCCATATGAGACAGTTACATACAAGAATAGCTATACTGTACTTGGTTCATTCATATTTTATGTGGTGTCCAGTTGTTTTTCTTCCGTTTTATGTTTGATCCCCCACAATCATTATTGAGACTGCAGAAAATGTGACCATTTATTTGTACAAAGAGTAATATAGCATGGCACAGTAGAGTGATTTCCATAGGTGTGTTTGAGAAAAACTGCAGATGAGGTACCTGGTGAGAGGATGGTTCAGGAAACCACAGGAGTGGAGAGTTCTCTCTCCCTCGGGTCCTGTTATGGACTTCGCATCTGGTTGGCCGCTGTCAAAAACAGGATGGTCTGATCCTGAAAGCTCTTTCTGTGTTCTTCTAGTCAGGTGATAGTGTGGATTAGAGATGTCTTACCATTTCCTGTTTGCAGTGCCAATCTGCAATGTCCCGTCCTGTATTACTTTTCGTTCAGAATTTGTACACCACTTAGTTTTGTGATTAAGCACACCTTGGTGGCTATCGACACAGGAAGCATTTGCGGTTAAAAGAATAACTACAGATAGGGCTTGGTTAACTTATCGGGATCTTTTGGTCGAAGAAAAAAGCACAAAAACCTTTAAATTGAAGCCTTACGAGGAATTAAAGGATAGACTGGGAGGGTGGATGGAGTATCATCAATTACACAATATATTTGTAAAAGATAATAAAAGTAATGGATTTCAAAGTGGGGCCTCAGAACTGGATAAAATGGTAATCCAATCAAACACCAAGACGATAACCAAGATCTATGATTTCTTATTAGAATGGGATACCAAGGATGAATCAGTTAAATCTGTGATGATCCGCTGGGCCATTGATTTTGGATATAATATCAAATTCGAAAAATGGCATAAACTTTGGAACATAGACATTAAATTTACAGCAAGTGTCACGTTGAAAGAAAATTTATTCAAAATGATGTACAGGTGGTACCTCACCCCGTCCAGGCTAGCTAAGATGTATAAGACAGGCGATAAAAGGTGTTGGAAATGTGGTGAAAAGGACGGGGATTTTATCCACATGTGGTGGAAATGTGAGAAGTTAAAAACCTTTTGGGAATCCATCTATAACGAGCTGAAAAAAATCCTAAGATACACCTTTAGAAAAACACCAGAAGCCTTCCTACTGGGGATGGTTGGGGAGGATATAGAGAAAAATGACCGTAAATTCTTTCTTTACGCTACAACTGGGGCTAGGATTCTTCTGGCAAGGTTGTGGAAACAAAAACAACTCCCATCACTAGAGGAATGGCAACAAAAAATGTTAGAATACCTGGAAATAGCTAAATTAACAGCAAAGATCAGATACCAGAGCAATGAAACCCATCTGAAAGAATGGAATAAATTTATGAAATATATAGATAAAATCTGTGATTAAATCAATGGGGAAGTAAACTAGACTTAAACCGCACCACGAACTGTTAAGAATCAATGTGAGGAAATAGAAAACTTAAGATGTTTGACCAAAGCAATGTCAAGTGTTAAAAAGACTTTAAGAAAATTTATGTTTTAACATGGTTAATATTCCAACTCGGCATATTCACAAAATAAGAAACAAAAATTGTACTTGGAAAATGAAAATACAACGATAAATAAGGAAGACTGTAAGAAACAGCAGAAAAATGAAGGGAAGTCGCAGATAATTTTTTTAATGTTTTTATTTTATTTTATTTCTCCTTTTTCATTATGAATCGTTTGTAAAAGTGTCTGTTTTATAAAGTTAATAAAGATTATGTTGCAAAAAAGTTTTGTGATTAAGCAGTATATCAGGGGTGGGTGACCTGTGGCCCTCCAGATGTTTTAGGACTCCAGCTCCCACCAGCCCCAGGCAGCATGCCGAGTGGTCAGGGATGATGGCAGTTGGAGTCCACAATATCTGGACAGGCACAGGGTTCACCATCCCTGCAAGATATAAACCTTTCTCAATAAATAATGTACCAGGTCCTGGAAGAAGCGATTGATCCTCATGCTATCTGTTCTCCTTTGATAATGAAGAACAGAAATTTACTGATGTCTGCCTCACTCTGCTTGGTGCTCAGGTCAGCTCCTGATCTGGGTAACAAGAGGGTCTCCGATTACTGGGAATATTTAATATTCAGAGAGATGTTTATCTAGCAAAGCCGGTTTTCTCAAACAAAGCTTTCACTGGCCCCCAAGATCTCAAAATGCATCTTGTGGAAATAGAAATGAGAAGTTGACTTTTTAATGTACAGTATGCACAGTACTTCTGTGCAAGTAAACTGGAATTCCACCTATGTGTTTTTTTTTATTTGTAAATTATACATAAGCTTTCTAACTGCTGCAAGCATCACCTCTATTATTTAATAGGCTCCCCTATCAATAAATTATGGAATTTCAGTGGTATGCAAATTCATATCAATATTTGGGTCCTTCAGAACTTCAGACCCCAAACACACTTAAATTATACATACTAATGTAGTGATACTCCACAAAATTCCTCCCCCCCCCCCCCGCCTTAGATAGTACTTTCTGTAAAGCTCTGCTTTGATCTGCAAGTTTTATTTCCCAGTATAAGGGCAAGAAAGACGTACCTGGCATACTTTGTTTAAAACTGAAACGCCAATTACGCGCTGCTTGAGATAGACAACTGAACTATAACCATTATTTTAAAAGGAAAGGATTTGTGGTATGTAATAAAGGTGGTGGGCCATTGGGTTAAAAAATTTTCAGAAATGAAAAGGACATGAACAACACAATAAAAACATTGTGATGAGTAATCATGAGTATGAGTAATCAACCAAAGGCTGAGATACGTGTCTGTGTGTATTTGTATGTATTTCCCGAGATTAGGTTATATCTTCCTTTGCCGTTGCTTATCTGTGCCCAGTTCATTCTGATATATTTCATCTAGGAAGAGTCCTCTTTCAGTCTCTCACTGGAACCCTTCTCTGAGGCTACCAGAATACACAATAGGAATCAAACTCATGATTCATAGCCCCATGATTCATCTTCACTTTCTCAAAGGCTACTTTCTAGATCCAAAGTCAGTTTTTTGATGCTTGCTTTCACATGGTATCCTGCAAACATCTTTTGAGATGACAAGCCACCATATTCAGATTAAAGGTCTAACATGTTTCCCCAATGCCTAGTTCTGAAATTCTTCCTTTGTCCACCCATTTCTTTCTCTTTTTTTCATCTTGAGACTAGTGTTCCTCTATTATCTTTTTGCTTGACAAAGCAGGTTCTTTTGGTGGAGCATATGAAACTGTGTTAACATGAACTATGGTTATTTTAGAATAAACTAACTTCAAAATTAGGGCAGTACTTTTTATTAGGCAAACAAAAATGTCACAAAAAGATCTTCATGCTTTCAAGCAGTCCACAAGTCTTCATTAGACTAGACAGCTTCTTAAAAATAAAAATTAAAAGGTGTGGGAGAAGAGAAAAATGAGCTGGTGATAAATCTATCTATATCTGCATCTAATAAGAGTTTTAATTTGGAGTGTGGAAGAGTTAACAGACATTAGAGATTTGTGGACTTTGCTGTCCAGGGCGCAGCTTGTATTTCCTTCCTCTCATTACCCCATCCAACATGTGAAAATAATTTTTTGTCTCCCTATCCCGTTGTTGTTGTTGGCATCACACAACAGATTGTACGTTGCTCATCAAGCTCATATTTAGATTCAGATAAGGAATCATGTTCAACATAATCCGCTTCTTTTGTTAAGAAGATCGCTCAGCACATTATCTTTTGTAGGCACAACGGCCTATGCAGAACTAAAGACTTGGCCAAGTATATGTGATTGGTTGCCCTTGTACCTAAAGATAAGCAATATCATTTGGATACAATGATGTCAGCATAACGTATACTATGTCGTTATGTCATGGATACAAAAAAGCCTTTTTTAAAGCCAATACAACTTGCTAATTTGCCATGAAAACTGACAAAACATAGGAAATGAGCAGATTTGTTCAGGGCAGATAAATGCAAACCCTGCAGGGCACATATTTGCAGGGCAAATGCAAGGGTCACCTTGCATTTTAAAAGGGGCGGGGGAGTCCTTGCATGCTCTCCTTGCCCGGTACAGTTGCTGTGAAATAAACTAGCCTAGCCACTAAGGGTTTTAGCCAATGAGTGCAGCCAGAGCTTTGCTTGAACCCATTCATTCTCTCATTCATTCTCTCATTCATTCTCTCTCTGCAAAACTAGGATGAGGTCCAGAAGATCAAAGAATCTGGGGGGGGGAATCCCCTTGGGCTTTTCAGTGTGCCATTTTTGTTCACTGTATACATGCTTCACATGTGGTTGAATTGTAGCTGGATTATTATGAAAGGCTTTTTTATTTTGAGAAAGCAAATTAACTTATTATTTTTATTAAAAAAAATAGTATTCAGTTTAAGAGAGTAGACTTTCATTTAATAGTCTACCTTGTGCATTGGTGTTTCAATATAACAGGGGCACATGATAATAAAGATCAATCCTAGAATACCTTCTGATGTCTAAGCATAGTGTGTTTGAGTTGTGAGTAGAAAATCCTGGTGAATAACGAAAGTAAGTTGTTTATTCAAAGTGCATATTTTCAAAGATTCCTGCAAATGCCAGTAAAGAATGGTTTTTTTGGGAATCTCCTCAAACTACTGGAGGTACTATCATTAGTAACGGGGATCTGAGGTAATCTTGCCCGTAATTTCATCTCCTCAAGCCGAAAAGAATACATCTCTCTCTCTCTCTCTGTCCTCAATTGTTCCAGCTGTATTTCTTTTTCTGCTTTAATGCGAGCTATTTCCAACTTAATCTTCAAAATTTGTAGCTCTGAGTTGGAATTTTCTTCACTAGTTTCAACTTCCTCAGTTCTCACATCTCCCTTTGCCTCTCTCCCCTTTCGTAAATGTGCCATCTTCTGACAGGATTTGTTTGTCTTATTCGACTTCACTCAGCGTGTGGGTGTTGTTTTAGAATCCCACCGCTGCCACCCAAAATGTGACGATCCCACCGCTGCCACCAAAAATGTGATGGATCCCCCACCTCACTGTTTTAACCTCAGAGGCTCTCCCTGTGCTTCTCTACAAACAGGAGAAGAAAACCTCGAGTGTCCAAATTGGACTTGTCTCCAGAGTACCTCAGGCGCTGCGTTCGAAACCTATGGCCACCAGTGGGAAGTCCCTCCCATGGACCCCTACTGCTATAGTGTGCCTCTCCCTTAGGCAACTACGTGGCTCCTCCAGCTTCGCTAACCAGCCCTTTGTATGACAGGAGAAAAAGCAAACAGTTTCCTCTTCCCCAGGAAAGCTTTGTTCTCCCCTCTTTGTCACACCTCTGAAGGTACTGAGACACTGCCGGGTCAGTGAACGTTTAAGCACATTTAACTTTATTATTTAACTTATAAACATGAATTTCTTTGGTTCTTAAAAGCACATATCTTCCTTTTATTTGACACAGACTTGTTACAACAGCTCCTGCATCCCTCTCTAACCCTCTACTCTCCACAACCGCCCACTCCCAACTGCCAACTGCCCACCACCTAACTGACCAAACCGCTCCTCTCTCCTTTTAAACTGGGAACAGTCCCACCCCCATCAGAATGTTATGTCAGTCAGGCTGGAGGTGGATTAACTCTTTTCCAGCCAGGTAGGAATAAATATTTCAAAACTGTGTCAGTCCGTTACAGAGGTGTGTCTAGCAGGGGTTGGAAGCCTGTTGCCCTTCAGGTCTTGCTGGACTACAACCCCTGTTGTTCTCAACCACGATAGCTGGGGTTGACGGGAGTTGGGAGTCCAAAATCATCTGGAGCGCCACCAGTTCCCTATCCCTGGTGTTTCAGAGTGCAGTCAAATCCATTATAGTTAAGCTCAACTTTCATAGGTGCAGCAGGTACACAGAACTGTTCATCACAATCTGCATCATGTCATGCTTAAAAGCACCCAGTATCATTTCCACAGAAAGGTGATCCAATGGTATGCAATGCGTTTTGCAGTCTTTTTAATCTTTTCACCTTGTTGCCAACAATCTTTCAGGACTGAGATCTGAGATGGACTGAAATATAATATGACCTCTATAGTGTAGTGTTACAGAGGGTGTGTTCAGAGGATCACTATTGTAGAATGGTTTCTGCTTAACAATTTATTTACCACATCACATTCTCTGCAGAAATTTAGTGGGTGATTCTTCCTGGTCTTTTGATTTCCCACCCCTGTGGGAGAGTTTTGCACACATTGAACCCAATGACATTAGTGGAACTAATTTAGTCAAGGTCGTTAATTCGAGTGTTTCTACTCTGAGTAGGACTAGCATTGAGTACCACCCAAAGTGTCTGCCTCCTGACTTGCCAGGCCAAACTCCTTGACCCATCATTTCCCAATGCAACAAGTTCCTGGCCCCACCCTATTTCTGCCTGTGCTTCCTAGAGCTGAGGATAACATGAGAAGTTTCTCAGAAGACCTTTGTTGTGGAAGAAATATTTTATTTTTCTTAGCTAGAAAATGTCTGGTTTTCATAATCTTCTCCATCATGTGCTGGGGGTGGGGGAAAGAGAGAGAGTAGATGTCGTCGTCTCTGTAGGCCATCTTCCTCTAGTGTCCCAGAATGGCACTAGGTAGGTCCAGGGATTTTTGGAAGATGGAAATGGTAAGCCAGACTACCAACACAGTTGCTACTGCTCTCACTTGCAGCAGCAGCAGCAACCCCCAACCCTGAAAGGCAAACAAACAAACAACAACCTCAAGTGGGCTATTGTGACTGTTGTTGGCGAGACCCACAACTCTCCACCACTAGAACCAGGGCTTTTTTTTCCAGCCGGAACTCACCAGAACTCAGCTCCAGCACCTCTCAGGTGGGCACCATTGCCATTATAAGAGAACATGGGAGGCGCTCATGGTAAGTTCCAGCATCTCTTTTTCTAGAAAAATAGCACTGACTAGAACCTTTGGGATAATTTCTACTCCCCACTGCAGAAGTTCAGGATTTATTTTTTTAATACATCAGTTTCTTTGCCCACAGATAGAATAGGATAGAAATGTCCTGTGGGACATTTTAGATGTAGCAGGTGTCCCGCTTGCCCTCTGGCCTTGCAAACCAAGGTGATTTATAACGAAAAGACCAAATTCAAGTTTGTTATCAACTATTTCAGTACATGCCAAACAAAAGAGGTGGTATATTTAATTAGATGCCCTTGTAATTATTTTATATAGGGTCAACAATCCGGTCTGTGGGAACACGCATCGGTGAACACCGATCCCGCATTAGGAATGCGGTTTGGGAAGCACCCCTGGTTGAACATTTTTTAGCTAACAATCATTCAGACTCGGACTTGCTTTACACCGTATTGTGGATTAACAGGAGGAAGGTGAACGCTAAACATGATTATGTAAAATTATTAAGACAAAAAGAATCACAATTTATTTTTATGTTCATTCAGAAGGATTGTTAGATTTGAATTGTTTCATCTAATTATATTACTTTCAGGATCTTGAGGTTGCATGTAACTTTAAAATTACAATATCCTTGATTAACTAGGGTGTTACCTGTGGTGGAACTGTATATTAAGCTTTATATTTCCTGCTTCAGGCAGCAGGGGTTACATATGTGTATGACCCCTGTTCCACAGATTGTATACAAACACTAAGGTATGTTTTATTTTTGTATTTTTCTGTATTTTTTCAATGTTAAGATATTATGGACTGCATAGACTCGTGTTCATGCTGGCCATTGGCCTTAATATATTGTATGACATAATGTGTGTGTGTGTGTGTGTGTGTGAGAGAGAGAGAGAGATTCTCCGAAAATAAGCCATACCCTGAAAATAAGCTATACCCCAAAAATAACCCATACCCTGAAAATAAGCCATAGTGATAGGCAGTTTAACCTTGTAGGTTTAACTGTACCATATTTTATTTTTTTTAAAAAAATAAGACATTCCCTGAAAATAAGCCACTGTGGTTTTTTTTGAGGAAAAATAAATATAAGACGGTGTCTTATTTTTGGAGAAACACGGTGTGTATTTGATTTATTTTTTGTAGTTTGATTACCTTGGATCACTGTCTCACATGTTGTTATAGTTTATAAAGATAAAAACAGATATATTTCGCCCATTGGAATTGGTCGGTGTGTTGCCTCTTTTTTAGGTATTTTGACACAGATAGAATAGAGCAGGGGTTTTCAACCAGCGTGCCATGGCACCCTAAGGTGCCTTGAATGCTGGCCCAGGGTGCCACCGGCAACACTGGCCTCTGTCCATCTTTCCTTCCCCCCCCCTCCTCACGTCTCTGCCTCCCCAGGACTGTTTGTTGCAGCAGTCCTGGGTACAAGCTACACAGGCAAATGGTGGCTCTGAGGCTGGTCAGGGGGTGCTTGTTGCCTGGAGCTGAGGGGGCCTTGGAGTAAGCAGGCACCTCAGGGTGAGCCTAGCCAGCCAGTCCACCAGCCCGTGCGGTTGGGAGTGGACAGACAAGTGGGAGGCTGGGCAGGCAGGCAGGCAGGCACTGTACTGGCCTTTCTTGTGCTTGCTGTGTGGGGCAGTGTGAGGAGGTACCTCTCTTTGGGGGGGGGGGCAGCTCAGACACCAGGGCGGCAGAGCCCAGAGGACTCCCAAGAGGGAGGAGAGAAGAGGAAGCTGAGAGAACACTGCACAAGGGAGGGTGCTCGAAAAAAGGTGAGAAGCTGCCAGCTCTGCAGGCAAGGGGTGACATAACTGGGCTCCTGAGCCCCACAGGGGTGCCGCAGAAAGAATGTAATTGGTCAAGGGAGCCGTGGACTTTAAAAGGTTGAAAACCTCTGGGTTAGAGAATTTTGTGAAGGCATTTGCTCACAGCTCTGTCACAGGCCTTCTGTCACACATGTGGACAGGAACCTTGAAGGTTATCGGGCACAAGCACAGAAAACCTGACAATGCTAGAAGGCTGTTAGCTGCAATATATTTAGATCACTGAAGATTCTCGAAGCCTCACTGGCAAATATTGCATATCCTTCATTAATTTCTAATGTACAAACTTGAATAACTTGATACGTCCAGTCACAGGTAATTAATACATATTTTGAGTAATGGCAATTACTTCCACTTATCTTATCAAATATCTTTCATCTGCCCAATCAGGGTGATATGAAATTTGAGGAGAAGGCAGGGAGTTTAATTTCCTTATTGAGCAGCGCCTTTTGACCAGAACAGTGACAATTTTTTTCTGCCACTAAAAAACGGATTTCGGTTAACCCAGCTGGTGCAGCAGATAATGTGCTGGATCAAGGATATGTATGCCAGCTGGAAATACTTAAATATATTAATATTGTTATTATTATTTAAGCAATTTCCTAGTATATGTCAAGAGAACAAACTGTACAGCAGATTAGCATATGCCTGCCAGCACTTCCAGTTTTTCCTCATGATTCACTGACTCCACCTTGAAGTAAACGGTTCCTTGGCCCAACACAATCCAATTGAGATTTTGCTTTCAAAGAAATGTAGGGACAGGAAAGAGAGAAAAAAATGTCATTTATATTCTGCCATAGCAACTCCCATATCTCTTTTAAAGCCTGTGAAGTTATATTTTGTTTCCTGTTTCACTTTGTGGCCTGGAGTCAATGGGTTTGGCCTTATAGTTATTTCCTGCTCCATCACTTGTGCACTAAACAACATCAAGAGACTTTTCTAGTGCATTGCACCAACCAGGGGTGTAGTTAGCCAGGGTTGCGGGTCATTGACCCATTATGTTTTTTGGGAGCAAAGTTCTAAGAAAGTCCCCATGTTGGCATCCTACAACCCAGCTCCCAATGAGGGATGATTTGCATTGACTTATGCATTGCTGCTGCAAAGTTCTCATATTAATTGCCCTCTAAGTAGCTAAAGAACAAGACTAATAGGTCATTATCTGCAGCACCCAAGATTTTTCCCTCAGGCAGTTTTGTAATTTTGCACCAGAATGTCCTTGCCAAGAGCATTGCCAAGGACATTCTGGGCTATCTAAAGGCTGTGCCTCCTCCTTCCCTCTGGGGAAATGCTTGAAATGGGCTTCATTTGAAGGCAAATTGCTATTGCTTTGGGAAGGACCCTGGTATTTTGAAACTGAGGACTTGTAATTTAATTTTTGCACATTTATGTCTTTGCCCTGTAAGGGTTGGGTTTTTTTTTTATAAAAAAGAATACTTTACTTGTGGGCTGTGTTATTGAAACTTTTAAAAGCTGCTTTGCTTTGTTCTGCAAAAACCCAAAAACGTTTTGCTCTGAGCGTGTGTTTGTGTGATTTGCTGAGTTGTAACTTATTCTCAGCAAAAGCCAAGCCTCTTGCTCTTTCTACCTTTGTCGTCTTCTTGATGAACTAAAAACAAACAAACAAACCCATACCTTGATCCTGCATATATTGTTCATCAGAACTCCAAACAAAGTAAGAGACCGAAAGCTCATTTTTCATGCATAGTCTTAGAAGGTTGTATAATCTTAGAAGGCGGCATGGCTGTGAGGAAGTATGGAATGACTGTCATAAAGGAACCCTGCACTTCTGAATTTGCCACTACGCTACCAGTACCAACCATTGGCGCCCAATGCTTGTTTTGAAAGGATACAGGACTCTGTGTGAGAGAGAGAAGGAGGGGGGATGAGAAAAGGAGAGAACCCAAAACTGACAGATTTGTTCCACTCTCATCTGGGAGGTGGGGTCTCAGTCTTTGGCTGAGTATAATAAGATCCTCATTGCTTTAATCTCTTCCTGATTATAAACACCCCTAAAGTGAATTGTTTTATTATGGTGTGAGCTTTTATAGAACTCACTGTACCAGGTGTATAATACAGACCCTCTATCCCAGGGATCCACAAACTTCGGCCCTCCAGGTGTTTTGGACTACAATTCCCATCATCCCTGACCACTGGTCCTGTTAGCTAGGGATCATGGGAGTTGTGGGCCAAAACATCTGGAGGGCCGCAGTTTGGGGATGCCTGCTCTATCCAAATATGAAGCGGACTAGTTTTAAAAAAATGCATTTACAACCCCCACCCCACCCTAATGAATGTTTCTTAAAAACAGGAAGGAATCGTTTTAAAGGGAAATGCCAGGTGGGGAAAATACACAGAGGGATTAATCAGTGGAAGTAAAACTAACCAGCCCATAATGTTAAGGACATGCGATCATGAGGACATAGTCCTGCATAAGAAATACTGTTTCTTACACACAATGATATGTTCATGGAAGGAAAGCGGAGCAGCAATTGCAATGCAGGATCAATACTTCATTGGGTGGGCTGTGAGAGCAATATGCACGTGTATCAAGACAATGCATTAAGTGGTATATGCTGTAAGAGACTTTTTTAAAAAAGAAAGAAAGAAAGCATGACAAGAAAAGACAGTGGTTGACTATGCTTCGCTTCACAGAAGTGAAGAAAGATTGTTTTATGCTTATAGTATGTCTTTTATGCTGCTCAGCCCATCAGCTGTTTCCCATAGTGTTTTGATGTGGTTTCGCTGAATCACTTGAGGACTTTAGTGGGAGTAGATGTCAGCTCTTTGTTCTGGCCCCAGAAGGATAGGCTGGGTCAGATGATTTTTGTGCCTGGGATGCATTCACTTCCACTCTACCTGCTTCCCTTCCCTTCAACAGGGCCCCACCCCACTCCACCCCAAAGAGTGGGGAGAAGTGGCTTCCAATCTGCTGGAGGTAACAACCCATTGTTTTCACTTCAGCAGCTCTGTGTGGTGCTACTGAGAATCCTTGACAGTGTCTTGACAGTGACTGTAGCACAATGGAAGCTCAGTTTGGAGGGAAACTAAGACTGCACTTGGCGGAAAGATCTGTCAATATTCTGGCTCCAAAAAATGAGCCGTGCAAAATGAATGTGTTGGTACATTACTGCAGAAGTGGGGGAATCTATGGCCCACAGGCAAAATTAGTCCCAACTTGACCCATGAGGCCATTCCACAAATAACACCCAGTTGGCCCACACCTGACAGGGGGGGGGCAGGTAAAGACACAGCTGCAAAGGAACAAGTGGGAGCCTTGGAATTCACACCTAATTGTTCAGTGGTAAGAAAGGCGTGTTGTCAGTGCCAATCAGCCAACTGAGAACTCCCTGGTGTAGCTTGACTTGTGTCTAAGCCAGGCTGCAAAGGAAGAAAAGAAAGAATCCGGAGCGCACTCTGAGTGCCATTAAACTATTACTTCTTTTGACGTTGGGTCTCCTGGCGTCTCGTCAGGTGATTGACAAGTGGGAAGCCCTGCCTCCCTGTCAGCATGGTACATGGAGAACCTGGGATCTGGGCAGATCCTCTTATCCACTCCTGAATCACTGGGCCAATCTGTGTTGTGTAGAAGCATTCAGGAAGCTTTGTGAATCTTGTTGGGTATATTCCATCTCTGGATGAAACAGCAGAGGTAGCTGGTGTTGTGCCTAAGGAAGATGTGATTGCCTTAAAGTGTGATCCGCCAACCTGGGGGTATTGCCCATATATATATATATTTCTTTTCCCTTCCAGCTTGTCTCACAGTTGTTTTTGACTTCATGCTTTAGGCCACGTTCTGCCTGCTCTGCTCACTTCTCCTGCCGGAAGACTTTTAAGCGTCCCACTGAGCAATGACATCGGGGCGCAGAGATTCATCTGCTTGATTTCTGCCTTTGCCCCTATCTGGTTCAGAGGGAAAGAATAGATAGATCTGGGTAGTACACAGAGGGAAACCCACTCCAAAGCACCGTTCTTCCAGCAATTTCATGTGAAGGTTGGAACAAATGGGAAGTAAGCATTTTCTGCTTACATAGGGACAGAGAGCCAGGTGATTTGAACCATTGTCCATGCTGATTGGGGCTCATCGGAGTTAGACTCCAACAGTAACTGGAGGACCACAAGTTACCCATTCCTGGCTTACGTGGTGCAGAAGTTAAGCCAGGTGCCTTGGCACAGGTGTGTAAAACCTGAGATCTACCAGCTAGAGCTAGGTGCATGAGTGAATTCTCCTAAACCAAATATTATTTTGATCCATCATGAGTGTGGAGGAGATAAACGGGTCGGTCAAGATGACTAGACGTGCCTTTGTTCCCTGACGAGGGAGGGGCCACCTCAGAAACCCAGATTCTCTTTTGTGTGACTTAAAAGGCTTTTAGTGCCATTTCTGCAAATAGTGTCATGCACGAAGAAAATGAATGCTCTTATTTCATTGTTCACCTCAACTGCTTGAGGCATGCTATGCTTTATGCAAAAGTTATTTGCTAAGTGCTTTGTAATTAAGATTATATAAGCAATGAGAGTTTTATATTTATGGCATGTACCGTGAAAAGGTTCATTGTCTAAATCTCTGCACTTCGAGGTAGGAAACAAAGCTGCCATGGCGTGGTCCAAATTATTACAAAGACCATTGAGTAATTCCAGCTTAATTAATAAATACATCCATTGGGGGTGGGGGAGAGGCTGTTGCTATGCCACGCACCCTTTTGCCAGCACATGATCTTAAAGTCAAACAATTGGAATTCATAATTTTACCACTTGATGAAAGTGAACCAGTTACCTTGTTTTCAAAATGCACAGAACAGAATACAGTATGTGTGCACTTCAGGAACACAGAAAGTTGCCTTATAACAAGTTGGAGCTTTAGTCAATCTACTCAGTATTGTCTACACTGATTGGCAGTAGTTTTCTAGAGGTGTCTCCCAGCCCTACCGAGATGCCAGGGATTGAACTTGCAACCTTCTGCATGCAAGGCAGATGCTATATGACCCATGGCCCAGAGGAGAAGCTGGGTTTGCTAAAATATGAACTACTGAAACCCCTAAGCTAAATATCACTCCTTCTCATAGTGAACTTTCGTTCAAGGTACCAACAGGATTGTAGTCAAAATGGGTTACTGAGAAAGAAGAGAGAGTTACCGTATCAGTATGCTGAAGAGAACCCTAAGTTTTACCAAAGCGCAACAAATTTTTAACAAATAAAAACCTAAGGAGGCGAAGGACTGTGTTCAACTAAGTTCTGTTCAAAGTAGGCCCACTGAAATTAAGGAACCTAAGTTAGTCATGTCTATTAACATCAGTGGGTCTACTCTGAGTAAGACTAACATTAAATACAACCCAAATTCCTAAAACAAAACCCCAATAAGAACAGAGCATAGTGATTACCTACAGAAGATTGAGTGTTAGAAAGGGAGGAGAGTTGGGTGGTGTGAAATGCCCAGTTTGACCTCTTAATGCCTTAGAGCAGATATTGTTGGGCTCTCATCATACCTGAACACTGACCATGCTAACTGAGATGGGTGGAATTTTACATTGGAATTTTACAACATCTGGGTGGCCACAAGCTACCATTTCCTGGTTTGTTGCAGCCTAAAGGAGGGCACAGCTGGCAGGCTGGCAGTCACCTAGAACAGAAGTATTCCTATTATTAGGTGGCAATATACTGCAGCGTTTTGTTACAGATCTCACTTTTAATGCTGGTGCAGGTACTTGCTGAAAGAAAGTACTGAGAGAAAGAAATAAGACATTGGAATATTAGATAGCCAAGACCACAAATTTTATTGGCATGATTGCAACAAGATCTGCAATTCTAACGCGTGTGGGGCTTAGTTAAGCTCAGGAACTGCCTAGTGACTCATTATTTGCTTATAGAGCTAGGGGTTAGTCATGTCCCCTATACCCTTTTCCGTTAACCACACTTCTTCCAGCTGTTTAGTCCTGTAACACTCTAGGAAGTGTCTATGAACACATTAAAACCTAGGTCACAATCATAAGGAGAGCCAGTTTGGTGTAGTGGTTAGAATGTTAGGCTAGGACCTGGGAGACTAGGGTTCAAATCTTCCCTTGGTCATGAAGCTCAATGGGCAACTTTGGACTGAAATTGGGAGCGGGTCGCCACGTACGCCACCTTGAGCTCTTTGGAAGAAAGGTGGGATATAAATGCACACACACACACCCAAAAATTGTCCCTTTTGGGAGACGTGTGCATACAATTCTATGAAGCCTCCCACCACCCACCAGTAACGATGCCTAGGCTAACAGAAGAGCCATTTCTCCCCTTCACATAACGAAACAGCATATTTATGAGCAGGGCCCTCCAAATCATTATGATCGGATTTGGAGGAAGGTTTTTCTGGTTAAGCATGAGCTTACAAGAAACTACTATTGGGTGTCCTTGTTTTCTCCATGCACTTTCTGTATTTAGAAAGATGATTCATAATCTCAATGCTTGAAAGTTTACACAGCTATAGCTCTTTATGTTGCACTTTTCAGAGGATGTACTTAACTCCTTCCCAAAGAGAACAGTGGGACTCGGGTGTTTTGCCTTAGCCAGATAGCGCATTAGATCTGGAAATATGTGGCAATGATATCACTGAGAAGCATATGCCTACATCATATTTTTAGAATCAGGGTATTCCGCTTAAGTTGGTCTGTATCAGAACAGCCTTCTAGCTGAGTAATTTAAGATTTTATATGAATAGCTGCTTGAGTTTCTTATAATGTAGGCCTGATTTTGTTTTCCAGTTGTTTCACTGAACTGATACACGCATCTGAAAAGTTGTCGTAACTCATTATGATACTTCATAAAACTCATTGCGACGTAATTCTTCGTGTCTTTTCCCCTGCTTTGATTATATAACTCCATAAATGTACCCTTTACACATCTTTCACGTGTCACAAACTTCAGGCAATAAACTTTATAGGAAACCATTCATGACGACAGTGATTTAGAAATGCCGCTCGTTAATAGACAATTGCTGTAATGTTCCTAAGCACTGTGCTCTTGCAAAGATAACTATTATGTTGCGGCTCTCAGTAGAAACACCAAAATGGAAGTTCAGCAGATTCGATATGCACTTGCATTTTTGCATATCTCTTTTTTTAAATTGCCATTACTGTGTTGTGCAAGCCTTAACATGGCTGAATTTATCTGCAGTGCTGCCCTTTAAAATCTGAAGACGTGATAAGGAAACACAGCTCGAGGACCATGTCTTTCTCATAACCTTTGCTACCTCCTACGTAAGTATAAAAGCAGTCAAATGCTCTGCAGCTGGAAATGGCCTATGCGGTGGCAACAAGCCAGCATCATTTCACTGTGACAGTTTTTTTTTAAAAAAGAAACCCTTAATGATTAACAAATGGCTTCTTCTTTTTTCTTTTTAAAGTCTCTTCTTTATAGCCTCCTCACAGATAGTATCTTAATAAGCAGCTTCTGATTCTCTGGTAGAGAAATCCCACAAAGGAAGGAATGGTTTTCTTGCTTGCTGACTTCATCAACTTTTAATGTAATGTGTAATTTTGTATAATTCAAGACCTCAGACATAATGCTGTATAGAGTTTAAGGCCTGTCAGGTTGAAACAGTGTCGCTTCTGATTGCAAAATGTCCTTTATTCTAAAGGGAAAGAAAGCATTTCAGGCTCGTTCTCACATTGCGTTTTAAAAATACAGCTCTACCCTTACAAGTCGCAACAGTGTTCAAGGGCGGTTTCCTATACTACAGTTTCGTTCTCAGAAGTGCTTCTAAAAGTTTTCTCCATAATGCAAACAGTAATTCTCTATAGTCTTACATAAAGACTACGTTTTTAAACTTTCCCTGCTTTTTTTAAATAGATAAGCAGAATTTAAATTGCCTAGATAAATAAACATTTTACTTGTAAGACAAATGTCCAAAGTTGCTCACAGGTGTGGGTGGATCTGTTAATTTCGATTTCTCTCTGTTTCTCCAGCCTTAAATTCAGTTCACCACAGTTCCATTTCTAGATTGCATTAGAAAAAAAATCATCATGACAATTCACCATCATTTTAGTGTGTATTTGTTGTAATAAAGATGTTTGTGTCCAATTTTGCCTAATGTACACATTCTTTGAAAGCAATGTACCCAAACCGTGTGTGTTACTCTCATTGGCTGGAGAATTGCATTGCAGAATTCAGAGAAGTGTGAATTTTGAAAGATGGCTGGGATTGGTTCATGTATTATTTTGGAAAATACAAATTAGGTAGGTTTGGCTTTATATACAAACAGAATAAAAAACCTTACCTATCTCTAGACTTGCATATCACCATAGCATGTGGGGCTTCGGACAACAGGTATCAGAGCAACCATCTCGAACCTACTCATAAAATTATGCAATTACTGTGTGTGAGCTCCCAGTTACCAACAATTCTGAATAAGATTTAGGCTACAATACAGTACATACTTTCCTGTTCAATTGGCCTTACTTTTGAGCAGACATGCCTAGGATTGTGGTGTCAATTATTAAATATTATTGTTACTGTTTACACCCTTAATGACACACCAGAATAGCACATGTATTGTAACATATGAAAGCTTTGCTTATACAGTATGTCTGTTCAGTGCTGGTGTTTAACTTGAGTTTTAACTAGTTTGAAATCAATTTGGTTGGTGCACGGGAAGCATACTGAACCGATTTAGGCTGAAATCCTATACTGACTTGCATAGGAGTAACTCCCACTGAACTCAGTGGGGCTTACATCTGAGGGGACATGTATAGGATTGCAATGATAGATATGTGATACCCATTTTAAAAATGCACGTTCATGTAATCTGGCTGCAACCAATCGTCGTTTCTCTTCACTGCATTTGTGCTACTTTCATATGCCAACCCATATTAAGGATTCAAGGTATTGTGCCCCAGTGTGTGGTGTACAAGGCACATGAAGCAGAAATCTAGTTGACGTGAAGCGGGTTTGGGTTTCATCAGTGCCTAGATGTGAGACATTCTGGGAAACCCATGTACATCTACTTGAGTTCCATAGTGGGAAGAAAGCCAGGGCTATAAACATACCAAATATTTCCTACGTGGAAGTGCTTTTGCTTCAGGAATCTTGTGGCACTAACTCCATGATTCTGTGATTTCCGAGAGTCAGATTCAGGTTTAGAGTACATCCACTGAAATCCATGGAGATTGCGTTAATCATCACTAGCTGAAGTCCCATTTATTTCTATGAGTATGCTCTAAAGGATGACTAAATCTGGATCCATCTCCCAAGTATAGTGGGGACTGCAGAACGCTTGAACATTGCTTTGTATTGTTCTTCTCTTAGCAATTGTTGTGCATGTATTAATCCCCCCCCCCAGGGTATCTTCCCATGCATGTTCAGACACGGCTTTTAGTCTCATGAGTAAATGAATCTCCTTGATCAAAACATTTCAGGAAGTTGCCTTTCTTTCCATTTCCCACCCCACCCCCTTATTCTAGACATTCATTGCTTTGCCATCAGTCTCATAGAATGGGGAAAGGGACTACATGTGTTCTGGTTTAACCCCCCTGAAACAAGCAAGGGCTGTATCCTTCACAGTCCAGTCCTCGTTGGCCAACAAGCAAGGGAGCAGGTGCAGCGCAGCAACAAGATACTTATGAATAGCTGTAGATGATTCAGGCAAAGAGCCCAACCACACAATGCAAGGAGAAGGCATAAAATTCCCAGGGTCTCCAGCCAATTTAGCCAGGGGTGGGTGGGAAGAGGAGGATTCCTTCGCAGCCTGGAGTCTGTTGGATCAGTCAGATCCCATCCAGTGAGTCATCCCGAAAGAACATTTAATTGGGCACCACTTCAACAATCCTATTGCTAGTTATGGCACAATCGATGTTCCTTGTTTTTTGGAACATTCCAACTCCACGGAACTAACACCACATCTTTTCTTGTATCCCTTCTTCTTGGAATTTGGTCTTGGCAACCATCAGCTCCAAGGTAAAAAAAAGGTCAGGCTGCATAATCTGTCAGGGCAAATGTTCTTCTGAATTCTGTTAAACAGAATGCCCACGCTAAAAATACCTATGTTACAGTTTAACCACAATTTCCTTTTTAACTTAAAACAGCAATCAGCAGCAGCTTCAAAATACTACAGCTTGTTCAGACAATCTGTATCTAATTGACTAGTTTTAAATTCTTGGCCAAAGTATGATTTAGTCAGACACTACAAATAAAATCATCTTAAACAAAACAGTCTGTTGAAGGAAGAAATAATATATTTTTTGCACTGCATTAAACAGGTGGCGCTGTGGGTTAAACCACTGAGCCTAGGGCTTGCTGATCAGAAGGTCAGCGGTTCGAATCCCTGCGACGGGGTGAGCTCCCGTTGCTCGGTCCCAGCTCCTGCCAACCTAGCAGTTCGAAAGCACG
The DNA here is from genome assembly GCF_965207765.1 of Zootoca vivipara. Lineage (NCBI taxonomy): Eukaryota > Metazoa > Chordata > Lepidosauria > Squamata > Lacertidae > Zootoca > Zootoca vivipara. The sequence goes on along the minus strand of NC_142588.1, from coordinate 32,169,710 downwards.
TCAAAATGCAAGTAGATAAATAGGAACCGCTACAGCGGGAAGGTAAACGGCGTTTCCGTATGCTGCTCTGGTTCGCCAGAAGTGGCTTTGTCATGCTGGCCACATGACCTGGAAGCTATACGCCAGCTCCCTCGGCCAATAATGCGAGATGAGCGCGGAACCCCAGAGTCGGTCACAACTGGACCTAATGGTCAGGGGTCCCTTTACCTTTACCTTAAACATTATTTGTGTGTGTGTGTGCGTGTGTGTGTGAACACACAACCCCAAGCATATGTATATACATACAAAAGGAAAGTAACAAAATAAAAGGTGAACAGCACAATTCTATGCTCGTCTACTGAGCCCATCTCACTTAACCTTTCCTTGTGTGAATAGGTCCAGCATAATTCAGAGCTTAAAGTATCAGAGCTAGAGAACTGGGGACATCTGGGTTCAAATTCTCATGAAGGTCATTGGCTGACTTTGGACCAAATCATTGTTTTTTTGGACTGTTTATCTCTTAGGGTTGTTGTGATGATAAAATGAGGAGAAAGGAGGACTCCACACTGTACCTGAGGAAGGGTGAGATAAGTATTTGAGGAAGGAAGGAAGAGAGAGAGAGAGAGAGAGAGAGAGAGAGGGAGAGAGAGAGAGACTTTCAGCCACCTAATATTTAAAAGGAAAGACCCTCCCCCAAAAGCTTTAGAACAGGCATCCCCAAACTTCGGTCCTCCAGATGTTTTGGACTACAATTCCCATCTTCCCCGACCACTGGTCCTCTTAACTAGGGATCATGGGAGTTGTAGGCCAAAACATCTGGAGGGCCGCAGTTTGGGGATGCCTGCTTTAGAATATCACCTCATTGCCACATATTCCTCATATCTGATCAACCTTCTGAAGTGAAAGAAGGGTAGTTCACCAAGCCCTAGATTTTCCTACTGATTAAAACCTCTGTTTGACAAGAAACAATCATGGGGAAAAGAAACACAGAAGCAAGCAGCAGGACTCTCTTCCCCTCCTGTGGTTTCTACCAACTCTATTCAGAAGCATACTGTCTCGGGCATGCAAAAGTTCCCAGGTTCAGTCCCCAGTACCTGAAGTATCAGGTGATTTGAAGGACTTTGGCCTGAGAGTCTGGAGAGCCACAGCCAGCCTGAGTAGTGAACATTGGGCAAGATAGATAAATAGCCTCACCTGGTTTGCGGCATATCTCTGTGTATAGGACATTAGTGTCAACTCATAACATTAGTGTTGAGAGAGCTACGCTGGCTGCTAATATGTTCCCAGGCCAAATTTAAAATTTACCGGTAGCGTATAAAGCCCTAAACAGCTTGGGATTGGGATATTTGAGAGATGAGTTTACTCCCTATATAAACTCTCTGCTCAATATATAGGCCCACCTCAAGGTGCCATGGGCACCAGAGGTTTGTTTCATGGTGACTCAGATCAGGTCCTTCAGCACGCTTGTCCACTAAAGTCAGACAAGTACCAACTTGATGCACATTTCATCAGATGCTAGAAACTCTTTCTACAGGCCTTCCCAGTAGGTTCTGTTGACTCAATATCAGATATCAGATTTCTTTTGGGAAACTGTTTTTAATCTGCCTTATTTGATGTGTTTTTATTATTGCACACCACTAATTTTTAACTGTCTATGATTTTTTTCCAAATAGATGAATCAATAGAGAGTACACTGCAAAATGACCTGACCTAGTATAAAGAAGATTCATACAAGGAGCCTGTTTCTTCTCTTCTCTTACCGACAAGAGCTCCTTTATCCCTGGTTTCCTTTCTCCTTGCCATTTAATATGTCTCATTCAACTGATCCCACTTCCTACAATTTCCCTTTCCTTGTTCATAAATGGTCCTTAATTCCTTAATTCCCACACATACTACTGCTTTTGAGGTGTTTTCCCTCCAGATCAAGGACATAGGTCTCTCTCTTTCTCCTTCCTAGCTTGTTCCCCCATTCAGCTTCATCTTGGGTACCACCACTCTTATAAGGAATACAGGATGCTGCCTTACATCATGCAGATCTGTTGGTCCATCTCACTCAGTATTGTCTACAGCAAAAGTGGGCAAACCTGTGGCGCTCTAATTGCTATTGAACCCCAGCTCCCATCATCTCTAGCATGGCCAATGGGTAGGGATGATGGGATTTACAGTCCAGTTAATCTGGAGGGCACAGTGTTGGCTAACCAACAATTATCCAGGGTTTTAGACAGGACTCTTTCCCAACCCTACTTGGACATGCCATTTATTGAACTTGGGACCTTTTCCACGCTCTTAAGACTGAGCTACAGCCCTTGCCCCTGCTTCTGGGAGCCTTAGCAAGGTGAGGCATACCCTGAACCCCCACTGTGTGTTTTCTGCTTTCCTCTTTGCAGAACCCACCTGCCCTTTGCTTTCATCCAGTTGCACCAACCTAGAGCCTACACACAAGTCATCACTATCCTTGACCCAGCACATGACTCTTGCTGGGCATTGTCCCACTTCCAAGTCAATACTGGGTATTCAGTCAATTCCTTCACTCTCTATAGAGAGTTTGTTGGTTCTCATTTCTTAATTTATTAGCACTCAACATGGTTATCTCCCAGCTCTCATGGTACATGGGAGTGTCTTCTGGCGTCTGGACATTGGAGTCCTTAATTTATCACTTGTCCGTATTAGGATGGAGCACTAGCATCTTTGAATGTTGTAGCATCGGGATAGCGGTTTTTCTGTTTAAGTCATAATGGGAGAGGTGTTGCTACATCTGAATGATAATACAGTTTTGTTTTTAGTTTGTTACAGGGGGAAATAACCATCTCTGGTTCTTTGTAATTAAATTGCCAGTGGGACAGTTATGACCAAGGCTTCCGCTTATGCTCCAGTTATGGTGGTCTGTTGCAAACCTTCTATCCATGACTTAATTAGCTTGGTTTTTTAAAACTCTCGGAGAGCTCCAGCATCTTGTACTCTGTATGAGTGCAGTCTAAAAGCAAGGGTGCAACTCTTCCCCCAACACCCACACTCTAGAGTTGTTATTAAATCATATCTGCTTTGGGAAGGAAGGAGATATATATATATATAATTTTAGAAACAATGTTAAATCATCTACCCTGTTCAAATTCAAACCACCACACGCAGAATTCCCAAAACTGAAACTCTCACCTTGATTGAACTTGACTCACCTCATTGTCCTTAGCAGAAATCTTCACAATGCCAGGCATATAACTGTGCATTGTTATGCAATATTTCTCTTAATCTGACCTAGGCAATGGGTGAAAGACAACACGTAACGTGAACATTTTTTGTCTTTCCTTCAAAACTTGAATGTTACTTTGACGTGCAGTTCACAAAGGCTTTTATTTGCTCAGACTAGATGCTAATAGGCCCTCAAACACGACCATGCATGTACACTTTCACCTGCCAAATGGCTTCTTAATAATGAAACATCACAGTAATGTAGATCCATGGGGAGGATATTGCATATTTTGTGTGTATATATATCCATCTGTGTTCTCGAAGCTACGAACATGGACAGTGTTCTTGAAGCTACGAACATGAGTTTGACCAAACTGCGGGAGGCAGTGCAAGACAGGAGTGCCTGGCATGCTATGGTCCATGGGGTCACGAAGAGTCAGACACAACTAAACAACAACAACAACATATCCATCTGTTCCAATTAAAGGAGAAAGTTGGTGCAAGTGCATTGGTAATTTGAACAATCATATAAACTTTCTTTAAAAGACTAACCTAGTAGAGGATTGGTTAGTTTGGCACAGACTCTCTTAAGGGAAGCTTCTGCTTTATATCCTTTTTTGTCACATTAACCATTTAACTGGTGTTTCACCTTAAGATTTAAGCCATGTTTCCAGTGACTATTCAATCATGGTTATTACTGAGATAGCTAACGAAAAGTGAAGGGCGCCACAGGAAGGGTGCTCCATTCAGAAGTCTGAGCACACAGGGGAACTCTATAAGATCCAGATTGTGCCTGTTCACAGATGATCAGCTATCCCGTGTGAATGTAAAATGGTATTAATTTCAGCTTGGCCTTCAGCTGAAATGTCTGGCACATGGAATACTGTCACTCAGTAGTTCACAAGAGCCACAACTAAGGAAGCAGGACTTCTTAACACAACTTGTAAAGGGGGTCACAAACATGGCACCCATGAGGTCTTTCCTAGCACCCACAAGTCTCCTGAGACACACACACAACTCACTGCTCATGAAGTGGTGAAGGTGGTTACATTTTTCTCTGTTGAAAAATGCATGGAGCTGAAGCTGGATGCGCCACATTCTTTCCCACTTCCTCTTTCATATCTTAAGTGTTTTTCAAAGGTCAGATTAACTCCACACGATCCGACTTTGACCTAGATCTCTTGGAAAAGTGAAGTGTGTGTGTGTGCATGCCACCTTATCTCTCTCTGTCTCTCAGAGGAGGGGGAGATAAGTGACTAAAAGGTTAAAGTGTGCCCATAGGCCTGAAAAGGTTAGTCATCCCTTACTTGTAGAATTGAATGTCGTTGGACTACTTTGGTGTGTTTCATATTTCGAAGTGCTGCGCTTGGTGAAGGAAATCAGATACACAGGTATAGGCTGGGGGGGAGGGGTAAAATTAAATGCACGGGTATAGTGGCTTAGCTGTAGTGAGAAGACCCCAGGATTGTGGGCAATCGTGAGTTGATCATAAGTCAGTAGTGTAACATGGCTGCAATAAAAGAACATGCAGTTTTAGGCTGCATTAATAGAGACGTGGTTTCCAAGTAGCAATAAGTGATAGTCCTATTTTATCCTGCAGTCGTCACACCTCATCTAGAGTACTGTGCCCAGTTCAGGGCACCACATATTAAGGAATATATAGCCAAATTGGTGCAAATTAAGAGGAGAGCAAGGAACCTGGTGGGCATTTGAAACAAAGTCCTATGAAGTAGGTTGAAGGAATATTGAGGGGGGATATGATGGAAGTCTACAAAAACCTGGATGGCTGCCCCGTGCAAGATGGCAAAGACTTGTCCTCGGCTGCCTCAGAGGGCATGCCTAGACCTCATGGGCTTAATTTACATGAGGGTGGATTTGCATTGAAGTTTTTTTGGGGGGGGGACTATTGATGGTAAGAGTGATTTTACTATGGAACCAGTTATTTATGGTGGCACCAGGTTGTAACCTCGCGGGATGTCTCTAAGCAGGAGTGGCAGCCACCACAGAGCCCTTGTCTATGTCCCACTTTGGGAGAATGGTCAGTTGTGATGAGGAGTAGGACAACAGCCACAGCAACTAGGATGGTAGAAGGCTTCATTCTATGAGGTTTGGGGAGCCTCTTCTCTGATGGCCTTCTGCTGACTTGTGAAGACATCCTTTTATTTTATCAATCTCTTAATTTTCCACATTGAGGTGTTTTTATTGAAGACTGTTTTATCTGCCATGCCTGTGTCTGTTTTATATATTTCTTCTTGTTGCTGTATTTTCTTATTGTGATTTTAATTGTCGCAGGGGGGCTTGAATAGCTCGTATATATGGGCAACAACCAATTCCGGACTCCCATGCGCATCAGTGGGGCCCATGTCAGCCTACCCCATTCCGTCGCCTTTTTGGTGACATTTTTGTGATGTTTTGGGGTCACTTCCAGGTTCGGCACGATGCGCGTGTGCATGGTTGACCTCATATTGGATACTCCTAAAACGGTTGCTGCCTGTATTAGAAAAGTGAGGCATAAATCTTCATATCGGGGGGGGGGGCTCAGATCTGGGAGCCAGATGCAGCCCTCCAGGCCTTCCTTTTTGACCTTCTGGTGTAGTGGTTAAGAGCGGTAGACTCGTAATCTGGTGGACCAGGTTTGCGTCTCCGCAGCTCCATATGCAGCTGCTGGGTGACCTTGGGCTAGTCATACTGAAGTCTCTCAGCCACACTCACATCACAGAGTGTTTGTTGTGGAGGAGGAAGGGAAAGGAGAATGTTAGCCGCTTTGAGACTCCTTTGGGCAGTGATAAAGCGGGATATCAAATCCAAACTCTTCTTCTTCTTCCTCATGCCACGCAACCTCTCCCCAAGCCATGCTCCTCATCTACCCTGCTTTAGCCCCTCTTTTCATGTTGAAATGTGTCCTGAAGCTCTGATAATGGCATTTGCTTGCCTGGATGGAGGATAGATAGAGGTATGTGCAGAAACCAGCTAACATATGGTATAAAGCTAACATTTACGTTTGTTGCCCCACTCACTTTTGCCTCTGGCCCTGGCCACCCTTGGCATTTGGTTCCACCCACCCCTGAATGATTGTGCCTTTGGTTGTAGCTCTTGGACTAAAATCAGTTCACCACCCCTGCATTATAATAAAACATAGGGCTCAGGACCTCAGGCCTCCTGGCTTCTCTTAGCTGTTCTATCTGCCCCCAAAACACACACACACAAAGCCACATAGCTACACCCTCTCTTATTGCTTTTGCCTGGCTAAAATGTGTCATTGAACTGCGATAATGGATGGAGGATAGACAGGTGACGTTTGCATAGCTTGAATGTGCAAATATACGAATCATAGCCGTTGCTTCACCAGCTTTTGCAACAGGCCCTGCCCATCATTGCCATGTAGCTCCCGGAAGGTTTCTCATGAGGGAATACTGCCCTCAGACTGGGGGGCGGGGAGGTTTCCTCACCTCTATAATAAAATTAATAACTGTTGGGGATGCTTTAGCTGCAGATTTCTTGCATTCAGCTGAATGAAGTGGGGGTGGGGAGGGCAGGCTGGGTTGTGGTGCCTCCCACTTCATTGGTGTATATAAAGTGTTTAAAAGAGTCATTAAACTTCAGTGCCCGTGGGGTGAATGAGGCACCGATGAAAGGGTGAGTCAAGTAGTCAGGGCGGAGGCTGTGAATACAGTTGAAGTGCATGACAGCTATGGATTAGCAGCCCTTCCTATTGCCCTGTGGGGCTCGCAGCTCTGGAGTTTGCTTCAGAACCACTGCTGGGTGACGCGAAGCAGTGACAGCTGTGACTACCTGCAGATGGCACTGGTGATTTCCTCAGTTTCAAGGAAGCATCAACTTCATTTAGCCAGCGAGAAACATACAGTCGTACCTTGGTTGTCAAACGCCTTGGTACTTGTCCGTTTTGGCACCTGAACGCTGCAAACCCACAAGTTTGCGGGTATGCGAACGTTCTTTGGAAGCCAAACTTCTGACGGGGCTTCCACAGCTTCTGATTGGCTGCAGGAGCATACTGCAGCCAATCAGAAGCCGTGCCTTGGTTTCCAAACGTTTTGGAAGTCGAACAGACTTCCGGAACAGATTCCATTCGACTTCTGAGGTACCACTGTATTTGTCTTTGCCTTACAAAATGTTCTTGCGGATCCTTTCCCCCAGATGGTCATTCCTTTTTTCCTAATGACTTTTTAAAATATAATATCACATACCGTAGCATTCTTTTTCAGGCCAGAGCACTGTAATTTTCCTTTTCACAGAAGACATGTGAAAATGTTGCCTGCCCAATGACTAGCACTCTTCAGAATACTGGCCATATTTCGGAGGACCTAAAGAAAACAATGGACTTATAAAACTTTGGGTGCCACCATTAGGAACATGGGAAGTTGCCTTATACGTACTGAGTCAGATCATTGCTGCATCCGGCTCAGGACTGTCTACACTGATTAGCAGTGCCTCTCTGTGGTTTCAAACAGTGTATCTCCCAACCCTAGCTAAAGATTGAACCTGGGATCTTCTGCATGCAAAGCAGGTACCCCACCACTGAGCCTAAAGCCCCTCTGTACTTAACCTGAACAAGAATATCTGTTATCAGAAATAAAATAAATTCCTTCCAGCAGCACCTTAAAGACCAACTAAGTTTTTTATTTTGGTATGAGCTTTCATGTGCATGCACACTTCTTCAGATACCACATACCGTATCTGAAGAAGTGTGCATGCACACAAAAGCTCATGCCAAAATAAAAAACTTAGTTGGTCTTTAAGGTGCTGCTGGAAGGAATTTTTTTTATTTTGTTTTGACTACGTCAGACCAACACGGCTACCTCCTGTAACTGTTATCAGAAATGCCATTTTGATTTTGTGGAATTTTCTCTCACTCAATGTGTGAATGGGTGGCTCTGTTGAAATTGTTAGGAATGTAGACTTTTGCTTCCTACCAGGCTTTAGCGAGGTAGTAACCAGTTAATGGTTTCTTACTAGGTTAGCGGTTAGTCCCCTCTGTTCTTATCTGAAATTGTTTATTTGTCAAGAAATCTGCAAATATATATATAAGCATGTTTCTGTGGGTTTTGTTGTTTTTTTTTTAGTTTTATGGTACCAGCTGCTTTGAGGGTCCTTAGCAGATGTGAAAGTGGAATAAATGAATGAATGAATGTCTCCATGTGTGTTTAGTCCGGGGAAATTACTCTGGAGCCATGTTGAAATGAAACAGCGCTTTTAATCTCTAATCGTGAATGCGCTGGTTCTTGTCCATGACTCACAATCTTATCTATACTCACAGCAGCATAGACATATATATTTTTGTACTCATGAACTCCCAGATCTAGAGGTCACCAAGAACTGAGTCTGTGTTGTCAAGAATGTTGCTGATTAGTAATGAAAAGATTATTTGGTGCTTAAGATTGATATTTTCTGGAGTCCTTGTTCTAAATTCCAAACACGCAGATGCACACGTGTGGTTGCATGACTTTTTAGTAATTTTTTGCACGCAAAGGAAATCTACCTATGCGGGCAATTCTACTGAGTACAATATTACGAATGTATTGTTCTTTATTATGGAAGCTTGAAAGTATTCTCCTTGACTGCTTTTAAGGAGAAAGAGACTAAAATAAAACTCACATTCTTGAATTTATGTCTGCATTATAATAAGAGGACAAGGTCACCAGCCCAGACCACCACAGCTGCCCCTGGGGCATATACAGTACCCTTTCCTATTCACTACCAGGGGAACTCCGTTCACATATTTGATATTTATTTGACACCAAAGGTGACCTCATCGCTAGGGGCCAAACAAAATGTTTGTTCCATAGTTTTCCTATATACCTCCCACTGTGGATAGGTGTACAATTCCAAATGGGACCGTTCTGACCATGCCATAGTCCATGACCCAGTTCCACCACATTGGACCCACCTGTTAAAGAGCAAACTACATGACAAAACATATCTAGTTTGGTGCTGAGATGAATAGCGAAGCCCTGGATAGATGGCCACCGCAGACCATTCTGGGTGCTCAGGGCTCTATGCCTAAGGGGATCTCCATCACCTGATGGTATATTGAATGAGGAAACTTCCTCAACAGCTCAGATGGCATAGATCGGATAGGATGGGCAGTTTTGTTTTGTTTTTTTGAATGATTGGGGATATATGTATGCGTGGCATGAGCTTTACAACATTGTGAGCTGCCTGAGGTCATCTCTGACACCAAGGGAGAAGAATTTTCAAGGACATTTGGAGCAGGGGATTTGGGAATGGGTACTTCATCAGCAAATCTGATAGTAGTTCTTGGGGCATGAATAATGATGTAGGCTCCTCACGGTTCACACACAGTGGTCAGAGTGTCAGAGTAGGACTGGGGAAACCCAGGTTCGAAAGCCCACTCAGCCGTTGGGCAACCTTGGGCCAGCCACTATCACGCACGAGGATAAAATAGAGAACCACATATGCCACCGTGAGGTCCTTGAAGGGAAGGTGGGGTAGAAATGTAACAGCAATAATAACAAAGATTTGAAAGTACACTCTTAGGACATCCTTTGAGTTTTATTCCTTGGGAGGAAATGGATTCCTATTTGCCTAATAACATTTTTGGAACGGGTTTCTGAATGGAGTACAGCGTCTCTGTTCTTGAGTGGGCTTTTAGAACTTACTGTAAGTTATGAAATGTCCCAAATTAAATGTTTTAATATGCGATATGATACCCTTAGTGAGATGTAATTCTTCTTCTGCTGCTGCTGCTGCTGCTCGTTATAGCCATTAGCTAGTAATCCGATTACATATATTTTGTGGATGATACGATTTTATCTTGCAGGACTTTCCTCTTAGCCATAATGTGTTCTCAAGATTCTGTTGTGGTTGTGCAAGTGGCTTATATCGCCCCCCCCCCTGCTCTGTTTCACCTCCACTCGCATCTACCTGTCCCCTTCCCTTTCCACTTTACACACAAGGATATATCCTATGCTTCATAAAATGTGGCTTCTTAAATATCCTTAAAATTGTCAGATGACCGTCTTATGTGACAGTAACAAAGACCCAGGGCTACATTCATGTTCTGTCATTTGAAACTATGCAATGGCGCATGGCTTCTGCCGCCCGCACCCCCCCCCCTCCCTTTTATTTCTAGGCACATATGAGTGCTGTTTTAGGAAAAGTCTAAGCAGCTTAACTATAGCATTATTTGCAGGTTTAATGCTCTGAGAGAAAAGTAATTGTCTAATTCCTTTATTTGTCTTTTCCCCCCCGCAGTAATTAACAAAAGTCAAAGGCAGCAACTGGAATCTGTGAGCTACTCCTCTCGTTATGCTCTAGGCCTTTTTTATGAAGCCGGCACACAGATTGATGTCCCTTGGGCAGTACGGTACATCTCCGATAATCCCTGCATACGCTTCATCTCCATTGATAATAAGAAGCGCAATACAGGTCAGTGCTCCCATTATTCCCTTTAAGCACAGTAACAAAGGAGGGTGTAGATCATGAAGGGGGTGGGGAGAAGCGACTTAATTGAGTGTTGCTATTCTGAACAGAGCAAGTATTTAACTCCATGCCGTAGGGGATTAACAAGAAACAAACAAAAAAGTAATGTCACATTTGGCCTGTAATAAAATGCACAATGAAATTAAGAAGAATTTTTTTAAAAAATCATCATCATCATCATCACCCAACACATGGTTTATATTATAGCATTTTATGAAAGCAGTGTTAGAGATGGGTTAAAAAGAGAAAGAGGAAGAACAAAGGAAAACATCAAAACCCAGCTATTCCAAGAAATGCCCTGGTTCTGCTGTTTAAAGCTTTGATTTTTGCACAATTTATTCTACCGTCCATCCAGAATTTTACTACCCTTTGTCACTTCTCCCCACCGAGCATGCTTGGCTCCAGAAATGAATTGTGTAGGCATGGCTGATGAGCCCAGTCCTGTGTCAGTGACTGGGGGTGGGTGGGGTTTAGCATGGAAAGACCATGACGTTTCCGTAATTCCATATATTATTCGAGAAGACCTTCATCTTTTTTTGCGAAGTGCTGCTTTTGTCAGCGTTTCGGAATACATTGCTGAAAATGGTTGTGGAAAAGACATTGGGTGCCACTTTTATTTCCTCCCCTTCTGAGGCAAATGTATTCTTTGGAGGAGGAGAGATTTTCATCAGGACTGTGGCATGGGAAGAAAGGTTTTAACACCCACCCACCTTCCACCTCGTTTCTCCTGTCCTAGGGTATGCTTCCCCCCAACTTCACCTGCTCCTACATTGCAGTTTCCAAGACACGGTTAACAAACCACACATTTAATGTGTACTTTGGCTCTAAAGTCTCCAGAATTCTGCATTTTGCCACAGTTCTAATGATGTGCAAATGGTTGTCGGCATCTATCTGTCTCGAAGGACAGTGGCGTGGGCCCCTGAAAGTGAAGTCCTATTTCCAGCATCTCCTTAGAAGTCCCTCTAGATTGTATATTTTCAAAGGTGTCTTCTCAAAATGAACCGAGACTTGCCTTTTTCCAAGGCAGGAATGCACACAGTCCGCATGTTGTGTCTTAAGACTGTATTCTTTCAGGGGAAACTGTGCCAAGCTCTTCCTGCAGAGCTGCTGTTGCAAAGGTGCAAGTGCAGTGGCAATTTGCACCAATTGGGTAGAATCTGTAGACATTTGAGCCTCTGCTCTTTAAGGGCACCGCTGTGGGCCATCTGCCAGGAAAGGCTGCCCTCTGCTCCTAACCGTTTCACCCTTGTCCCTGTAACTGCAGCATCCCTAATGAATGCAGCTGTCATGTAGGTCATATCAGGAGGCCATGGGAGGTGCAGCCCACCAAGGGCATAGAAGGTCAAGATCTGGACCTTGACCTAAATCCAATATTGAACACAGGGCAATGAAGCATGAGAAGTACTAGAGTGATGTGCTTTCAGTTGCAGCCTGCTGTTTTCCTAGATGGCTTTCTAAGTTGGTCTTCATTCAAAGATAGGTATATATACATAGCCATCTATGTCTATGTATGTATAGATCTAGATATAGATGGCTTTCTATATTTCCCAGCCTTCATTTCCCTGCTCAGATCACTAAATAAAAATTGCACAGATTTAGTTTGGTTGTGCAGGGTATTATTATTATTATTATTATTATTATTATTATTATTAGGCAAGCCCTGACTTCCAACAGTGTAAGAACCATATATAAGACATACTTTTTTTAAAAAAAATTAGTAGTAGTATTTATAAATTTGTATCCCAGCCTTCAACTGTAGATCTCAGGGTGGTTCACAGCATAAAAATACAAGATAAAAGCACTAAATATATTATAAAAACAAGGACAAAACCAAATCAAGCCAGTAACACCCCCACACCTCAATTTATAACCAGAAAAATAGTTATTAATAACTACTTTTATCTGTCCTCATTGTCAACAACAGTCATACTGTCTTTGTTTTATTTATTTTAGAGATGCATATCATACCCTTCCATAAAATTCCCAGGGCATCTTCCCAGTTTTCACTTCCATCAGCATCTCTTGGACTGCTCCCCAAATCTTGCTCTGCTCTCCCAGTTGGCTTACGGTTTATGTTTGTGATGTGGGAGAGGAATTTTAACCTTCCATCTCTTATATTGTGCATTTTGTACAAAATCATGTGTGCTGTGAGGATTCTCACATTTAAAACATCTGAAACATGAAAATATATTGGTTATATTGGTTATATTAAAGTATAGGTTAAGAATTGATATTTAAGGATATTTTTTTCAGCAGAAAGGCGTAACTTTTCACCTTTTCACCTGCATGGTTTGTCAGGGAATCCAGCTTGGCTAGCTGCTTCTTTCCCCTTCTTCTTCTCATCTATTGCCATCTTGCCATCAACCAACTTATGGTCCTGTGATTGTGGCAGCTGTGAAGCTTGCCCAGATCAACCATAATCCTGCAAGGGCCCACCTCCTGTGGCCAACATTGGCAGGTGGACAGCCCCACCCACCTGACAATGTTCTTGCAGGTGCAGTTTGGATTGAGACCACACCTGTAAATGGATATTTCTCTTCTGCAAACTGAGAAAATGCACAACAGAAGCAGCTAGCCACTTCTGGAACATTGGGGAGAATTATTTGGGGCTAATAGCTACAGTAGTGGTAGTAGTAGTAGTAGTAGTAGTAATTTATTATTTATACCCCGCCCACTTGGGCAGCTTCCAACAGAAAAATAAAATAAAATAATATATTAGACATTAAAAGCCTCCCTAAACAGGGCTGCCTTCAGATGTCTTCTAAAAGTCTGGTAGTTGTTTTTCTCTTTGACATCTGATGGGAGGGCGTTCCACAGGGCGGGCACCACCACTGAGAAGGCCCTCTGCCTGGTTCCCTGCAACTTGGCTTCTCGCAACGAGGGAACCGCCAGAAGGCCCTAGGTGCTGGACCTCAGTGTCCAGGCAGAACGATGGGGGTGGAGACACTCCTTCTGGTATACTAGACCGAGGCCATTTAGGGCTTTAAAGGTCAGCACCAACGCTTTGAACTGTGCTCGGAAACGTACTGGGAGCCAATGTAGATCTTTCAAGACCGGTGTTATGTGGTCTCGGCGGCTGCTCCCAGTCACCAGTTTAGCTGCCGCACTCTGGATTAGTTGTAGTTTCCAGGTCACCTGCAAAGGTTGCCCCACGTAGAGCGCATTGCAGTAGTCCAAGCAAATGGGATGGGCAGGTGCCTGTTAGGAAATTTGTATTGCTCAATGAAGTGCCAACTCCATTATTGTTTCTATTGTGTTTAATTAAACAAAACAAGAATGGAAGGGGGAGTAAAATATCAGCCTCCGTTGATTGAAATACCATGCCATTGTGCCTATATACATGTAAGCCTGATTCAACCAGCTGCTCCTGGTGGATTAAGAGAAAGCCACAGTGTATCAAAGCATCCTCATCCTTCATGACACAGATTTATAAATTGAGAGTGGGGGGAGAGAAATATTTGTTGGCAGTAATTTGTCTAAGATAACCAGCTTTCTCAGAGGGAGTGAACTATATAACTGATATAAGCTTTTTTAAAAAAAATGCTGAAGACCAGCAGTTGCAGATGAATTTCTTCCCACAAGACCTCATTATGACATATGGTCCTCCTTCTCTTTTGTACTCTGTTGCCCCTTGTTAACTCGGTTGAATTTTGCAAATTGCTACTCGGTTCCAAGAAAAGTAGTAGTAGGACAATGTGCTTATTAGCAGCAAAACAGAAATAGTTGTGATGGCAAGGGCTCTATTTAATCTCAGGGGTTTTATGAGATGGTTCCATATTCTCTGGGTTTTCTTTAATTTTTTTAAAAAACAGGGATGAAATAGCTGAATAAGAACAGTAAGAGTGAAGGGGATTTTTGTCCTTAAGGACATACTTCATATGCCATGTATAACGAGCATTATTGCAAGCCAGGATGCTTATGGTGAAGACTATCTAGCCAGGGAGATGATAGATAGATGATAGATAAATAGATAGATGATAGATATTCCCCAAAACTATAATGCTCATAGTCATTGCATAGATATTATAGATATTATGGATGTTTCACATGCACAGGCATGTTAGCTGCCCTGTGCTCCCATTGGAAGGAAGATAAGTACGAGGGTATAAATAAGTGCTTAAAACTTAACTCATACACATTGTTCTCAGTCTGCAGTGCATAACATGTTTGGCCAACTCTGGTGCACGAAACCCACAAAGAGTGGGCTTTGCCGAAAGAAGAAGCAAGCCATAGGGTGCAGACAGAAGGTGTCATTCTTCTTTGTCCTGCCTACCAACTTCGTGTAGGCTTCTTGACATGGTGCCAGTTGTGTCATGCCAATATGCATCAGACAGAGCAGAAAACAGCGTTCCTTGCAAGGCTCATTCTCGCCTGGTGAGACTCAGTAGATCAGGGATGGGGAACCTGTGGCCCTCCAGAAGTTATTGAACTACAGTGATCATCATCCTTAACCACTAGACATGCTGTATACCGCCTCTCTTGTGCCTTGCTTTGCAGTTAAGAAATTTGCAGGAAAATGTTTTCAGCTTTTTCAAGCTTGCTCTAGCCTCCGCATGTACGGTTACTTCTCCTCCTCCTGTTGCAAAAAGGCCTTTATTTACTTTGCCTCCCTCAGCGGGTCACTCCAGCAATACATTTGACTCCTCTTCGCTTTATCGGTTTGCTTTACAGCCCCTTTCGTAGCTCCTTTCAAGGCCACTAAGAAATTATTCACGAAGATAACGAAAGACAGAATAGGTTATCCAGCGTTCTCTTTGCAGGACTCCCTCTGATATGTGCTCTATACATTAAGGCGATTCCAGGAGGAATAGAAGAAACTCGACAAGCCATGTGAATTTTTAATAGAAAAACCAAGAACAGCCCATCCGTTTGCAAAGTAGTACATTAACGTCAGTACTGACATTTCAGAGGAAATTCCAAGTTTATTTTTAGATTCGAAGGAATTTATTTTTATTCATTATTCATAGCTAGATACATCTTATTAAATCCAAAATGATTTTTCTCGATAGATATTTTAGAGGCACCCAGTCCGCTCAAATAACTGATTACCTACTTTTCCGGGTTTTTTCTTCTCACCCGGCTTGTTATTAGATCCCTATTTGTGTGTGTGTCATTTTCCCTTACAGATTGCCATTCGGACTTTAATTCAGGGGTTGCCAGCCCTTTGGGGAGCATTTCAAATTCTGAAAGAGGGCTGGAAGTGCCAGTCACAAAATGGCTACCATGGAGGAGGCATGGCATATCACAAAATGGCTGCCGCCGGGAGCTAAGTCCTACTGGTCCTGATTATGGAGATGGATAGATATATCACACACACACACACAGAGAGAGAGAGAGAGAGAGAGAGAGAGAGAGAGAGAGAGAGAGAGAGAGAGATCATTCCTAAGCACTAGGAAAAATATACAAGGTAGCCACACCACCAGTCTCATTTCACAGAAAATTGCATAAAGGGTTCACACAAATTTGCCCTGCAACTTTCTTTATAGGAGAGCTAGAGATTTTATTTATTTTTTAAATGAACACTCGGGGTCAAGGGAACTTGCCCAATGGCACAATTCAAACCCCTTATAGATACCATTTTGCCCATGGGCACTGGGTTGGAGACCTCTGCTTTGTTCTTTAGGAGAAAGGAAGGGAGTAGTCAGAAATGGCATTTTTTTCCCCTGCATTCTCTCTACATAATTAAAATAAATTGCACTGGAGGCTAACCTCTTATATAAATGCTTATATAAATGCTTTCTTATTTATTACAAAAATTCTAATCGTGCAGTCTCAGCACAGCGTACTGTGAAGTGGCTAATAGCTTATAAAAATACAAAGTGCCGCATAATATTCGTTCAGCGCTTGCAAGGGATCAGTCCTTCACCATGGCAGCACCTACACTGTGGAACTCCCTGCCCATTGAGATTAGGCAGCTTCTTCACTGTACTGCTTTTGATGCCTGCTAAAAACGTTTTTGTTTATGGAAGCTTACCTAGACTTACACATTTGACATGTATTTTAACATGTCATTTTAGTTTAGGCAGAGGGCCTTCTCAGTAGTGGCACCCGCCCTGTGGAATGCCCTCCCACCAGATGTCAAAGAGAAAAACAACTACCAGGCTTTTAGAAGACATCTGAAGGCACCCCTATTTAGGGAAGCCTTTAATGTTTAATAGATATTCTGTTGTAAGCCGCCCAGAGTGGCTGGGGAAACCCAGCCAGATGGGCGGGGTATAAATAATAATAATAATAATAATAATAATAATAATAATAATAATAATAATAATAATTTGTTGTTGTTGTTGTTGTTGTTGTTTAGTTTTTTTAAAAAAACAACAACCTGGTTTTATTTTGAAAAAAGTTTTAGCATCTGATTTTATTGGTAATTTTAATGTGCACTTTATGTAAACCACTTAGAGATTTTGCTGATTGAGCCATATAGCGATCCTGTAAAATAAAACAATGGAAAAAAAACACAATAAAATAAGCAGTATTAATTAAAACTTTTTTTTTAAAGGCAAGCTAGCGATCTTCCTGAACAAGCAGGTCTTAACTTCCCATTAAGCAGGACACAAATGGCGAAACCATTGCAAGGAATGAACTCAGGGCATGCGTCAGAATTTGCACACCTGGAACAGATTGTTAGATCAGGACACAAATGCAACATTTTAAAAATAGTGAGCGCAAACCCTGCTTCAGTAGGCAGACTAATTGCCGTTGCTTTAGCAATATTTCAGGGCAAAACATGCATGGCACAGCAGATTATATCTACGCTAAAAGACAGAGCGTTGTCCTTTACCACTTAAAAGTACTGAACACGTGCTATGTACACCATACCATAAAACATGTACCGTACCATAAAATCAAGTGGCTAACTGAAATGTCTTTTTTAAGGAAGCCTGAGGATGTGGTTTGGTCATTTTGCCCTTGGACAATAGCATTCATATGGTGAGAATAAGGATGAGACTTGAGAAACCTAATTGCCCAGGATCACATAAATTATGGTGTTTGGGGTGGGGGTGGGTGTTTGGGGAGGGAGAAGTGTTAGGCACATTGCACATACATTACATGCAACCTCCCAACTCTCACGTGAGTTCAGATAGCTTTAAAGGGAGATTATTGATTTATTTGCATGTTTACACCCAACATTTTTATATCGACCTTTCACAAAGTGACCAAGCTCTGATTCTAGGTCATCGTATGTGTTGGCATGAGGACTGAACATCTCAACCAGGCCTGAAAGAAATACCTATGGTTCTTTTAAAAATGCTTTTCTTTTAGTCAGACTGTTCTCCTTTCTCTCTCTCTTACACATCAAAAAAATAAAACACTATGAACCACAGGGCAGAGATGCAGATGGAAACTAGCGCGTGCTTCCTCAGTTTGCCCTAGAAATACCACTTCATTCACAAACGGGAGGAACTACCACTTCTAAAAGCTAATGTGGTTTAGTTTCTCAGCACATTCTGTTCTCTGCATCCCTGTGGAGACCGTGAACAAAAGTGTTGATTGTGGTAGGGACTTTTGGCATCAACTCCTTTTTTAAGTTCAGAACTGGGTAACAATCACCGATTCAATTTACACAGAATGCGATTATACTTGGGCAAATACAGTTTGTGTTTTTTTTATTAAAGAAAAAAGAAAAATCAGAGATTTTAGAGCTTTCTTTTTTATGATAAGAAATGTCAGTTTCTGTGAGAACTTGCTTGATAACTTGTCAAAACAGCATTTTAAAACAACGGCAGAATTATTCTAATTCTGTGGCTTTCTCTGGGGTTGTCTAAAAAATTAATAAGAACAGCAGAGACCACTTATTCATGGTGGTCTTGTATATGGTGC
Organism: Zootoca vivipara; assembly: GCF_965207765.1. Taxonomy (NCBI): domain Eukaryota; kingdom Metazoa; phylum Chordata; class Lepidosauria; order Squamata; family Lacertidae; genus Zootoca; species Zootoca vivipara. The sequence goes on along the minus strand of NC_142588.1, from coordinate 32,151,263 downwards.
CCTTCAGAAGCTGCGTCATCCCTGACCGTTGTCTAATGCTAACTTGGGCTGATGGAATAAGAGTCCCACAGCACCTGGAAAATGCCACAGTGGCTGTCAGTGGCTTATTCCTTCCCTATTTCACATGCATAAGAAATAATGTAAATGAAAAGGTAGCTGGCAAACACAGTAGCGGATTTTGCAAAAAGAAGTTTTTGGGTTGAACAGACCAGGCATTTTTGCCTGCTTGACTTTAAACCGTTGATTTCAGACCTCACTGCTTTCTAAAACCTTCCGGATTGCTGTGTTGTTTTCCACTTTCATAGACTGTATAATTTCTACCTTCTCCAGTCTCCGCGGGAAGAGTTCTCACGTTGTGAAGTGTATTGAGAGAGACATTTACTCAAGCAAAACCTTTAATTCTTCATGATTTTCAATCTGCTAAGATAGCTTAGACCAGGGGTCCCCAAACTACGGCCCGGGGGCCGGATGCGGCCCAATTGGCCTGCCAGTCCGGCCCGCGACGCCGCCCAGTCTTACGGCGCGCAGCGCGGCAGCACTCTTCCGGGTCGGGGAAAAAGCGCCGAAAATCCTTTGTGCGCATGCGTATGGGCCTCCCCCGACCCGGAAGAGGTCATTTCTGGTGCACTTCCGGGTCGGGGGAGGCCCATACGCATGCGCACAACGGATTTTCGGCGCTTTTTCCACCCTGGAAGCGCGCCGCCGCGCCAGCAAGCACCCGTGCGCATGCGCACGGGCGCGCACTCCCCCGCCCGCCGGCCCGCACAGGCGCACGCTCCCCCGTCCTCCGGCCCGCCGCGCAATCGGCGTGGTGGGAACCGGCCCAAACGCCGGTAAGTCTGGGGACCCCTGGCTTAGACATTACTGAGCTCAGGTTTGTTGTTTAGCTAAGAATACTGTAGTACCATTTTCACTGATACTTCTTTCCTTCAAACTTCATGGATGTCATGAGCACATTTAATCATTAAGATTAAAAAGTTAAATCACTATAACTTCTTAAACATTTAATGTCTCTTTAACATCAACTTTTGTTTATCCTGGTACTCCCAGACCCCTTTGTGGCAGTAGTTATCTTAAACTCCTTAATTTTCTTTAATTCTTTTTTTTTTTAAAAAAATCCATTTTCCCATAGGCAAAATACCTGTGAACAAAAGTGTTTCTTGAAAATATGTGGGAAAGCATGCAATATCCATATCTGTTTGTCCCAAAGTCCTTCTTTTATCAGAAACAAGTAGCAATAATATAGCTACTTGTTAGCTACGTTATCACTTTCAGTTTTTACCAGTTTCCCATTTTTCCAGTCTTCAGTTCTCTGCATTTCCACATCAGTTTGCAATTTGTAAAAAAGGTGTTCATGAAAAGTCAGCATTTAATGCAAGTTTCTCATAATATACACATTTTTATTCAGTGCTGCCATATTTGCAAAGCAAATATAATATAAATAGATCATATAAATTCCTTAATATGCAGTCGTACCTTGGAAGGCGAATGGAATCCGTTCCAGAAGTCCGTGTGACTTCCAAAGCGTTCAGCTTCCAAATAGCGGCTTCCGATTGGCTGCAGGAAGCTCCTGAAGCGAATTGGAAGCAGTGAAAGCCCCATTGGATGTTTGGCTTCCAAAAGAACATTCAAAAACTGGAACGGTCACTTCCAGGTTTCAAATGTTCGGGAGCCAAAACATCCCAAGTTCCAGGGAGTTCGATAACCGTGGTACGACTGTAATCTATTTTTATATCATGTTCACTAATAGGTACATTGTTATGTACACATCACTGGGCAAAGAACTGCACTGGAAAATTTGGAGAAGTATGAATTTTAAAGGAATGGGTATGTTTTGTTTGGTTCACGTATTGTTTCAGAAAGTGTAAATTAGGTGGGTTCACCTTTAAATGCGAATTAGCACATAAAAAAACTATTCAACTGAGATTAGATTAAATGATTTCATTTAATCTTCTGTGTTTCAGCTGATAAAATGGAAATGGAAAGCAATTAATTTTTTAAGATAGATCTTTTGTATGACATCAACAGTGTTAATATATTTTTCTCTAACTTAAGATTCATAGCCCCAATTACATAATATCAGATGTGGGCCAATTCATAGAAACAATTTTTAATGTGATGGTTTGAAAACAGTCAGTGTAGCTACGAAAGCGCTAGAATCAGAACTTTTGGGAAACCAACTTGTTTTTGTTTCCTTGTATCTTTCCTCAAATTTATTTGGCCTGCCTCTTTGCTTTTTTTGTTTCAGCACATAGCTCCTAAATACAAAACAATAAAAATGCTAAACCCTAGCTGATTAATTGTATGAGTTTTAGATGAATGGTAAGTTGATTGATCAAAGCTGCATGGTTTTTCATGTGAATAAAACAAATAGAATAGAGAACCTTTTTTTGTTTTTAGATAATGCAAGCACTCGTCACAGCAGACGAGTAGAAAATGTAAAAAAAAAAAAACACATTTATTTTGCTCAAGAGAGAATTTATCTACTAAGATAGCAGCTAATACTGACAGTTTATTCTTTATTGTATCTGAAGAAGTGTGCATGCACACGAAAGCTCATACCAATGACAAACTTAGTTGGTCTCTAAGGTGCTACTGGAAGGAGGTTTTTTTATTTATTTTTTGTTTCGACTACGTCAGACCAACACGGCTACCTACCTGTAACTAGTTTATTGTAAGTTATTTTAAAATATCAGCCTCCCAATTCATCAATTTACTCCGGTAAATGCTGCAACCCTACTAAATACATCCTGGACTTCTGACCAGAGGGAGGTCTGGTTAGCGTTAGCATCAAGTGACGATATTTGTAAGCTGCCACTGAGGGCTTGCAGTTTCTTGCCCATGTTGGCTATGCAAGCAGCAGTCAATGCAAGCTAATAGGTGATTGTTTTAGGGACAACCTAAAACTCTGTTACAAATATTCGTGATGGCAGCAGCTTTGAGGACTGAGTAGCACTCAGGCACTACAGGCTCCACCTCCCCAGCTTTATTATGGAGTTGTGACAGCCAGATTGGGAAAGTTCTTTTTATGTGTTGGAAGTCAACAAAGTTGACTTTTCCCGGTGTCATTGTGTATGGAACGAGGGGCCACAGCACAGTGCTTCTTGAAATATATTTCCATACAGCGACTCAGCATGTTCTGGTGTTATTTCCTGAGCAAATTCTGACTTGCTTATTTCTGTTTGCCTTGCCACCAGCAACGGTCCCGTTGGCTGCCAATTATTTGAAAGGTGAGCTCTAGTCGACTGGGATCAGAATTGCAATGTAGCCCTTGGAACAGATCCACAGGAAGGTTCCTATGGAATAATCACCTGCAAGTCAGGGTGCAAACTGAGAAACCTGTTTCGAGCAGGTCTAGTTTAAGGAGTTGACTAAATAGAAAGGCAAACAGATAAGGACACTATGGGCTGGGAGGGAAGCGGGTGGCAGGGGGACGAGCAAAAATACTTAGAACAGTCCAGTGCAAAATCTTCATGAGGTTTCATTATCCCAAGAACTTTCCTCTATGCAGAATGCAAGGAGTATGAGGGTCCCCTGGCAGAAAGACGACTATAAATGCAGTGAAAGGGCTGTTTGTTTGATAGTAACAGGGGAAAGACTTCTGCAAAATCTCCAACACTCTGAATAATTTGCATCAGAAATTGGGGGATCAACTGCAGTTTTTCTCCTTAGGTTATTTTCTGCCTTTTGAAGAAGGGATGAAAGGACTCTTTTTAAAAGCAAAAGGGAAAAAAGAATGCCTTATTCTCTTACATTTTAACTATACCAAGAAGAGGGGTGTGGGGAAGCAGCCTAGCATGGATACATCAAAGATATCTACTGCTCACAGCCCATGGGGTGAATATGGTAACTGCTGAAGGAAAAGGAAGAAAGGGAGAGCAGACTTTTTATTATTATTTTGCAATATTTATCTGTCTCCCTTTGGCAGTGTTCTCTAGCCATCTACAACGATAAAAACCTTAGCATACAATAACAATCAATAATTACAGCAGAAACCAGCTCACACACCTCAAATCATAACGTTCCTCCATCGGAGTGCAGGTACACCGTGGGAAAGAATAAGAAATCGCTCATGATAATTCAGTCAAGAAAAGGGAAATAATCAAATTAACAGGAGACAAAGCAAGAAATGTATGCCTATAAACATATACAAGAGAGTCATGAAAAAAGACGCAGTGGGAGAGGAGGAGGAACAGGAGCATCCATATGACCCAAATGCCTTTGCATGTAGTTGGCAATCCTAACAGAGTAGTAAATCTTATTGAGCTAAGTGGGGCTTACTCCCAGGTAGTAGGGTTACAATTGCTGCCTAACTTATTTTGGAAGCATCTGACCAAATTTAGTTGTGTTAATCTAATTCTAATTAATGTTACCGATTCATTCCTTAGTTGGCAATAAGTCTGAGGACCATTGGCACCAAGATCTTTCCTATAGCTAAAATCACACAATATGGTACTTTCTTCTTACTGGCCTCTCTCGCTCTTTCTCTCCCTCTCTTTCTTCACTGTTGTGGTATCTTGTTTGTCCGAGTTAGACTCTCTGCTGCTATTTGTTTATTTTCCATGTGGTATCGGCCATCTTTTCGGAGTGGGCAGTGATACTTCACCATAGCAAGCTTCTGGTTCCCAATAAATAACCCTCCCCAAGACTTTGAGCGGTGACAAGTTTTTTAGGTTTGTTTCGAGACTATCCTGGTGGTCATACGCAACAGAACTGGGGCTGTACCAAGTGCTTGAGCCCTGTTTACATTTTGGCTCCAAACGCAAGCATGTTTGACATTTCTGAGTGATAAATGAGTTCTGTGCCTGAAATCAGATGAGGCACATGCTGAGCAAAGTGTAGAAAGAGAAGCAAATACGCAGAATACAGGAAGGTGGACTCCTATCGGATCACGTTTAGTTTTGGTCAGTTTCTGCATTTCACCACACCACCGTTTTCATGGGACTTAACTGTGGTGGTCGCCCCCCCCCCCAATAAAAACATAGCCAGTCGCCTTCAGAATCCGATTTTGCTTCGTGTGTTTTCAAATGTCCTCTTCTAAGAATAACCCTTAATTTTAAGAAGGATCTTGCTCCAGTAACCTCAGCGTTAAATCCATCGCAGTTTGGGTTTCAGCCTCAGTCACACACAGTTCTCTGCTGCCATCCCAACAAAAACAGCTTCTCGGTTGCCATTCCTGATTGCTGAGTGAGCACAGTGTCCCTCTCTTCCTTTACTTGTACTAGGAAGCTTCCCATCTCCCCTGTGGTTCATTGCTCCTGGGCAACACAACCCTCACAGCACCCCTTTGGGGATGAGCTGAGAAAAGCTTCTTGTGGCAGATAAATCATTTACAAATTGCACCGAGTTAGACCCAAAGCAGCCTCAGGTGGCTTGGAAGGATTTTAGGTGTGACCTGCAATAGATTTAAGAAAGAAAGAAAATATCTGAAGCTAGACAGAGACTTGAAGGAGGTTTAGTAAGAGCTGCCTCTACTCCTGGAAGTGTCTCAGGGTTGCCACCTTGCAATCAGATTCATGGTGTTAAATTTTCCACTGCAAAACATCCCTAATTCATTCTGCTAATGCATTCACCCAATGTGGTTAGTAGGGACATGGTTGGTCTGAATAGTGAGGGAAGGGAGGAAGCAGCTGACAGGACCAGGCAGCAGGATCTACCACTGTCTCACTGGTGGCAGCATATTTTGATTTATTGTCTTACTATAATTATTTCTCCAAGCAACTCAGTGTGATGCACATGGCTGTTCGCTAACCTGTTTTAGCCTCATGCCAATGAAGAGAATACGACCAGTACAAGTGTTCCCAATGAGCTTTGTGGTTGAGTAGGCACTGGTCCTAGTCTAACCCTTTACCTACTACAACATACTGCATATTGCTGGACTACAACTTCCATCATCACTGACCATTGACCATATTAGGTGGGGTTGATGGGAAATGGAGTTCAGCAGCATCTGGAGAACCACAGGTTCTGCATCCTTGCCACACTGTGTGCGTGGTGCTGTGGTCTAAATCACTGAGCCTCTTGGGCTTGCCAATCAGAAGGTCAGTGGTTTGAAGCCCTGTGACGGGGTGAGCTCCCGTTGCTTGGTCCCTGCTCCTGCCAACCTAGCAGTTTGAAAGCACATCAGTGCAAGTAGATAAATAGGTACCACTGCGGCAGGAAGGGAAAGGGCGTTTCTGTGCGCTCTGGCTTACATCACGAAGTTCTGTTGTGAGCTGTTTAGTCATGTTGGCCACATGACCCGGAAAGCTGTCTGTGGAAAAATGCCAGCTCCCTCGGCCTGAAAGTGAGATGAGCACCACAACCCCATAGTCGCCTTTGACTAGACTTAACCATCCAGGGGTCCTTTAGTATATAAAGTATATAAGTTACTAGGTGGTACATTCCTCTCTATATGGTCCTCAGGACTCTCTAAGCTACACCCCCTGTCCCCAAGCCACAACTTTAGTGTTTTTGCCCACTTATATTATGTCCTTTAACTCCAATAATGCCTCCTGCTTGCACAGATAGATGACAGAGAGGGGCTTGTGAATATGTGAAGATACTAGCCCATTGTACAAAAGTAAAAAATACATTTATTACCCCTGGCATGTGGCCCTCAGAAGGGAATGCAGTCTTCAGGCTGAAATAGGTTCCCCACCCCTGAATTAAATGATGTTCAGAGAGAAAACAGATTATAATGCTTACTTTGCACTATCCATATTAACTCTTAGGGAGCTACTATGCCATTAGTTGCTTTTGGATTCCAATTGAAGCTGCGTTTAAGGTACAAAACAGTGCTGAATCTTGAACATAATTATTTGGATGCCATCTGTAAATATACATCTATATATTTCTTTGTGTCTCTTGCAGAATCACCTGATGTCGCTCCATCTGTTGTTGTTCACACCAGCGTTCCCTTTGGAACTAGCCACTTGGAGTCAGACAAGGAGAAGGTTCAGCAGTTGATCCTAGACCAGCTGAAAGATGTTGTACCTAGCTTGCCTAAACCAGCCAGCATCAAGTGCCATAGGTGGAGGTATTCTCAGGTAATCTCTAATAATGGATGATAGCAAAATGCCCAAGTCAGATACCATCCAATGATAGTTTGTTTGGGAATGTGAGAGGCGCACATGATTTTTATTCACGTATTGCACTGGCTTCTGAACACTGACTCGCTGTAGTTTGTTCAGCATTTTGTGAGACATCTGAATGCAAGCTGCCTACATATCACTATTGCATCAGGATGTGGTCCCTTGCTGAAGCTCTGTGGTAGAGCACAAAGAGCCAGGACTTTGTTTTGAGGGCACAGGATGCAGTCACCTTATTGAAGCTAAGCAGGTCTAGATCCAGACAGAGGGGAGACCACCTACCAACACCATTTACAGCACTTTGAGTTCTGTATGTGTGGGTTTAGTTCAATTATTGTCATCTCCAGTTAAGTAATATGCCTGCCACCAACTATGGAAAATGTGCAGAATTGGGCTAAGCATTCTGTGAGGTTGACCCATTCTAAGGTGGGTTCATACCCACCTTTAAAATAAAAAAAGCACCCTGCATGGCTGGGATTCCATGGTGCAATGGCTTCAGCAGCAATCATGGTGGTCAAGCGTATCACAGAGAGACCCAATATCCATGCACCACTGTGACGTGAAAACCTGCTCGCACAGAGGGCCTCAAGTCTATTCTTTATTCTGCTTTATCCTTTCTGGCCCTGTTAGTTCTTTGTCCTTGCTACAGGACAACTGAGCATTGCAGGACAGTTACTTGTCAAATGTGTGAAATGGAGCAGAGACGCTATTGCTATCTTGGTTCCCTGTGTGAGTCCCTTCTGGAGATACATGTCCCCCATCCCAGGCTGGGCCTCCAGCTAGCCAGATGCTGGCAACAAAAAAATGGTGCGTCTGATGCAATCCTGGTTAGCTATTTTCCTATCTCTGGATAAAAGATGATAAAGGGAAATAGTATATAGGTAAAGGTAAAGGGACCCCTGACCATTAGGTCCAGTCGTGACCGACTCTGGGGTTGCGGCACTCATCTCGCGTTATTGGCCGAGGGAGCCGGCGTAAAGCTTCCAGGTCATGTGGCCAGCATGACAAAGCCACTTCTGGCGAACCAGAGCAGCACACGGAAACGCCGTTTACCTTCCCGCTGTGGGAAGGTACCTATTCATCTACTTGCACTTTGACGTGCTTTCAAACTGCTAGGTTAGCAGGAGCTGGGACCGAGCAACGGGAGCTCTCCCCGTCGCGGGGATTCTAGCTGACTGACAAATATGAGACACCTTGCACTGGTGGCTAAAATGGCTGTTTTCTTCATATTTGTCTCTCTTTTGGCATAGCTCCTTCTCTTCTTCTATGCCTTCACATAAACAAATGGCGCCATAGCATATAGCAACTGTAATGTGTGTGGATACATGTGTGCAGATAATTGTCAGAAGATGCTGATAGTTTACCAGCTGTAACAAGATGGACACATATCTGAAGTGTCCAATTCAGGCCAGGCTTTTCGAAATTCTTTTTCTCCTTTTTAAATGAAATTTAGCACCCTAACAACTTAGAGCAGCTCAAAATGGTTTGTGTGTGTAGATTAGATAGATAGATAGATAGATAGATAGATAGATAGATAGATAGATAGCAGTTAGTTATGGTTCTTCAATGATGCCCCATAACCAAGGTTTTCGACAGAGAACATCACATCGCACAATGAATTTCACAAGATGTTACAAGCCAGGACCAGACATGGAGACAGACCTGTTAACACTCACAGTAAGCTGTTTGCTATTAGGTATGCTCATCACACTGCCCCTGAACTAAGTTAAGGAACTATTTTGTTTGTTTGTTTGTTTTATAAAAGTCCATTTTTTATGTCAATACCCTCAAGTATCCAGTCGAAGAATAAACAATACCAAACAGCAAAGTAAACAACAATCAAACTGCAAGATAAAAAAAGCATCAAGGCCAGCAAATGAAACAGCAGCTTAAAAAACAAAAAATGAGAGGATCTTAGATACATTAAAAGCATGAAAGAACAGTATAATCTTTGCCTGGCACCCAAAATATAACTAAGGAAAGATCCCAGGAAGCATATCTATTTATTATCATTATTATTATTTATTTATTTATTTATTTATACCCCGCACATCTGGTTGGGTTCCCCCCGCCACTCTGGGCGGCTTCCAACAAATAGCAAAATACATTAAAATATCACAGATTAAAAACTTCTCTAAACAGGGCTGCCTTTAGGTGTTTTCTAAATGTCAGGTAGTTGTTTATCTCCTTGACCTCCGATGGAAGTGCGTTCCACAGGGCAGGCGCCACTACCGAGAAGGCCCTCTGCCTGGTTCCCTGTAGCTTTGCTTCTCGCAGTGAGGGAACCGCCAAAAGGCCCTTGGTGCTGGATCTCAGTGTCCGGACTGAACAATGGGGATTCCGTATTTTGGCACCACCACTAAAAGGACCCCCTTGCTTGCAAGCACCTCCCTGCCCCCAGAAGACTAAAGGGACTCTGAAGATAAGTTCATGTTGAAAGTGGTGGTCCTTTAGACACTCTGGCCTCAGGCTGCTCAGCTCTAAAAATCAAAACTATGATGAACATGAAAAATAAATTCCCCTAAAACAGTGACTATCTTTGATAACTCCATTTGCTTGTTTCCTATTTCTCTGCTTTGTTTTCATTTTGTACAGTGGGACCTCGGTTTATGAACACAATTGGTTCCGGAAGTCTGTTCATAAACTGAAGCGTTCATAAACTGAAGCGAACTTTCCCATTGAAAGTAATGGAAAGTGGATTAATCCGTTCCAGATGGGTCCGCGGAGTACTCAACCTGAAGCGTACTTAACCCAAAGCATGGGTGTAATTGGTTCCAGAAGTCTGTTCATAAACTGAAGCATTCATTAACTGAAGCGAACTTTCCCATTGAAAGTACTGTAATAGAATTAATCCGTTCCAGATGGGTCTGCGGCGTTCGTAAACCGAAAATTCATAAACCGAGGTGTTCATAAACCGAGGTTCCACTGTACTGTGCCTTATAAGCCATTATTTTAAATCGTCAGTCATCTTGTATGCATTGGCAGAAAGAGGCCATGTAAACTTAGCCACTGAATAGTCAATCCCCTTTCCATTTCTGCCATGACCTCTTAGGAGGTGAGCATAGCCTGCCCTGATACTTGAGTTTTATCACTCGCTCATCTCCCCACTTTCATCTAGCTGCAGAGTGATCTGGCTCTGGGACTCCCTTTCTGTCGAAGGAAGGGGCAAATTGAGCTTCTGCCTCAGCAGCAGGCGGCTCAAATGCCACTCTTGCTCCAGAGCGGCAGGAAGCAGCCTCTGAACCAGCAAGAGGCCGTCTGAGGACCAGAGGTTAAAAATACTACCATAAGGTAATCTGTTTTGATCATAATATAATAGCAGCAGCAGCAGGATTTCCAGAGTGGTTATCATTATGGCAGCTAGATTTAATTACAAAGATAAAAACACCAGGTTGTTAATTAGGTTTATTGTGGTTATTATAATTCATCACTCGTGCTACTGTAATGCCCACAATGCCTGCACTGTAATAGCTGGTTGAAATTAGGGACATGGTATTTAATTCCTGGAGCCCAGAGAGAGGAAGAGAGATGCACAACTCTGAACACGATTCGTGGATCTTAGGGCTGCCATGGAGCAAAAGCAGAGGCCGCCACTGAGGCAGCCAGTGCTTGGCAAGTGTGTGTCTCGTAAACGTGTTTGCAATTATCTGTTTGCCACATTCATCTTTATAGGTAGGCACCCAAAGTTTCAATCCTATGCACCCTTACCCTATGAGTTAGCTTCCCTAACAAACATCAGCATCATCACTTTATTTGTACACCACCTTTCCACACAAAAAAGGTGTTGTGTTGTCCACAACAAGAACAATACATCACGTAATCAACAATTGTAAGAATAATTTCACACCAACAGCAATAATAAAACAGCAACATATAAGGAACATAAGAGCATGGCAACAACATTTCAGCAATATAAATGTAGCAAGATTATACCACCTGGCCACATCAAAAATAATAAGGGCGCTTTGAACAGGCCTTTCCTTGGACCTAGATATTCTCTAGCCACCACTACTGTGTCCACTACAGGTTAGCCAAGAACCAAGCATAGGGTTGTGTGGCATGGTACTTTAGGGCTAGGGCTAGGCATATAGCTCAGGGTCAAAGTAAATGGGACATGAAATGGATCTTTGCATTTAACATTTATGCAAACCTTATAATGCACATAATGACCCACATGCCAGATAACGTCCTCTGCACATGAAATCATAAATCACCTAGTGTTTGGAGAACGTTGTCAGCAATATGCTGATGGCACATAGCTCCATTTCTCCTTTACATTTGCAGGTGAGGCAGTGTATGTGCTGAACCATTTTCTTGCTTTGGTAATGGACTGGATGAGAGCCCATAAACTGAAGCTCAATCCATATAAGAATGAGGCATTGTTAGTGAGTGGTTCCCTAGACTGAATGGCTGGGAGGTTGTCTGCTCTTGATGGGTATCTGAAGAAGTGTGCATGCACACAAAAGCTCATACCAATGACAAACTTAGTTGGTCTCTAAGGTGCTACTGGAAGGAATTTTTTTATTTTGCTCTTGATGGGGTTACACTTCTTCTGAAGGAACTAGCACATGGCTCGGGGGTACTTTGCTGTCACTTGAGGTTCACGTGGCCTCAGTGCCATGGAGTTCCTTCCATTAGTTTGGCTGGTGGACCAGCTGCACCCATATCAGGACAGGGACAGTCTAACTACTGTTGTGTATGCTCTGGTAACTTCTAGGTTAGATTACAGCAATGTGTCATTCGTGGAGCAGCCTCTGATGACAGTTCAGAAACTTTAGCTGGTGCAGAATTTAGTGACCAGGTTGCTTTCTGAGGCAAGATGGTTTGAGCATATAATGCCAATCTTGGCCCAACTGCACAGGCTGCCAATTAGTTTCTGGGCCCATTTCAGAGTGCTGGTTTTGACCTTTCACAGCTCAGGACTGCAGTACCTCAAAGACCGTGCCATGAGAAGGGGCCTTTTCTGCAGTGACTCCCCATTTGTGGTATTCTCTCCCCGGGGAGTCTTGCATATCTTTAGGTGACAGGCAAAAACATACCTCTTCTCCCAGGCCTTAAGATAATTAAACCTTTTAATCTGGGGGGGGGGAGATACAGTGACCTTTTAATCTGGGGGGGGGGAGATACAGTGGAACCTTGGTTCTCAAATGGCTCAGTTGATGAACAATTTGCTCCCGAATGCCGAAAACCCGGAAGTAAGTGTTCCGGTTTTTGAACGTTTTTCAGAAGCCGAACGTCCGACGCGGCTTAGTTTTTGAATGTTTCGGAAGTCGAACGGACTTCCGGAACGGATTACATTCAAGAACCAAGGTACCACTCTATTGTTTTGGTTTGTTATTATGGTACAGTATGTATTTCTTCTGTTTTTATATTGTAAACCACCCTGTGATCTTCAGGTAAAAGGTGGTATAGAAATTTGATAAATAACAATGATGGTGATGGTGACAACGACTGTGCGACAAAGAGGTCTTTGCCTGCCCCATTAATTCACACATGCTTATATATTAGATGTGGCTGATTCATAAGAAGCTTATTTGTCAGCCATAGATCTGTCCTTGTAGATGGCATTAAGTGAATGTAATCGAAGAATGCATTCTCAGAAAGGAAGCTCCCTACAAGAACTGACTAGGCTTAAGTGCTATGCAGTGGTGCTCACTAATTACCTTACAGCCATTTTTGCTTGTACATTCCAATCAACTATTGACACAGCAGCAAAAGGAGAAAATGGAGGGTGGACGTGGTCCCCCCCCCAACCCCCCAAGGCTTTCAAGCGGGATTTATTCTTTTTGTTAATTCAGTACAGCCATTATGCCCTTCATATGGGCCAAATACAATCCCAGGATTAAAATGCAGACATTACAATTATCCATGGAAAATGTGGGATTAGTCCCCCCAAACTTCTATTGATACTACTTAGCAGCACAGCTGCCGTGTTCTATCCCATGGTTTAATTATGATAAGACAACATTAGCATCAGCAATCAAGGATTCCTGAGCCAGAAAGTCTTTTCAGCCATCATGTAGCATTGTGGTAGGACTCGGGGGGGGGGGGAGAGCATAGCCTGAGCAATATGGCCATTTCATACTTTTTTATGAGCAGCACATTTGCTGTATCGTTGAAGTTATATGTTAAAGGAGCCCACATTCCTAAAGCAAAGAGGTAGCTCCATTTAAAAGCAGACCCGCCTCCCATTCCCAAGAGGCACATTGCCTTGGTCTCTCCTGCTGAAACAGAAGGGCATCTCTGCCACAGGTATCGTACAGCCAGAACGACCCTATGGAAGGGGATTTTGAATTTGGAAGTACAGCACAGCCAGGTGATAATAATCCTACATGGGCATGCTGCATTTCTTCCCTGTGTGTGCGCATATGTGTGCATACTTACGTGGTTCCTGGATTACAGGTGGGTTGGCCTAGATTACCCTCAGCATCCTATGCAACTCTACAATGCTATTATTCTGTGTACACACTGACTAGAAGATCCAATGTAGCCAATGGACAGAAGACCCCTTTTAACTCTCTTTCCCTCCATAGGATAGGGTTCTCTTCTGTCCATTGTTTGAATCAAAAATTGTAGGTCCAGAGGCTTCTGTCTTGCCCAGTTGCTTCTGCACACCTGTTGTTCACTCCTGTTGCACCCTGCTCCCTTTCAGGTGGCCCTCTTTTGCTCTGTCCATTCTCCTCCCCATTCCAGTCCAGGAACAGGTGAACTAGTCTCCCTAGTTTTAACTGGCTTAGAGTGCCAGTTAAATTTTTAACAGCAGAGGGGCTGGATTTTCCAAGTCCCAATTAAACACCTGAGGCACATGAGGTTTGTTATCTTGTAGACAGTTATTTTTCTTATGAATGATCGGAGATGTTGTTGCTCAGTACCATCTGTTTCTTACAAAGGTTGATGCTTTGTGCTGCTCTGTACCTAGTGGCATACAATAACACAAGGGAAGTAGAGCAGTAAACTTGACATTTGTAGCTCAGTTGCACTTCTAAACAAATCTTTGATCCGGAAGAAGCAAACCCAAACTAAACAACAACTGATTCCAGGGAAGAGTCAAGTGGGAAACTTTACTGGGAAGATTTGAAGGGGGGATTTTTTGCATTCATTTTCTTAATATGTTGTTTGTTATTTTTTTAAACCTCCTTTGTTTTGCTGTCTTTCACTTCTACAGTATATCCTTTGGTCTCACTGCCAGAGGGATGTACATCTTTTGATCTACCTAAAAGAACCTTTACTCTGAACCAAGCGTAGATCTATGTACCCATTCCCACCACCACCACCACCACCAAAAACATTATCATTTCTACTGTGTAGTAAAATGGGGTTTGGTTGTTCAGATGACTTTTGCTCCCGTTGTTGTCCTTTCAGTTGCCACTCTATTCTATTTCGTTTAGTTTTAAAAACTCTTTTTCCCTTTTACATTTCACAACACTGACACTCTAAGGCAGCTAAACAGCATCAAAACCAAATACAGTTATTTAAAACAGCAACAACAAAATCAAAAAAGCAGCAGAACCTTCCCCCTAAAAAGTGCAGTACCGTAGTCAGAAAGCAAAAGTTGCCTTGCAAACACACTGTTTGTCTCGGAGTTACAAAGCCATGAAGCCACCACAATAAAGGACCTGCCAAGGGCAATTCCCTCTCATACTTCAAGTGAAAGAAGGCCTCCAAGGAATATCTTGAAGAATAGGTAGGTTTATAGTGGAGAAGATGGTCCTTTAACTACTCTGAATGGCAGTCAAAGATTAATGAATTGGGCCCTTTAAATTGGGCCCAGAAAATGAACTGGGAACCAGTAGAGTTCATCAGAATTGACATACAGTCAATGCCCTGGAACTCAGACATTTGGCTCCCGAACGCCGCAAACCCGGAAGTGATTGTTCCGTTTTGCGAAAGTCCTTTTGGAAGCCGAACATCCGACGGGGCTTCTGGGGCTTCTGATTGGCTACAGGAGCCGCAATTTGGGTTTTGAATGTTTTGGAAGCCAAATGGACTTCCAGAACAGGTTCTGTTTGACTTCCAAGGTACGGCTATATATTCTCTGTGGTCCATTCTGCAGTTGGGTGGCCACATTTCGTACTAATTGTTCACAAGAACTCTTCAAAAGCAACCATACATCACAGTATAGGATATGAATAAAGCATGGCACTGATTAGCTTCCCTAAAAAGAGTGATATTTGCAAGTGAATCTTAATAATGTAAGCCACGTAATAATGGAAGTAATAATGGACATTAGGTGTCCTGATAAATATAATACAATTTCCATAGTGTTTGAAATTTCTGGTTGTTTTCCCATTGTTGATCAATATTTCTGGCAAAATGAAAAGGATTAGAAAACTGGTCTGAAACAAAAAGAAACTGAATTCAGCAGAGAAAATTGCAGAGTTCTTCAATTAGAGGGAAGGAAATCAATTGTACAAGTATAGGATTTGGGGGGAATACCTGGCTGTGATGTCTTGGAACAATGTGAACATGAGTCAGCTGTGTGATGTAGCATAAAGGCACCACTTTATTCTGCACAGTTCAAAGCTCATCTGGAAGCACTGTGCACAGTTCTTCCTTCACACTTTAAGAAGGATATAGACAAACCAGAACAGGTTCAGAGAAAGGCAACAAAGATGATTGAGAATCTGGAAAATAAGGCCTATGAGGAACGCTTAAAAGAAATGGGCAATTTGGGTCTGGTGAATTCTGAGACAGATTGCAACAGCACTCAGGTACCCAAAGATTCTCACACAGAAGACAGCAAAGATTTGTTCTCTGCTGCCCCAGTGGATAGG
This sequence comes from Zootoca vivipara, assembly GCF_965207765.1. Taxonomy (NCBI): domain Eukaryota; kingdom Metazoa; phylum Chordata; class Lepidosauria; order Squamata; family Lacertidae; genus Zootoca; species Zootoca vivipara. The sequence goes on along the minus strand of NC_142588.1, from coordinate 32,135,419 downwards.
ACTAAAACTATTGGGAGGGTGGATTTCAGCTGGAGAAACGTCGTAGTAAGGACAAGCCTATAGTCAAACCAGTTATGTAAGGGAGAGATGGAGGTCTTTAAGCAGAGTCTAGTCAGATCATCTAGCTATGGGTTTCTTGTACCGAGGAGGGGGTTAAACTAGATGTCTACAAGGCCCCACTAAGTTTGGTCATTCTTTTCCTTTCCTTCCTTCCCCTTGTTGTATTCCTTCCTGGATACAACTGCCATTTCACCAGGCCTTGCCCTGCCCCTGCCCTCCTTTCCGTGACAATGTGGAGCGGCGAAAGCTGGTCTCAGAAGCGTGCGCTTGGATTCCTCCTGCACGTATGTTCTCTGCAGACAGATTGCTCCTAGGCACTGCCATAGATGCTGTGCCCCTCTGCATGTCCCTTGAGCAGCTGCAGCTTTGAAAACTGCAGTCTGGCACTGCGTTACAGAGTTCGGGAAAGAGAAATTCTCTCTCTCTCTTTCTTTCTCTCCCTCTCTCCCTCTCTCTCCCATTAACTCCTCCTACACACATACACCGTCAGCCTGAACAGGGAGGCTTACGGATCCATAACGATAGCTGTGGTAGCAGATGTCACAGTAATGCTCAGCATGACTCATCTACTGTACTCTGCGCTCTCCAGAGAGTCCTGCTTTTTTTATATGGGCTCGTTTGAGAAAGGTGGAATCAGGCAGGCCAAACAGGCCACCACGAGCTGTCAAGTCTCGAACTGCTTCCTAAAAGCACATCCCTTCCATTATTAAAGAAAGCTCAGTGGCCCACATATGACAGCTGGCTTGCAATGGCTAGAGACAGTTCTTTCCTCCCCCACCCCCACCCCCTACTGCCTTTTAAACAAACAATAAAAGGCCACTGGGCATGTTAAATGTTAAAGGGAGCTGATACACAGGGGGAAGAGAAACTTTGCTGGGTTTACAGCACAGTTGGTTCTTGGCTGCAGATCCTTAACCACAGTGGTAGAATGTATAGGGGGAATATCCATTGACTGTGCTGGAAAGGCTGACATAGGAGGCTAGGGGAGGAAAGACAGAGAGAGATCCAAAAATCCTCTTTCCCATAGGAATGTGTCTGGATTAGATGGGCCTGCCGGGCTCTTCTTATGCCATGACTTAATTTGGTCACATCACTCTCCTGTTGGCCCCTGCTCCACTTTGTTTTCACACCCTATCTTCCCCCTTTCCTCCTTATACTAAATAATTTCTTTCCCTTTCTTTCTCTCATCCTGCAGGCTCAGCTACTTGTTCTCTGTAATGGGTCAGTTGGGAATTTCCAAGGGGCTGCTCCCCCCGCCCCCAAAATGAAAAAGAAAGAAAGAATTAAATTGCATTTTGTTTTTAGATACTTTTGTCCAATGTTAAATTTAGAGAGTTCAAGGCACTGTATACTTAGATGGTTTTTTTAACTATGCTCATAAGAGAAGCTCAGGCTTTTCTCACTGTATTTTCAGTTTCATGGCTCCTCCAGAAAATCTGTTGAGCATCCTGATTTGCTTGCACTAAGCTTACAAGGAGGTTGGCTTGTACCCAGCCTCTGCCTTGATACAACAATGAGCATTCTGATATGCTTTCAGGGCATTTGTACTTCTGGTTAATCATTTATTCATTCCACGCTTTTCAATGCATTTCCCCATCACCTTCCTAACTGCAAAAAGCCTGTTTATTTTTATTTTTAAGTGTCTTTGTTGTGCTAGGATGGCGGAGTGCTTTAATCCACTTCAGCTATGCAAGGCTAACTTTCCCAGTATGCACTTCAGCCCCTCCCATAGATTGTTGACAGCTTGGAAGTTCCCTCAGTCAAATATCATGGTGAGCCCTAACACCCCACCTTTCTCCAGAGGAAGGAAAAGGGCCTGGGTTCTGTCTGTTCCCTAATTCCATCAACACTCACACACACACACACACACAGTGGGTATTGCAATTGGTGTCAATAGCCAAGCATGCTACTTGACATGAAGAGCATGTAACGTAAAGCCCTGGCTTTACATGGCTCTGTCGATGGTGAGGATGGGTATTGGCTTTTTATTACATGCATAACGGAAAAGGAAAATGCAGGCCACTCTAAATTATTCATTGATCTCAGTTAACATGATGCACAATCCCTTCTCTTAGTCTTGCCAGAAGATGTACATTTCAGTCAATATTACAAGCGTATCTCTGATTCAATAAATATTAGACAGCAACATTCATAAACATTGGCATCCATTGCAGTGAAAAACTTAACCAGGAAGAGCATAAAATTGGGCCTTTTTCACCCATGTTGTTTTTTTTGTCATCACATGGCCATTAGCATCACCCACGATATTCGTTCCCTTAACCTCCATCCACCCTGCTTGAGATTTTCAGCAGACTTCATCGTGTCAATTTTTGTGATACAAAGGCTGGTGCTCTTAGTTAACAACTGCCTTCTAAATAAAAGTTTTGCAAAAGTTGGTGTTGCAACGCTTGGTGATAAACGTGTGTAAGATAAAGCAATAAGTGAGTAAAATAAAACTGATTAAGGAGGAATGTCTCCATCAGCCAGGCTGAGCTTTATGTTCCTGTGGATGTCTTTAGTTGTTAATTTGAATACGAAATGGGTGCTGAGGTTTGAGGCTTAATGTTGGGTTTGCTTTAAAAGTTGTTAGTAATGTTTTGCCTGCCTTACTTTAGTTCTTTTTTACAATGTGTTTTATTGATGCTTTCTCATATTGTATTTACATTGTGGCTGTTAGCCGTCTTGAGCACCATTTGGTGGAAAACTGGGTACGAATTTTAACACATGAAATAAATAAAATATGCCTTTTATCTGCAAGCTAAATTCAGTTCAGAATTGAAAAGGGTTAAAGGTTAAAAATTGTTGGTGCCGCCGGAGCAGGACTTTGGGGGGAAAGTCAAATGGCCCCTCTTGGCAGAATGTGGAAGTGGGCCACCAAATGCAGTAGAGCAGCTAACTCAAAAATACATTTTGAGCAGGATGTGGAGTAATACACGCGTGGAGGCTGCTCTTAGACTATTAGGTCCAGTGCTTTTGTTCAGTCGGAACTCGCTGCACGTCAGTTCCAGCGCCTCTCAGGTGGGTGCCATTGCCATTCTAAGAGAACGAGGGAGGTGTTCATGGTGAGTTCCGGCACCTCTTTTTCTTTTCTTTAAAAAAAATTTTTTTAGCACTGATTAAGTCTAACATCAACTAGGCATATTTGTAAGCATTACCGATGCCATTATTACTATTTTTTTTACAATAATTGTCAAAGAAGGAATGCAAACCTACAGAAGCAAGCAGCCCAGTGCACAGACATTGTCTGGTAATATAGACTGCTACATGACAGTGTGGGATTTCTAAAAGCAGACTTCACAGCTTTGCAGGGGCGAACAATAATAATAAATTCTGCTTGTTGTTAGAAGGATTCAGCCATCTCAAGGCTGGGTGAACTTCCCTATGAGTTATATACAGTATATGGAAACAAGGCAGCATAGGAAGATATCTTGTACTGAGGCAGAGCCTTCCTCCATCTGGCTCAGTGCTGCCCACACTGCCTGGCAGGAGCTCTCCAAGGTATCAGGCTGGGGATTAAACCTGGGACCTTCTATATTAAGTAGATGCTTTACCACTGAGAGGGGGGAAATGCAGAAAGCGCTGTGGTTAAACCACTGAGCCTAGGGCTTGCTGATCAGAAGGTCGGCGGTTCGAATCCCTGTGACGGGGTGAGCTCCCGTTGCTTGGTCCCAGCTCCTGCCAACCTAGCAGTTTGAAAGCACGTCAAAATGCAAGTAGATAAATAGGAACCGCTCCGGCGGGAAGGTAAACGGCGTTTCCGTGCGCTGCTCTGGTTCGCCAGAAGCAGCTTTGTCATGCTGGCCACATGACCCGGAAGCTGTCTGCGGACAAAAGCTGGCTCCATCGGCCTATAGAGCGAGATGAGCGCCGCAACCCCAGAGTCGGACACAACTGGACCTGATGGTCAGGGGCCCTTTACCACTGAGAGGGGGGAAATGCAGAAAGATCAGGTGAGTAGGAAAGAACGTAAACATGGGGGTCAAAAGAGGGAGGCAGTAGGTAGCCTAGGAAAAGGCATATGGTAGAAGTGATGGAGAAGGGATGGGGATGAACAGGGCAGGTGAGGCAAGATGAGCAGGAAAAGGTGGGAAGCAGGAGAAAGCTAAGAGTGCAGGAGGACAGAAACCGAGGCCAAGAGGAAGGAAGATGGGGTTGGCATTAGCTTGCTGACTCAGCTGTGGCTCATCTTTATAGCCATACGGCCATATGGCAGGCATCGCTTTAATTCAAGATAAAGTATTTCCGTATCACTTCTTTCATCTGAGTCAGAGGTTTCGATATGTAGTCGTTGCTGTTTTGCCCTGTTGACATTAATCTGTTGATGTGTCCCTTTTATAAAGCCCAGGCAAATTCCATATCTGTAAACATATAAACAGCTATTTCCATTTGCATCAGCAGTAATCACAGTCTATGTTCCTTTTTATTTATATTGTACTCTCTTTCTGTAAACAGGTCTATTGATGCTAAAAGGAATCTATTCCACTCCTCTCCTAACAAAGTCGGGGGGGGGGGGACCACGCATGCAGTGTTTACTTTGCCCAGAAAAATGTAATGCCATTTCTCACTGTTTAGAGAATTCCTTGACCATTAGCAATGTCATAGGCTCAACATACATTGTGTTTTAATGTCTTTTTAACATTGTTTTGTTACAAGTCAAACGAGGGATATTTATTGATGGATAGCTATATTAAAGGATGATGGTCTTGTAGTGCTAGCTGTCGTAAGAAATCTCTTAATTGGAGTCGTAGCCTATATAAGAGATGGGGATTCAATCTTTCCAAGTTCAAATCTATTTTTCTATCTAGTCATGCATCCATTTATTTACATTTATATCCCACCTTTCTTCCATCCTGGAACTCAAGGCAGTGCCCATTGATTTCCCAGGCGGACTCGCATCAAGGACCTCTTTGCACCCAGACCTGTTTAACTCTAGCAATCGTGCAGCTTCAGACTATGCTGAAATTGGTGTGCATAGAAGCCAACTCCTAGGGGCTGAGGTCCCTTCTTTCCCACACCTTAAAATATTTGAAGGAGCCACTCTCCCCAAAAGTTGAAGGGAATCCCCATTCAAATGGTATGCCATGTCATTTGATCGAATATGTGGGGTGGGACTTACCTGCCCCCCCCAAAAAAATATTTTATTCAGGTTGGCACCCATGTTGGCAGGTGCAGGTGAGGCACACCAAACCAACTTGGCTTGTCAGGTGCCATACTGGGGGAAATACTTTTCCCAGTGCAGTTGGCTCACGTGTGCAGCAGCATGCCATGTGCAAGAGAGGAGAATGAAAGACCTCCTTCGATTCCCCCCTGAGATCCAGCGAGGAAGATAAATGTACGAGTGAGTGGAAATGGCTTTGGAACCAGAAATACTTTGAGACAAGTATTGCGTGCTGCTAAGATTCATATTGCCAATGTTCCAAAACTCGGCAACATCAGTAGTGCAAATGTATTTTAGGCAGATGGCCTTCATGAATTTTATAGAGGTTTCAGTTCCTTTTCCCTCCTCATGTCATGAAGCATTTTACCATAGAATGAAAGAGCACTAAATATGTTTGTTGTGATAGGTGTCAATTATTATTAAAACGAAGGGACTGTTTCTTCTGATTAATACATGTCTTTCCTTGAGATATGAGTTACTCATATGTCATGCAATATAATGCAATATAATGAATAGCTACCAAACTTATTTTTCTAATCCCCTCCATGTTTTGTTTTTTTTCCAGGTTACCAAAGCTTTCCCTGGCAGTCCAGGACAAATAACTCTCCATAGGAAACCGTTTCTTGTCTGTGGAGGTGATGGATTTATTCATTCCAACTTTGATGGGTGCATAGATTCAGCAATGAGTATTGTGCAGGCTTTGAAGTCCAGTTTGTAGGGTTTTTCATAATTTGCTTGTTTGTTTCCTGCCCCACCCCATACCATCTTATTTCTATGACGAATTATAAAATACACTAAAGCTCGATATACTTGACCTACTTGCCCTCTATTTTAAGGAAATAAATCATGAGAAGTCTGCAGACGTTTCACAGATTTATTGCAATAGTTGGAAATGTTGTTTATTTATTTGCTGTGCCTTGAAGACACTCACTGTGATAACTTTTCTGGCTTCACAGAATGTCAGACATACATAAAAATGGTTGTATGCCTTCTGTCTTCACCCAAATTTCCCAGATCTGGGCAAAACATTTCCACCAATTTTAGATGGGTAAGGTGGAGGAAACCTTAGACTACCTCCTTAATTATTATAGGAACCAACCACCAAAGAACAGCAAGCCAGTGTGGTAAATGGGTAGTTGTGTGAGTCTAACTGGGTTTTAACATCTTAAGACGTCACATGATGCAGCCACCATGCTGGGTGCAGTGAGGGCCTAGATGGGAGGCCACCTGGAAAAAACAGTATATTGAGTTCCACAATGGAACAAAGTTGGGATATACAAGCCATGGTGGTGTGGCTTTCCTGCCCATGTTCACACACTAATACGGTCTTGCAAAATGTTCAAGTTGCCAAATCCTGGGGAAGCCAAACACAGCTTCTATTTCAAAAGATGCTTTGGATGTTTCTCTCTTGCACAGAAATGACATGAACCAGTTCTCTACGCAGTGATGTCAAGGAGGTGCAAAATGGGAAGGTGGTGTGGTGACAGAACAGGAAGTGCAGGGGAACTGATGAAACCTTTTCCTGTGCAGCAAGGTAGCTCCTAAAGTCTCTCATAGTACCTCGTGGCCTTGCACTTTTTTACCGTTTTACCATGTGAATGCGAAGGAATGTCACCTCATGGTGATTATTCCACCTTTTTAAAATGGCCACCTAAAGTCACTATTACCAAACAAAGGCCTTCTGGGATAATTGTAGAATTGTGTGGTTTCACTGAAGAGCATATATCAGAATATTTTGTGGCTTGAGTTTTCATCTCAGACATCACCATTTATTTCCCTCAACATATTGCTCGCTGGAATATACTGTAGTTTGAGAATCACTGAACGAGATAATAATAATAATGTGTCCTAAAACAATTAACAGTTTGTGATTTTTTAAAAGCCATTACCCTGACTTATTTACCACAGTTTTTTGTTGTATACAGGCAGTGGCTTTGTATGCACAGTATCTAAGGAATCTACCAGAACGGCAGAGCTATTCAGGCGGCAATTCTATACCCATTTACCTGGGAGTGAGTCCATTAAACTTAGTGGGACTTACTTAATCATAGACATGTAGAGGAGAGCACTGTTACCCCATTTCCTCTTTGATAGTGAATGAAAATGCCTTGCTTTTTCTTATCCTGTATGTTGTCTGGCCAACAAACAATCTGACCATGCACAATAAGGAAAGAATTAAGAGGATTTGAAAGAAACTTAAGTCGATTTATGTTTCTTCCAGCAATCACATTTTACTAGAATTGTTATCTTGAAGTGTCCGCTAACATATACTCGCTTGCATCTGGGCTGCTGCAACTTTCAGTGTAGCAGACAAAAACAAAACTGGGAGACAATTGCAATAGCTCAGTTGTTTGCTAGATGAGTCTGTGAGTTCCAGGACTGTGATTCTTAAACTGTTGCAGAGTCCACAGCAACTTGGAGGTTGTCCCTAAGATCACGATGGAAATAGAGGGAAATGCTGAAATATGGTATCTGCCTGTATGGTGGGGGAAAAAACCAATTGGTTTTGTTGCTGGTGGTGGTGTTGAAAATGTGAAGTTGAAAAGCAGCTTGGCTTTTCAGCAGCACGAGTGCCTACAACAGAAACCTCAATAAAACTTCATGCCATGTGCCTGGTCCTCCTCAGTAATCTGACTGGTAGGTAGGGTAGGAAGAACGCAGTTCCTTGCACCCAGAACGTTGTGAGGAAAAAATGGCAGCCATGATAACCACCTCTTCTACACACTGTGTTCAAAAGGGAGGTGAAGGATTCCCACTGTGACTGAGACACATAACAGACAAACACACAAAATTGACAACAAACCTTGAAGAAATTGTTCCCCCAAATTTATCACAAGTGAACAGAAATTCAGAATTTTGAGGCCATTTGGTTTTGGCCCCATTAAGCACTCCTATGGCCCTTCCCAGAAACACTTATGAGTGTGTATTTGTCTTTTATGGAAAACCCATCACATCAGCCCATTTCCTAAAAACAAAACAAAAACCCAATCTTTAGGAAATTGACAGAACCTAATCGTTTTTATTTTTAAGCATATGTGTGTTCAGCTGGGAAATGGGGTTAGTAGCTGCGTGATATAATGCATGTTGGCTAGTAAGCACAGCCTTTGCCGAAATAAAACTTTACAATGCTGTGTTGGGAAAGCTTAATTAACAAACTGTCAGCCCACATGTCCTGTTCAGGAGCTGAGGATGACAAATGATCACAAGTGAGCAGTAATTTTTTTCCCACCTTGAATGTTTTCTGCAAACAGGAAATTACCTTGCCAAAAAAGAAGGGGGGTATAAAGAAGCTATTTTAACATTGTTAAAATCCTTTGAAAAATAAATGTTTTGTTGAGACCAGCATTGACATTTTGATCAGAGAATTTGGGGGCAGGGGTTGATCCTCGCAGTGAGAGGAAAATTAATCTACTCATCTGCATTTACATGGAGATATTACATGTGGAGTGGAGCTGTTAGAGAAGAGCACATCACTCGAATTTTGAGAGGTCTGTGTTGGCAGCCAGTGACATATCAGGCCCCCTTTCAGGCATTGGTACTAGTGTACAAAGCCCTAAATGACTTGGAATCCAAGGAGAGCCTTCCTCCATATGCCCAGATTTAGGGAAGGCGGACTTCTCTCAGTGCCACCCCTGTGGCAAGGAGGACAGGGATGCAGCAGAGGTCTTTCACTGTGGGACCATCTCCAACCTCTGGAATTCCTTTCCATGGGAAGTAAAACTGTCCTCTTCCCTGTCCATGTTAACAGAAATTTGAAGACATTTTTATTTGTCCAAGCCTTTGTAAGGAAATAGGTATCGTTAAGCTATGGAATTTTATGACTGTCATGTTAATTTATGGACACTGGATATTGTTTTGTTTGATTTTATGTTGTTGACATAAAAATTTTATGCTGGAGCTTTTTTGTGATCCAGCAGAGCTCTCCTTATACTCTTGGTTCTTAAGGAAGCCTGCTCCCATTTAGATAGCCCTGATTTAGTTTCTGTTCCTTGGTCACACTAGAATGTGACATAATATTCAGAGAATAAGACAAAAAGTTTGAAGCTGGATTTGATGTATATAAAAATCTGCATTGAAGAAGACCAAGATTCATCTGTGCCACATAAAATCTCCAGAATCTTCTACTGATACTTAAGCACCTGTTCAAATATTAAGGATATATTCCTTAAAGGTTGCAAGTTGCTTTCTGACCTGATGAAGGCTGTGTGGTTTCAGATTATAGACAGGTAGGATATACTTCTACAGATAAGGAGCATATTATTATTTTTTAAAGGAAAGATACTTTATTTGGTTTTGTAATTTTGTGTTTTGTTTTATTTGCATGTATTTAGGTTATGGTTTGTATGTTTAATTCTGTTTGTATGTAATCTAATATATTTGAGCTATGAAACTTCAAAGAATTTGGGTTCGGGAGGGTTAAAAAAGAGATTACCCCCCCCCCAAAAAAGAAATCAGGGTGGTAGAAGGGAAAAATATGGTTCTTGGTGTGGTACACATTTCAGATCAAAGCAGAGGAATAGAATTTCCACAGACCCAGAATCTTGTGGTCTTAACTAACATCCTAGCATAGATTCGCATCCAAGATATTTGTGGAAGATCAAATTCACTGGTGTCATCAGTCATGACTTCAGAGCAGAAGTCCAGGGCCCCACTCTGCCGAATGAGCTAGAGGTTCCGAAAAACAGCAAGGCTGGCTTAATACATTTTAAAGTAAGTGAAATAATACTCAGAACCATCTAAAAAGCCACCCAGGTAAGACTATGAAATCCAATGTCTAAAATCACCTCTGTTCCTATTATTTCTTAACTTTCACATTATTTATTTACTCTTAATTGTTGAAAATATAAATGGATTTACCATCTCTACACTGTGACATATGAGTTTCATCATTAGAGGGGGGAAAGTAAACTAAGTCAAACTTAAGCTGCGGGTGTTTGTTATAAGGAAAGCTGTAATGTATGGACTGTAGGCTTCTTTTCTGCTAAGGCCATTCGCAATGTATTTTGGAGGGATGCAAAAGCTCATATTCGCTATTACAGACGGGTGTTTATCAGTTGTGCATCAGAGCTGCATCAACTTGTCATCATAAATCTGCCCAACTTTCAAAAATGTTCAGAGAAACCAACTGGGAAAGATGAGAAATGTCAGAGAGGGTAAAAATAGAAGATGAAAAAAAGATGAAAGATAGTTGGTTTTTAGGTCCTAAACAAGGCTTTGTGAGGGGAGATGAAAACCAACATAGGCCTCGCAATGGATTTGGCCACTGAAAATCTTGTTCCCTAAAGTCTTGTTGAAGAGAGATCTTCCCTTGCTGCTTTCCTTTTTCTTTTTTAAAAAAAGGCAAGCAAGAAGAGGCCTTTGAAGCACACAATGTGTACACAATGAATTACTAGCTTCATCCAGGTTGAGGCGTGTGTGTCGTGTGTGTGTGTCTGATCTACAGATGTGGTGTCTGAAGCAGGCCTGTGAATCCTACTCTAGCCTTGAAACTTGAGACGTATCACAGCATCTCATATGTGTTACGTGTGGTATTTTACACCACCAGCATCATTGAACAGAGCCACTGGGGTGTCGTAGCTAGACGGCTGGGGTCCAAATCCCCACTCAGCCATAAAGTCTGCTGTGTGTCCTTGGACCACCCTCTCTCTCTCAACCCCACCTAACCTCACAGGGTGGTCATGAGAATAAAATAAAATAAAAACCATATGATGAGGTTAGAAATTGTTTTTCTGTATGGCTAGAGTACCACCAGGTTAATGATTTATTTTTGGCAGATAAGAAAAAGTTAGGATTTGAAAAGAAAAGATCGAAATTCCAAATTGAGCTGCTGGAGAGTGATGTTAAATTGTTATCAAAAATGTACGCTCTGTTACTTAACTGGTATACAATGGATGAGATAACGAAAGATTGCATGATAAAATGGGCTATTGATCTGGGCTATAATATAGATTTTGACAAATGGACAAAACTGTGGAAGGAAAACCTTAAATTTACAGCATGCATAGCATTAAAAGAAAATGTACTAAAGATGGTCTATCGTTGGTACATGACGCCAACTAAGTTGGCAAAGATGTATAGAAAAAAAGACAAAGCATGCTGGAAATGCAAGGCAGCTGAAGGCCATTTCTACCACATGTGGTGGACGTGTGACCAAGTCAAAAGCTTTTGGGAACAAGTCTACAATGAGCTTAAAAAATTACTTAAATACACATTCCCAAAAAGACCGGAGGCCTTTTTGCTAGGGCTGATGGGAAACGAAATTCGGAAAATAGATCAAAGACTGTTCATGTACGCCACAGCGGCAGCGAGAATCCTTCTAGCCCAGAGATGGAAAACGACTGAAATGCCCACAATCGAGGACTGGCGAGTGAAAATGCTGGAATACTTAGAATTGGCGAACCTGACATGCAGAATCCGGGACCAGGAGGACACGAAATTCAGTGAAGAATGGAACAAATTTCGGGAGTATGTCAAGGAGAACTATAAAAGTTTAAAGACTCTGGCGGGTATATGTTAGAACCTACAACGTTGATGTTTTCAAGTTATTCTTTTTGGTTAACCATATAAGTTGTTAAAGTAGCGATATGCTTTTTTAAAATGCGCAAACTAAAGAGAACTATACCTACTACCAAAGGGAGGAGGGAAGTCTGAACTTGCAAGAATTTGATTAAGATACAATGTGGAGATATTAAGCTGTTGTAAAGAATTTAATGGAAAAAATCAATAAAAATTTATGGGGAAAAAAAAAGAGAATAAAATGGAGAGGGAGAGAAGAAATACGTAGGTTTAACCACCTTGAACTCCTTGTATCAAAGGTAGAATATAAATGTAGTAATAATAATATAAATGTTTTAAGTGAGTTTCTAGTATAAAAAAGAAATCTAAAACAAATCAAACTTAGGGTTCCATCAAGCTCACAGTCTCTATCTACGGATGTGGTTTAATTATGTGTTTAAAAGCAGTGCTCATCCACACTGTCTTCTGCTGCTCGCAGCCTTACCACTCCTTACTAGGCACAACTTCCTGGTATATCCTCTCCATTTAAACTAATAAATTATTCCAAGTTGCCTGCAAAAGACTTTTGCAGGCAACTTGGATATTTTTTTATATGTATATATAATATTTGACGCAATGAACCAAGAACTGAAGCAACGGAAAATGAACAAAGCATAAATGGAGTAATCTAAGGGCTGGTCACACATGGTTTGCCTGTTATGTAAGTCATACATGCCTTCATGCTTGGACGCAACGTTCAGCCGTATGTATTGTTTCCTACTGCACATAGAACTTTTAGACTTGCTCAGTTAACTCCATAGTTGTACAAGACATTTTTCACAGGAAATGGGTCCAGGCCACTTCACTTGGTCAGGGTTTGTTTGTTTGTTTAAATGCTACGTCTTAAATTTTCCTATGTACACAAAGGGGAGCTGGCATGAGTTGCAAGTCACTCCTACAACTCACCACGTGTAAAACCCATGCAAATAGGCCCATGGCTGAACTCAAAATCGCGCCATTTAATACCCTTGGTTGTTGAAACAGAGAAAGTGTTTTGTTAGTTGCGAAATGTATAGAAGAAAACTCTCATGAGGCAGGTATATTGAAAGGCTAAACCTTAGCACTGGTTCACAGAAATGTATACCCTCAGTTCAATATATTGCATCATCATCACAGAAATACTATACACCACGGATGGAATCTCCTTGACACCTTGCATGGACTCAAAAGCAATGTTTTTCAAAGGAGTCAAGTCACACACTCAGCTACTAGTCCTCAAGCAAATAAAAATTAAGTGATGTCCATTGTGTAAGCAAGCCACTAAACTTCAACCTAGCCCCCCACCCCACACTTAGGCTGTGTACACACTATACCTGTAAACAGTGCTTTTTTTTCCTAGAAAACTCACCAAGAAGATGTTACAGTAAGTGCCACACTTTTTAACAACAACAACAGGAGGTACCGGTACTGCATACCCTTGAGTACTCTGGGTGGGAGGGGAAGCACTGCCAGTAAAGCACATTCAAAATACATTATTTCCCTCAAATTCCAGGTGCTGTAGTTTATGCCTCACAAAGTTGCCATTCCCAGCTTGAGAATGGTCTATACCCAGTCAGGTGGGAGCTAATTAAAGCCCTAAATGGCCTCGGTCCAGTATACCTGAAGGAGCATCTCCACCCCCATCGTTCTGCCCGGAGGCTGAGGTCCAGCACCGAGGGCCTTCTGGCGGTTCTCTCGTTGCGAGAAGCCAACTTGCAGGGAACCAGGCAGAGGGCCTTCTCGGTGGTGGCGCCCGCCCTGTGGAATGCCCTCCCATCAGATGTCAAAGAGAAAAACAGCTACCAGATTTTTAGAAGACATCTGAAGGCAGCCCTGTTTAGGAAGGCTTTTAATGTTTAATAGATTATTTTATTTCATTTTTCTGTTGGAAGCCGCCCAGAGTGGCTGGGGAAACCCAGCCAGATGGGCGGGGTATAAATAATAATAATAATATGTTGTTGTTGTTGTTGTTGTTGTTGTTGTTACATATCTGTATGGTGGTTGCTCCAGTCAAGGATGTGAGGATGAAATTGACACATTGAGCGATTTCACTACTCTTACTGAAATCCTGTTGGTTTCCCTTGAAAAAATGTACAGGTGTATGTTATGATTTTATGATACTGTATAGGTGGGAAATTTCAGGCCCAGAATCCAAATACAGCCCCCTCAGTCATCTCTGTTTCATCAACAGAGGGCCACCCCATTTTTTCCCCAGCTTTAGGTGAAATTTCAGGGACAATGCTACCTATGATCACTATACCTTTCTTAAACATTAGCTGAACCTCAGTTAGCAGAAGCACACAGATTTCGTAACAGTTGTTCCTAAAATTGCAAATGGTTACAAGCTGGCAAGTTCCTGTTTGAAAAATGCAGAACTAGAGGGTTGATGCAGCGCAGCTCTGTGACATTAGGTTTTGCTCGTCGCATCGTAGAACTACATGCTCCCACCCACCCACCCACCAGATTTAACCTCACAAACCAGAAGTGAAATAATGAAGAGTAAGGCTCAAATGCCTGTCATTAAGGCGCAGTTATGAGTGGGCTAGACAATAGTGATTGTGTCTGGCAGATCAGATGATCTGTTTGAGAGAGAATAAGGGATCTTCTTCCTGAGCCTGTTTACTCTTGAGCTGGCGAGCAGACATTCATGAGAAATTGGGGGGGGGTGATTTCCTCCCCACCCCCGTTTCTAATCCTGGTTCTGATGTGCAGTTGGTAAGCTGCTTTGCTAAAATCCAGAGACATTGATGATGTCACCTTCGGCCACTGCCCCCGGCATTGTATTAGTTGGATAATAGCTGTTTGTTATGAGTTGCACTTTCAGTCAAATCAATCTGTATCCAGAATGGTACCAGTATACTATTTGGGAAAGTAGCTGGTATTAAACTGGTTGATAAAGCAGCCCTACATCACAGTGCCCGGTGCCAGCTTTGGAATAGTTTTGTAGTCCCTGAGCCAGCGAGGTTGGTTGATAACCACACAGGGAGATAAATGCTTATTATAATTTTAGTCTGGACCACTAGAGATTGAAAATTGGTGCTAGAAATGCATAATTCTTTGCTGTTGTTAGAAATTGATAGGGAGGCCCTGCAGTGCAGCTTCAGAAATCTAGCCACAGGCAAGCTCAGATGAATGGTTGACAACACAGAGAAGTCAAGTGTTATGATCTGCTTTCACCTGTTTCCTATCCCTCCTGAGTTCTTGACACTTTTCCAGATGCAGCCGTTGCAATCCTACATGCCTATGAACACACTGTTTCAGTATGACACTCTCTCTCTCTCTCTCTCTCTCACACACACACACACACACACACACACACACCCCTAGGTGATACCAAAGGTACTAATGGTCAAATTTGACATCTTGGCTCCCTGACAATATGTGTGAGTCTTTCTGAAATGTTATACATGAAGGTCTCACTATCGAACACAATGCATTCACAGGGTATTGTTAGGCAAGCATTTGTATGACGAGGCAACAATTTCCATTGATCTGTACACGGGGAAATTTCTAATCCGTTCCTGACCACAGAATTTTGACTCCAAAAAGGGGGTGGGGACAGGAAAACCCTGTGAAACCTTGCAAAAGGCAAATGTGGAAATGAAAAATTCTCTCTAATATGACCAGTCCCTCCCCCTTCCTACCTCTTCCCTCTTTCTCACCCATGGTTTCTGGCAAAACGGCTATTGCGGACCAACAAAACACAAAAAGTAAGGCTTGTTTAAGGCTGCTTATTTGTGTACAGTATTGCACACAGGTCCAGTTGTTTGGATATCTGAATCTGCAGTGTGTTTATAGTGAGGTTTGGGTCCTACTTCCTCAAGTTTGGATGAGTGAAATTTGGGTAGCAGGACCTGCGTGTACATATATAAGAACAAGCAGGCTTGCAGCCACTATGTCAAAAAAAAAGAAAAAGGAAAAAAAAGGCAAGGGCTCTGAAGAAAAGGTTATCTGCTGAGTAAGGCTGGTGCTATCCATCTCATTCCAGAGTAAAGCCTGCAAAAAAATTAAATATTCCCGACATTATATTTTGAGCTCCCTGCTGTGTTCGCCATCTACAAACATCTTATTGGGGGAGAGAAGATAACTGTCCCGTTTGATAAGCCATTCAGGGTTATCATTAAATTACAAGTGGAACGACGAGAGTGCATATAATCATAAAAGAAAATTGAACTGCATTAAAACGACCCATCCAACCACCCCCACCCAGCCCTCAGTCTGGGAGGATTAGTGCTAAAAGCCATTTCTGCAATCACAGACGATATCTTAACCCTTTGCACGCTACGTGCATCCCACACATTTTAAACATCCTCCTGTTCTTGTCAGTGATTCACATAATACACCAGAGAAATAGTGTGCAGTCCTCACATGGTATCTTAAATTGTCATTTTAGATTTATTTACTGGTTTATAAGGTTATTTTTGTTTTACAAGCAGTGGACAAAGTATCTCTGTAGCTTACGATGTTTTAATTGTGGCTTTATTTGTGTGTATATACACACAGAGATAACTATAGACACATGTGTCTCCTTTTTTGTATGGTGCCTTAGGCTCCATATTGAAGGAAAGTTGGGCCAAAGTCCAACTAATAGATTAAAAAGTGGTGTATAATAAATCAGTAAAAGTCATACCAATAATAATAATAAAATCCTAATACATGAACACAGCCAGCCATATAGGCAGCAGAGCGCACACAAAAGGCAACCTTAACATATGAAGGGTAAGGAGAATGGTAAGTAACAAAAGACTAGGGTAATGCAAGTACTTAATGCAGTGTTTACAACTGTACAGGAATGCATTCTGCCACATGCCCAGAAAAAGAGAACCCTGGAGTTTTGGTGCCACTACTGAGAAGGCTTCATTTTAGGTGCCCATCAACCAACCCCGAGGGCAAGGAACCACTAACAGGACATCAACAGAGCTTCTTTGATTCCTATGATTATATAAGGATCTGGTTTCTTCAAGTATTGAGAGACGACAATGTTCCATTGTCCTTAGACCTGGAGATGGAAGAGTCTTTGTTCATTTATGGCCTCCGTTCTTTTATAGAAAAAGAGATCGTGCTTGACTCTCATGCTTTCTTGAACTGTGGGAGCACGTACATCCATAATGCACTCAAAAGGCTGCTTATGTTTATAAGTGAAAATTTTAAAGGAAGAATGGGTTAGGCTGATGCAATTAAAGGACAGAAGTTTGTTTGTATTGTGAATGTTCTGCTTAATCCTAAGTCACAAGGGTTGGGGGGGGGGGTGTCTTGAGCCTTGCTGCAGCCAGCATCTGTAATGCACAAATCACCTCTGCATACATGCACAGAGGTTTTGTGCGTGTGCACGCCCATATGTGCACATGTCTGCATTTCTCTTACTGTGGGAAAATGAACTTGCTTTCAGTTACCCTATGCATCTGACCACTCAGCTGATCAGTAGAACATTGTGGTAAACCACAGCTAAGCTTCAGAGATCTTTTTTAGAACATAGTTCCGGTAGGACTGGATGGTACCTCTTGCATCACCTGCTCCTGCACCAATATGGCCTTCCTTCCTCATCTTTTATCTTTTCTGAAGATGGTTGCATACTCCCTGATAACACCATTATGACAAACACACATCAAATCTTTCTTTGATTACCAGCCTATAGCTTCTCAGTTGGGTTACATGTGCACGACAAAGGATGCAACCAAGTGCACAATCTGCAGCTTAGTTAATGACAACGGAAGGTTTGAAAACAAAAATGCAGTACGCTGATTAAATAAAGAGGAAAACTGTGTTGCAAGTTGAGTAGGATTTAAGCAACAGCATCACACAAGAGCATCCGAACAAACAAGGCTTAGATACGTGATTTCTCAGTTCTTGCAAGATCTTACCATGTAGACTTATGCTTATGTTCAAATATAACAATGCTGCTGTAAATAAATAAATGAGGGTAATGTAAGTAGTAATGAATTAAAATAATAAGGATTCATAATTTAAGAATTTGGTGCCCAGGAAAAAAAATAAGATTTTTTAAAAATGTACAGGTGTATGTTATGATTTTATGATACTGTATAGGTGGGAAATTTCAGGCCCAGAATCCAAATACAGCCCCCTCAGTCATCTCTTACAGGGCCCTCAAAACTCCCTCTAGGGCACAACCCTCTCCCAGGACTGGGGCAGCTCCCTCAATGGGGCAGAGATCCCACTGCTGCTTATATGAGGTGATGGCAAGGCTGGGGTTGCCCAGGTGCACCAGTAGGAGTACTGGATTGGCTCTGCTGATGCACCCACACAACACCAACCTCACTGCCTACTCCCAGTAAACAACAGAGATGCCACTGCCAGGAGGGTTTCGCTGTAGCTTCACTCCACTGGGTGAGCCATTACACCAGGGGAAATTGCTTTGCAAAAATATGTACATTAAGGCAAAATTACATACACACAAAAAATGTGATATATTAGATATTAGTATCTTAGAGCTTTTCTCCTTGCATTACTTTATGCTGTTATGTGCTCTGCTGATGCAAAGCACTGCTCATCCAGGATAGAGACAAGCCGGCTGTACAAAGCCGGCTATACTCCTCCATTTCCAGCTTAACCAACTTAATGCAATGCAATGCTTAGCTCCCTTAACATGCCTTACAGAATATATAGGTCAGCTTCTGCTGGAGTCCTCTGCCTTGTAGGGCCAGCCCCAGAACAAAGCTGTACAACCCAATCTGCATCCCAAATGCTTGGGTCTGTGGTTTATTATTATTCTGGCCCAGATTCAACACAAGAAGTTTGTGGGAAGGAGAACCCTGGGAATGGCATGGGTGGGAGGAGAGGGGAGATCATTCCACCTGGCAAGCTGAAACACTTGAGCTTATGGCACAATCATAAGTTGAATTTGTCATAATGTGACTAACATCCAGATCTTTGACATATTTCCATGTCCACTTGCTTCTAAGGACCAAACTAAATGTGACACCATTCACACAATTAGCAATTACATTAAAAATAAAATTAAAGATTAGGCACAAGGTCCCATATCTGGATCAGGAACACAGTGGGTTATGGTCAAAAGGCTGAAGTCCCTTTAAACCCTCCTACCAGAGTCTCCATCTGGACTAGGGACCCCTATTATTTACTTCTTTTTTTAAAAAAAAATGCTTTCATGATACTGCTAATTGCTTGCAGGGTCAATTTGCTGATTGTTGTCAAGTTATGGCTGGTTGGGTTATTTCAACACTTGAGGCAGAAAATCCCCCAGGGAATGGGGAATATGAATATAATAAACAACTAACAATTTGCTGCCCTTTCATGACACCCACAATCTGTTGCCTGAGGCAGTTAGCTCACTCTGCCCAATGGTAGGGCTGGCTCCAATTGTTCGAATAGTGTCACATCTTGTTTGGGCCTCAATAAGTGTGCTTACAATGACTGGCTCTAAATCTGCTTAGATTCTAAGTATAATAGTAAATGGAGAACTAATTCTCATAAATTAAAACTGCTCAGGTCCGTCCAGTCCGTGTCACTTTGGAGCTTGGAGTGGAAAACCAAAATGGCCCATAAAAACTAATTAGCAGAGGACACGATCCACCAGAAAGCCCTCTTACGAGAATGAGAGCTTTGCAAAAACAGGACTACTTCCAACCTAGTTCCTAAGCCTGTGTCTTCAACTAAGGGAGTTAAAACAGAGTTCCTCCCAAGCAAATGTGCATAGGATTTCCATCTGAAAAAGCAAGGCAGAACAGAACTATTTGCATGTCGGAAGCACACATCCTGAATCAAGCATAGCACCCACATGTTATGTCATATTCCCTTTCAACCAGGGATGGGGAAAAAACATTTGAGTCATTTCACACTTAAAGGCAACCCCCCCCCTTTGCATTTTTCGAAACAGTACTTGAACTGAACCGCAGCCGTCCTTCAAAATTGGCACTTCTCTAAATTTTGCAATGCACTTATACGGCCAAGTAATGTGTACAAAAATGCATATATTTGTGAAAAGGATATAGGAAAAAATGCATTATATCAGGGGAAATTGTTTTGCTAAAACATGTAGGCATGGAAAAACTTGTAACAAGAAATTCGCACAGAAATGCTGGTATGTTTTTATGAGGACTACTGGGGTGGGGGAGCCATAGACTGCTGTTGGAAATGGAGAGAACTGAATTTCAGGTTAGAAAAATGAGGAACTGAGAGGCACTGAAATTGACAGATTTGCCCATCTCTACTTTCAACATAACCGTGTGCCAGGACATGTGAAATGCAAAAGGGGCAAAAAAAAAAAAAACCCAAGCCTTGCACTGCTTATTTTTGCAGGGGAAACAAGCAAGGCCAAGAACCACTAACTACAGCCATCTTAACAACTACTACAACAAAAAAACACGCTACTCTAGGAGATAGACAGCTCCTCTTCCACATATTAACTATCGACTCGCTAACAGTACTGTTCACATATTCGTCATGGGAAGCAATATTCATTGGGCATGAAAATGCCTGCCTACCTGTTCTGAAAAAATTCAGCACACCAGTCCTTTCTGAAGTATGGAACAGCTTCATGTGGTTAGTAGTACTACAACTTGGCCAGGAGAGCAGAAAGAAAGGGGAGCAAAAATGTTGGCATCTTTGGCTGATAACTCCTGAGCATGGGTAGAATCATTTGTCCAGATATTTCTAGAGATTTTACATTGCACAGCATACAGAATTCACATTGCAATCTGAGGCACCATTCCTGCATGGTGCGTGCATATAGTTATGACAGCACACCAACAGAAAAAACAGCTCAGCAAAAATTTTGCTTTCTTATTCTGGAAACTGGCCAGGAAGATGAAAACTGAGTGTGCCTGTAAAATTCCGGCAAACCTACAACCATGAAAAAGGGAGACTGGAGAGATGTGATGGGGAAGGGAGGGAAGTGTCTGCGAGATGAAGGCATGCGAAGAATCAGACCCTTCTACTGCATAGGGTGTAGCTTTATTTGCCAATGGCATATGGTGAAATAATGGGTTAAATGGCAGAGGTTGGTGTCGCTGTATGCTGCAGTCAGAGGATGTGGTGATGCATATTGTCATTGGCAACGTCAAAAGCAGAAATTCAGAGGGGACAAGAAATTTCAAAAAGAGCAGAGGGAAGTTAGAGACAGTCTGCAAAAGTACAAAGAAACACAATTCAGCAAAAAATAATGATGATGATGATATGTCCTTCAGTCGTGCACAGCTCTGGCTATCCCAGGGGAGGGAGTACAGCTCTGCAGAATCAGAGACGACCCTGCATGCATGGGCATGGACAAACTGCAGCTTTGAAACTCTTAGCTCTGAGAGACTCCTTTGAATGTGCAATTGTGTGCAAGGACTGAGGCTGTCTATGACAGAATTGGAAAGCACTGGCCCCAGTGCCCTTGGGTGAGCCTGCTGCTTGCTCCCCCACCTCCTGCACTGTAAGAGCAGCCCATTTATTCCTTGTCTTTGCTTCCTGTTGTTTAACCAATTGCAGAACCGTAAAAGAACTAATCCTTCTAGGCCAGCTTTCATAGGCATCTGCTTCATACCAAGTCAGGCCAATGGTCCATGCAGCTCAGGGCTGCCTACGTTTGACCAGCAACAGCTTTCCACTGTTTCAGATGGGGAACATTCTCACAGCTGCCCAGAGATGCTGGGGATGGAACCTGGGACTTTCTGACACACAAAGCAGGTGCTACACATAAAGATGAGCTACAGCTGTCCCCCAACTTTTTTGTTACCTGTGCTAATAGCATTTCTGTAATTCTGCACCCTCCAGAAGTTACTGAACTCCAACTCCCATCATTCCTGACCACGGGCTGGGGCTGATGGGGGTTGGAGTCCAGCAACATCTGGACGGCACCATATTGGCTCCCCCTGCTATAGTTATTCAGGGATGGAAAAAAGGAAAAAAGCAGCCCAGGCAAATGCTTTCAACGTGCAAGCTAGTGGTTGTTTCGTTTGGGGGTTTTGCTTTGCGATTCACTCCGCAGTCCTCTGCATGTTTACTGCAAGGTAAGTCTCACTGTGACCTATGGCGCTTCTTCTCCCCGGTGAGTTGCAGTCCAAATCTTGGATAGATGAAAGAGAAAGCCTTTTATACCTTGCTCAGAATCCATGCCACTTGGCTGCCTGAGGTGAAGCTCAAGAAATATATCCCCTTTCCGTTGCACCTGCCGTGTCCTCCACTACACCTGAGGGCAGTGGGCTGTATTTGGGGGTGCAGGACAGATCATGGGGCATATGCAGCTCCAGTGCCTTGCTGCGGCTCGCTCACTGCTCTGCCCAATACCTGTTCACTATCCACTCAAGCAGGATGGGCCCTACCATAAGGTAGAGTGAGACAGGCACCTCGGGCGGCAATTGCTGGGAGATTTGGCATGGTGCCCCCCCCCAAATTAGCCTGCTGCCCTCTGTTGCAGAGCAGGACACCACCAGAGTCTGTGTAAGGTTCAGCTTCTAGTTTGGTCAACTTACCTCAGGCATCCCCAAACTTTGGCCCTCCAGATGTTTTGGACTACAATTCCCATCATCCCTGACCACTGGTCCTGTTGGCTAGGGATCATGGGAGTTGTGGTCCCAAAACATCTGGAGGGCCGCAGTTTGGGGATGCCTGACTTACGTACATGGAATGAGGAAAGGAGAGGCACCATCTTGTCTTTCGTCTCGGGCTGCAATATTTCTCATGCAGGCCCTGCACTCAAGACAAATGCAGAAATGCAGCCAGCATTTGTCACATGAGCAAATCATCACACAACTGCTAGTGTGCACAGCCTGGGCTAACTTATGCACACCCAGCATCCCTAATGGCAGGGCTGGCCTGGCATATTCCCTACTACTGAAATCTGGAAAGTTACCACAGGCACATAGATCATTCACCTGATCCAGCAAAAGCCAACTGTACAGCACTGAGATTATGCCTTCTATTGAACCCAGCCAGTTTATGTCCTTTAACCCAGGCTGCCTCCAATTTCGCTAATGTGATTTTCTTTTTGTACCTATGTGTCAAATCTGAAACAATCAAATGCTGCACTGTTTTCAGATGCTCGCCTTTTTAAAGGGGGGGGGGTGGAGACACACCCTTCCTAGCCTTCCAAACGGCTGTATCAGTTTCAGCACAAATCTGTTCTTCAAACGGCCAGCACATGTTGAATCTTGCTGTCCTCTGAGTTTACAGGAAGAGGCCTCGGATGGGTTAACCGCAGCGGAGCCAACCTTTTCAAGTCATTTAAGGAAAAGAAAAATACGAGTGCTTGCCCCACAATGAGTCGAATCGTCGCAGAGGCTGCAAGAAATCCTGACCAAATAAGTGGGATGGGGGGCAGTCATTAGGTCCCCCCCTCTCCCTCCCCACCCCCCACCCCCAGGCTAGCAGCACAAGCCAGCAATGCCGATTCTTAATAAGAGAAAACGCAGGCTTTGGGTATCAGTAAACAGTCACATAACCCAGATTTGAAGCTGCTCCTAAAATTACAGCTGTGGAGCAGACATCTCGGCAGTACAACCTGCTCCTGCGTGCATTTCTCCAACTGCAGCCGAGTGATGTCATTCCTCACTCCTAGGGCTCTCAATTATTGCTATTCTTGTTGTTTTCATAACGTCTGGGAAGAAGCTGTCTGTTATTTTTGTTAGCTGAGCATGAGTGTTCTGTAAATTCCCACCACGTCGCTGTGCAGCTGACATATTCCACGTATCTCTTCGACTCCCACTGCTTTGGCTCAGAGGCTGGGCTGCCTCCTTCCCTGGGTGGGAGAGGACAAATAATGCACAGCTTTATGGGAGCCGAGGACCAGCCCTAATGAACCCGCCACCCCTTGGCAGGGTTGCAAGATAAGAAAGCCCTGTTTGTTTTTCTCTTTGTTGCTGTCCACATACACACACATGGCACACAAATTTCAAGTGTATGCTCAGGTGGTGAAACCGCTGCTCAGGAACTCATTTTGATCAGGGGCCGCATTCTGAATTTAGCAAGGGCTGAGGGGCCATCTCTGCGGGTGGTGCTCAAGGCTAAACAAGGCTGTACGTGAAACGTGTCATTGCATCTCACCAATCTGTTGTGTGTTTCTAAAATTCAAATAGCAGCAGAAGGGGTGTTAAATCTCCCCCCCCCCACCCCACTGGCAGTTTCGAATCAATGCTCTCACACACACGGATTTGAAACGGCAATATGGCCTGGTAAGAGAAGCTGCTGTTGATGCCACACACTTGGAGGCAAGTCCAGTTGCGACCAAACTTAAGTCCAACAGAATTAACAGAGCAGGAGATGGAATGAGAATACCACGTCCTTAAATTGGGGGGAAGTTGCTGGGTATAAAACAAATATATTTACTGACCTTCACTGCGAATACACTTTCAGTATTTCTATGTTGCGATACTCGGTGTAGATGATGTGACATTTCTAATTATATTAACATAATTAAGGAAGATTACACCCAGCCTCATTCACTTCTGGAACATGAATTGCCCCAACAAGGTTTAACCATTAACACCACAATAAACCATACACTATAACTATTATATCTACAAAGACATTCATTGTAGCTAGTGTTTAAGGAGAGGGCTGTAACTTTAACATGCTTTGCATTTGCAAAAGTCTGAAGTTCAGTCCCTCACATCTCTAGGGTTAAGGTGAATAGAATGGGGTTAGGAGAGACCCCCTACCTGGCAACCCAGAGAGCCCTGTCACTCAGTGTAAATAAAACTGGGGGGGGGATAAACCAAGGGTCTGACTCAGCATAAGCTATGTTCCTAAGCTAGATCAGGATCCTTCTCAAAGCAGGATCTGAAACAAGCCAGTTTCACATCCTGAATTAAGTGGTGACCATTGTTTGTGTCTGCTAACCATGGTTAATACTGCTACAGACATGATAGTTAGCAATAGTTAGAGCCAATAGGGAAGTTGATGATCTAGAGGGTGGGAGGAAGGGAGGGAGGCCAAAGCCCACTCCCCAATTGCCTAGTCATGGTTAGGCACTCAAGAATGTTATAACTTTCGCTGTCGGGCGAAAGTTAAAACGTTGTTTTGAAGGTGTCCTCAGTTTGAAACTAAAGCAGTAGACCTGTTCACCTCCCATTTCTCCCAGTGCCTAGGAGGATTCAAAGTAGCAGAGGGCATTTTGACAAGTGTCACTTGCATGCATATTTATTACATTTTTTTTATTTATTTAACAAAATTTACGTACCACCTGATTGTAATAAAACCTCAAAGCGGTTTACAAGGGGAGGGGATCTCATGACATGCTGCACAACTTTTCGAGGCACAGGGACCCTCTCCTCTGGCATGTGCAAGTGTGGGGAACTTGGGGCCCTCCAGGTTTGACTCCAACTCCCATCAGCCTCAGGCAGCAGAGCCAGTTGTCAGATAGGATGGGAGTTGTAGTCCAACAATATCTGGAGGGCCGCAGGTTCTCCATCCCTGCAGTAGGACCTTGTCTCAGGCAGCTCATGGCACAACTGATGTGTTAAATCCTTAAGGTATTGCAAGAGTTTGGCCACATCTATCTGCAGTATGCCTTCAAAGCAGTACCATGCCTCTTTAAACAGGCATGGCTTCCCCCAAAGAACCCTGGGGACCGTGGTTTGTTAAGGGTGCTGAGGGTTGTTAAGAGACCCCTGTTTCCCTCACAGAGCTAAAATACCCAAGGCAGTTTAGCAATCCCCCTATGACTGCTTAACATGGTATGATATTGCTTTGAATGCGTAGAGATCCGGCCTCGTTGTTCTTTCCAATATGACAGAGTAACAAAGTTACCATTTTGGAATTTACTCCCGTTTCTATTCCTATTGCTGAGCTGCACACCGTTCTGCATGTGATTTTGAAACTCCTTTTGTTGCCAAAGTCGGGACCCCTCGCCACAGTTTCAGCAGCGGCGATTACAATTGCAGCAGCGGCAAAAGGGAAATAAAAGGAATGTAACTGGAAGTCAGTAACCTGGAAGGCTGGGAAACGCTGGGACATTTCAGAAACAGCCACAAGTGGCACGTTCTCAACAAGCACAAAACAGGAAGTAGGAGGCCGTCTGCAGCTTCAGAAGCCCCAGGAGGGAAGAATTCTTGCTGCTGACTCAGTTAGAATTTCTCATGGGTTCTCTCCCAGCAGAAAAGCATACAGCTGCCATAGCAACACCTTTCCCCTCTAATTATTTCATGCATTTGAGAAAATGTGCTCCGTACAGCAAATCAAAGCAAATCTAGTAGACTCCACTGATGAAAGGAGGAAATGAGGGCTCCTCCCCTCCATCCACCAGCAAGAGATTAATAGTACATCTAACTGCAATGTATGCATTTTGCATCCAGATAATTCCTACACTTTTCTCATGTGCAAAGACCTAGAGAGCGGGGGGGGGGGGGGAGAGAGAAGGGCAGAAGTTTCTTTGAACATCTGTAGATGATGTATGTGTGTATTGGGCACCCCTGGGACTTTTTTACTGCAAAGGATAAGGGTGACTTCCTTTCAGGCTGTGTTTCCACTAGAAAAAAACTAGTTGGACCCGCATTCAGACAACGAACTGTCACTAGTAATGTCAATACATTAGTCACCTGCTGATGCTATGTGGCACTATTGATAGTAAGGTGGTTTTCTGATACAGAGCAGTACCATCAATTCATCCATTATTCCTTTCATTTTGGATTAAACTGGTGATTTTTTGATATATATATATTTAGCTTTTAATTTCAAAACAAAAATGAACAAAATCATTTTAGAAAGCTAGCAAGCGGGAAATTGCTTGAACCCTGAGTTGGGTTCCCTGGCAGTGATGTTGATCAACAGGGCTGAGTTCTCCTCTTGGGGTGTAACTTTATGTCCTAGGACTGATTCATGCATGTATGTTCATCACTTGATAACAGATGCACCAAGTGATGCCATGCATGTTCAAGTAAGTCAAAATGCTATAACCAGAAAACGTTTCTATCACTTTCCAACTCAGTCAGTTCAGACCAGGGGTTGGCAAGGTTTACCTCGCCTGGACCAGTTCACTCCAGAAGATCATTCTGTGGGCCAGATCATACCCACGCCCATGATTTCTGGCGCCGTGGAAGCGAGTCCCCGCACCACGCTGTGCCGGTTTAGCACAGTGCGCAGGGAGTCACCGAGCAGGCGCCTTGGTTCAGGGCCGGCTCATGGGCTGGTTAAACGACCCCTGTGGGCCGCTTGTGGCCCATGGGCCTGAGGTTGCTGACCCCTGGTTCAGACACACCTTCAGCTGCTGGTCGTCAAGTTCCAGAAAACCAAATGCAAGTGTAAACCAGAAATATCAAAGAGATGCTTAGTTGATGTCCGTCTAAAACAGAAAGTCCATGATTCAGGACTCAAGTCACATATGGAGCTTTCTCTGACATTGAAAAGAATCGGTAAAACTGCTGTTCATACTGCTATACACTCTTTGGAAGCCAGCAAATGGAACTGAATCCTTGAGTATTCAATTATTATCACCCTATGGTCCATCTCCAAAGATATTGTTAAATTCTCAAAATAAGAGGCACTTACGTAGCTTGGTTGACATTTCCATATTGCTGTGACCCATGCTCTGAAGCCATGTGGAAGACAGCCTTGGCCATGACAACAACACATGCCTTAGTCACATCATAATTGGATGCCTGTCATATTATTATTATTATTATTATTATTATTATTATTATTATTATTATTATGGAACTGGCTTTGAAAAGTGTTTGAAAACTTTCAGTTGACCAGAGCTAGGCAGGGGGAGTTAGAGCATGTAATTTGTTGGTCAAAGTATACTGGCTTCCAGTCCATGTTCAGTTCAAAATACTGGCTGTTATTTTAAATGGCTTGGGGCCAGGTTACTTAAAGGGCCATCCACTCAAACCATCCAAGGAGGCCTCCAGATCCCATTGTGATCCAAAAAAACCAACAACACTCAGTTGGCAGGGACATGGGAGAGGGATTTCCCCACTGGAATACCCAGGCTCTCCAAAATAGTGCTATCTGTTTTTTTATCACTTTGAGATTTTCTGATAAATGGTTTCTTCTGTTTTTTTGTAGTTGAATATCAAGGTGTTGGAAGATATTCCTAAACGTTGTGTTGTGGGCCACCTTGGGTGGGTATCTGCAACTGAAAGATTAGATACGCACATTTGAGTTAATAAATAAGAATGGTTTTACTTCCTGCACCAGTGCCACCCCTCCTCAAAAAGTCATGGCAATTGGCATGGGTAGCTGTGCCAACTTCTATGCGGTTTGCCCATTCCTGTGCCAACTTCTATGTGGTTTGCCCATGTGATATGGGAAGCAGCTGCATAGAAAAGATAATCATGCCGTTGGTGTTTTAAGAGCTGGTTTTAACAGAGACCCGCTTTTAAACTGATGCTTCAGATTTCCCTGGCCAAGTACAGAATTAGACTGAAGACCAAAATGTTTGCCCTCACACAGCTGATTTTTAAAATAGCCGGGGAGCGGGGGCAGAATTGGATCAGGACCATTAACCATTGACTCTTTCCATGGTCCCAGTTAGAATGCGGGGAGGGGGGTAGAAAATTGCACTATTTCTTGTTTCGAAGAAAGCTGCACAAAGGCCAGCTTTATGACAAACCTTCACCTCTAGTTTGGCCCTTTGGGGCAAAATAGGTTACTTAAAATCTTTATATCCCCCCCTTTTTTCCAAATCTGCATCATTTCCCTCATCACCCGTTAGCAAAAAGAAGAAAGAAAAGGTCTTGCAGCCCCCATGACTGCTGTCTATTCTATTGCTCAAAAGGTTGGGAGAAATAGCGGGATGGGATTGGCGGTAATTGTTTACAGACCACAACCCAAGTGGCATGGCTTGATTTATTATCAGCCCACAGGATTCAATCCCCGGGAAGCCAAGCTTTGTGCCCAGTAAAACTGGTAATTTTAGAAAGAACATCTGTTTGAAATGAATTTTTATGCTGATGACAAAAGTTGATGAGCAGACCCCTACATGTGTGTTGTGTCCATATGAGCACCACACTCTTTCTTGCCTCTAATGAGAAACATGTACAACAGATCTCAAAAAGGAGGGAAACAGAGAGAACCAAAAAAGAAAAAGAAGAATATGAAAGAGTTAATCCCCCCTTTCCCTGTTCCCCCTCCCTCTCATTTCCTCTGAATAATGAAATTAGTTGTTCCACAGTCTCTTGAAGGACTAGTCTTGGTCTTCTTACAGAATAATACATGCTGAGCTCGCTGTGAGAATGCTCTTCCAGTGAACTTTAATCTCCACATCTGTTATAGAGAAATAACTCTTATTCCCAATTGGCCATTACTAGCAGAAGACTCGGAGTTCATCCATGCTTTAGTGTGTGTGTGTGTGTGTGTGTGTGTGTGTGTGTGTGTGTGTGTTTCAATGTACTTCAGCCTTACGGGCATAATAGATTGTTAGTTGCTATTTATACACCTCATTAAAATGCATCCACAATTTTTATTCTTTTCATTTGACAAATGGGAGCCCAGGCTCTCATTCTGCAAAAGGTGAACAGTTGACCATTATCCAGCATTACCCTTTGGAACGAAAGAAAGAGAAAATGACTATGAAGCGAGGGAGTGGGGGGGGGAATCAGTTGCTTATTGCAGATGTGCAAATGACATCGTGCAAAGACTTTCCTCGAGGCTCTGTTGCTTGATGTTGCTGCTTCGTGTATGAATTAACATTAAGTGTCTCAGGGAAATTGTTGCAGGAAATGATTGATAGTCGCCTAATCTTTCAGGAATAGCTTTTCACTTTCTTGCAAATTCTGTCCTTCTGGCCCCCTGCCAATGCTCTTGCCTTTAATTTGGTTTCGATGAAATGATTGGGACAGAGACTAAAGGCTCAAGTGATACGAGTTCAACTCAGATATTCCCACTTACTGCAAAGAGCACTGACATGCCTCCTCTTTATGTATCTCTTTTAAAGAAACATCTCCCGGACTGATTGGATGTGATTTATGATTTTTTAAAAGCTGATTTGATAGCCTCTGTTCAAAAGTTTAAAGGCTAGGTTCATATTTGATGGGTTCCAATCTTGGTGGGGAGAAAAACTATCTCCTAAGATTACAAAGGCCAGCCTTGCCTAGGGCTTTCAAAGGCGGAATTGACGTCCAGGGGGAGTTTCCGAAAGGCGGTGCTTTGTCTTGGATCCTAGGCAAGTCAGTCAAAATATCTATTTTGGCGTTTTTGAAAAAAATAACTTTGGGGTTGGTCTAAAAAAAAAGCTCAGCAACTTTTGGGGTGTCGTTCCCCTCAGTGTAGATAATATTGAGCTATACTCAGTTTGTGGTTGCCGTCATTCGGCGCGGACATTGCTGAGCTACACTCAGTCTGTGGTTGCCACGACCCCAACGGGGACCCCTCGGGGTGCCCCTATTCAATGTAAGTCATACGGCTCCCCCTATTGGTGGTTTACCCTTAGTTAGACTCCCTGCAGATTGGTCGGAGTCAAGATATAGCCTTGCTTCAACCAATGCCTAAGCCAAACTGCTCACATCTGTAACCAATTAAATTGTGGCCTATTTGAACCCATAAACCTAAATACTCAGGTCCATGTGTTTATTAACCACTAGGGAACTGCGGGTCACGGGGCCTTGGCACAGAACTGAAATGGACAGGTCCTTCCATCTCTGTGCTGTGAATCGTTATAGAGTCGGGTGCAGGGAACACACCTGCTTCCCCAATTGCCCCTCTGCTCAAGCCAATGATCAGAAGATGTGCAGTGGTATCAGGTATCTTTCATGTTGGCTCAATAGACCCATGTCTGAGAAGTCACTCCAGAGTTGCTGTTCACCATCGTATGAGTGGTTCCAGATTGAACAGAAGGGCTGCAGCAACAGTTGGCAGAGCTGCGCCGAAGACATTTGCTGATAAGATGTCACCCAGCCCCAATTCTACACCCAGGAGCCAATCAGACTTCAACAGTGGCTGCCTACACAGCACCTGAGGGCAACAGGTGAGCTTTGGGGGCACATAACAGGTTGCCTGGCATACACACAGCTCTGTCCTTCAGCTCCCCTCTCCTCCAGCTGCCCTGCTCTGCCCAAAAGGTAGAAGCCAGAGAAAATCTTTTAAAATGGAAAAGAAATGAAACTGATTAGCAATTGTTGATACGTCTTACAGTTCGGTAAGGATTTTTTTTTAGAAGTGAATCACATATGTAGAAGTATATTCTTATAGGAACATGCATACCTTTATGTATGTATTTACTTTTTTTACAGTATTTTTAAAAGATTGAAAAGCAATTTTAAAAAACCAAAAGGATGTTGTCTTTATTTTCAAAGAAAATGAGCCTTTGCTGAAAAGCAGAGAAGTGATTTTGAAAATCGAAAGCGTGCTCTTTGTAATTCATACTGCCAAAAAAAAAAAAGACAAGAGGGTGGATAAAATGTAAACCACACACACACACACACACACACACAGAGAGAGAGAGAGAGAGAGAGTAGGGGCAAAACACACAAACGGTGGAAAGATTTTCACAGGTCTCCATTTGTGTATATAAGCAGGTTGTGTTAATACAGCAACATATACACTTCCAACAGCCATGATGACAGATGGTGACTCAAGCTGCTGTAATAAAACCGAGTGAAAAGCGGTGTTGGGTTGATGGGCGCTCCTCAAGCACCACGGAGGCTTCAGATGTTGCATTATTTCTCGGTACAACATTGCAATTAGGAGAAAAATGTCAAATTAACATTTACCAAAACTTCACTGATTAACAGTCTTGCCTAGACTTGCCTAGAGGGATGGACGCTGCAGAGATGGGTATTTTTGTGCAGTAATCGCTCCCGTGTTGCAGGCATCTCTGCAGTTTGTCAGATGCTGCTAGGTGGAAGATCTAGCACCACAGATTTAAACTGTGGCTGCCATTGGAGTGCCAGCTCCCATCCTGTGAAGATAGGGTGAGTGGGAGAGTTGCGGTGGGGAGAAAGGTGGACAGAACAAGAATAGACCAACTGAATAAAGAAGAAGGGACAGAGAGAACTTGCGATGCGCATTCTAGGAAGTCAAAGAGTACCGAAATAAAACACACACCTGCCATTTAAATGACAGGTTCCAGGATAAAGGGCTTCATTAGGAGTATGTGGTAAGAGGATGAACTTATTTGGTGATGAGTAGGGAAATAAAGCATATTTTCTAATATTTATCAAGTGAAATAGATACATTGGCTCAGCCTTAGCTATCAAAAGCTAGGATTGCACTAACTGCATTGCAAACAGTGCCAATTCCCCTAACACCTTGAAGGTTGTCTTGTTGCTTTACCCCCTAAAACACACGTTCCTCCCATACAATGTCAGACTCTGGGGAATTCTCTCCCTCCCCCGGTGGCCGCAAGGAGCAGATAAAAACAAAGAGTTCTTACTAATGAGTTTATTCAATCATCACAGCAAAAGAGCGCAGGCTGCCTCCCTTGATGTCGTTGCTCCAACTGAGCATCTCCCGCCTCCCTTCCTACCAACAGCACTTCTGTTTATGGTGTCCATCAGGGGCTATTTGTCTCCGAGTCCTTTGCTCTTGCACCCTCAAATGAACGCAGAGTTCTGGGAGAAGGGGGATCAGAAATACTCTCCAGTGATAACGTGTCAGCTGTCTGCTCTTTCTCTGTCTCCCCTGGCTCTGTCTCCCCCTCTCCCTTCATCCAACTCCTCGCAACTCTTTTGTTCACCTTTCTCTGAGCTGTGACCTTCCTCAAACCACTGCTGTAATTCAAGGCTGTCTTCCTCTCCTCTGGAAGCTCGAGGAGAAGGGGGGGCAACCTCCACCATTCCTCCTCAGTCTCTCCCCCTTCAGTCCACACTCCCTGACACCCAACAGGTACGGATGACAACAACTGTGTGGACAGTTTGTGAAATATGCCTTCTTTTTCAGGCTATGCATTTCATCCTATGTCCTACACTACATAGCTTTATACAAATTCTCCCATGAACTGAGAACATGGGAAACTGCTATGTAGCTGCACTCATAGGAAGTTCTACCTTATTGGGGACTGAACCATCACTGCACACCACACCACAGCATACCTAGCCTAATTATTGATTTTGCACTGCCAAGCAGCAAGCTCAAGAAGCTGCCATCTCAACACATTGTTATGCCTCAATGGGGGCTTTGTTGCAGACCCCAACCGGCACTGCGCTCGATGGCTATTTCAACACAGCCGAACAGCATGCATTAAACTTACAAGAACGTCTCCAACCCGTGGCAAGGATGAGCACGCAAATCATTCCCCCTTACTTAAATTGGGTTTATTTTGCTTATCATTCAACTCAGTTCTGAAAGATAATGCAGAGAGCAACCTCAACCCTGCCACATTGGAGGTTTATTTTTAGGTTAATTTCTATTGTCCACAAGGCTCGTAAGCGACATGTGTGTGATAACAGCCTAGAAATGCAGTTGGAGGAGGTCGCGAGCCAGGCCTCCTATCTGGAGCACTTCTTAAATGTCTACTTGTATTCATATAAATCTTGACTCTGTAAAAAGCTTCATTGTTCCCTATCCCTCCCTCTCTCTCTCCTCAAATTTAAATGCCAGCAATCCAGCAGCCTTCTTGAGTAAAACTATACAATAAAGAGCCCTTTCTCACTTTCCATGAACTGCAATGACGGCAGCATACATTAGTCTAATGGTTTATATTCTGTAATGGCCTGGTAATGGGGATTTGAAAGGGGGAGTCGCAAAGACTTGCCAGCCACACTGGTATATGTGGCAACTTTTCCAGCAAGGTATTCTCTATGCCTAGAGCAATGTTTTCCAGCTATGCTTCGGGGCTCCATTAGCATCCCCCAGGAGTGGCCAAAATGTTAATGCCCACCATGCCTCGAGTTTACGTTTGGTTCATGATATTGGATGCATACCCAAGATGTAATTACCAATGTTGTCTTTGCATTATGCAAATTGCTCTGGGGAACTGCCATGTGGCTCAGTAACTGAGCATCTGCTTTGCATGTTCAATCTCTGGCATCTCCACGTCAGGCTGGGAGAGACCCTTGCCTTGCAACCCTGGAGAACTGCTGCCAGTCTCATGTATATGTTCTATGGCCTATCTCAGTATATGTTCCTTTGTTCCTTTGATCCAATTGTTAGTCAGATTATTTGTTATCTGTTTTCACCTTGTGGGGTGGGACCGGGACAGGGAGAGAGGGCTGGGGTTTTGTAGGGTATCACAATGCATTGCAAGGCTTCCTTAAGAAAGGGCTAGAAAAATCACCGGCCTAGAGAATGGACTTGCTAATTGTAGTCAGCCTTGCAGCTTTGAGATGTAACCCACCTTATATTCTAAAGCAGGCATCCCCAAACTGCAGCCCTCCAGAAGTTTTGGCCTACAACTCCCATGATCCCTAGCTAACAGGACCAGTGGTCGGGGAAGATGGGAATTGTAGTCCAAAACATCTGGAGGGCCGAAGTTTGGGGGTGCCTGTTATAAAGGAAGAACACAAGGCACTTTCCCCTTGGAAATTTCTATTTTTGCTACACCTGAAAAGCAGGCTTCTCGCGGCGGCTTCTGCTGCTAGTCTCCACTTCTAGGCTGGAGAAGGAACAGTACTTTCAAAACCAACACAAAAAGGCATATTTCTCAGGTGAGTTGTGTGCTGCAACAGGAAGAAGAAAGGAAGTTGCAGCCCTAAGAGAGAAACCTTAGAAGAAAACTGAACTTAGAACAAAACTGCAACCTCCTTTCCCAAGAACAGCTTTACAGGTGGCTATGATTTATTAATGTGCTAAGTGCCATCAAAGCATGACACGAAAAAGCAAGTGTGGTGATGAGTAGGTGGTGGTGCCATCATCTGTCCTTTGTTATTTGTTTATTACTTGTTTCTAGATCACCAGAGAGTAGTGAAAAAGTGAATCGCTCTTGCCCTTTTATTTGCACTTGGAGGTCGGTGTGCAAAGGGATAGTGGGTGTGCCTCTCCACCCATGAAAAGTCCTGCATCCAGGCACCATCAAGAGCCCATGCATCCTCCTCTTTACTAGAAGTAAACTTAGGCAGAAGGAGAAGTCATGGATTTTACACATAAACAGAAGTCATGCATTTCTTCAGCAACCAGATCAATTTGTCCACATTCGTCCTCATCCCCACAACTAGTTTTTAAATCAGCTATAGAGGATTGATTCATTTTACCTCCCAGAAATGGTTCATTAAAAAAAATCTTACTTATTAAGAGCATAAGCTTCTCTCACCTCCCTTACTGCCTCCTCAGTAATGTTTTTTAATAGTTCCAACTAGTCACATGGCTAGCATGTTGCACTTGTATCTCTTCTCAGCAACACCAAGGAAAAAGCAGGGAATCCACGGGTCTGAGCTGATACGGACAAACTTCTAAAAAGCAGTCATCCATCTACAATAGACAACTTGTGCACTGCCCTTCATCCGAGGGTCCCAGGGCAGCAGTGGCGTACCAAGCCCAGGCGGTACCCGGTGCGGCGCCTGTGCAGCACCCCGTACAGACTGCACATGTACGGCATCCCGCACATGCGCACTCTATGGGGTGCCGCTGGTGTGCAGTATAGGCTGCTGCACGAGCGGCACCCCGACTGTCACGCCCCTCCAGGGTGGCACCTGGGGCAGGCCCCCCCCCAATGCACCCCCTTGCTACGTCCCTGCAGGGCAGTTCACAACATAAAAATACAAAATGAGAACACAAAATACACAACAGATGTGGCAACTCTAGGGGGCAGAGGTGTCGTCAGCCCCCACAATATTGAGTGGGTGGAGAAAGCCGAACCACCGAGCTTAGTGTGGCACAGCATCAAAGTCAGGCTGCTCTTGAGCATGAGACAGGAGGAGTCGCCCAGCGCCAATGGCTGCAAGGCCTCCTCCCAACGACACGCCTCCCCTGATGAGGCCACATGATGTGACATCACAGGCACACGGTTCCTGGTGCATGTGTGATGTCATGTGTGTGCCCCGCATTGCTGCACCCCCAGTCTTCAGCCTGAGGAAGATAGGAAGCTGCCTTGGAAAAACATCAGACTTCTGACTCCTGCAGAGGACTTTCCATTTCATAGAATCTTGGCTTAGTGCAAACTTGGTTTAAAACAAACAACGGCTAGTGGCTCTTGCTGTAGAAGGCAGCTTCCCAAGTCCATGGGATTCTTTTATGAGCGTGCTGTGGGTGACCCAGTTTCATAAAAATTGCCGCATGATTTCAACCACTGTATTCAGGATTCAGCTTTGGTCATGCTGCCGGTAACCCACATTTTTTGTGATGGTATGACAAAAACGGAATCCCACATGTGGCGGAATGTGCATGTGACAAGCTTGTCATGAGCTGCAGGCGTGGCTGGAGTTAACACAGGGATCAGCGTTTTCTCAAATGTTTTTGCATACAGCGATGAGTCAAATGACTGTTGGCACACACGCGCACAGGCCTTTATCATAAATCTTCCTACAAGATCAGAAATGTTCCTACAAGACCAAAGCTCCTACAAGATCTCAGGTGGGCCAACACTGACACCAGTATATGCCACTGCAGAACATAGGGCTGAGGATCAGAAATGTCCTAGCAGCACAGCATAATCCATTTATGTCTATATACATGGTGTAACATAAGGCATGGTTAGTCTGCAGACAAGTCTGGGTGCAGTGATTGCCGATTGGTAACTCAGATGATAGATAGATAGATAGATAGATAGATAGATAGATAGATAGATAGATAGATAGATAGATTTCCAATAGCAAAACTTATTGGAAGTAGCAGCTTCATCAAATACAGAAACACTTCTTTTTACTATTTAGGGATTCTTTTTTTGGATCGGCTTCAAGCCTATATCTAGTCCAGAAGCCACCTACAGCAAACATTTCTTACTGCCACCTCTGGGACTGAAATATTTTTGTCTTACAAGGCCTCTCAAAAAGAGAGAAAGCAGGAAGAGGGGTGTTTTGGAAGGTCAAGCTGATAGCTGGAAAGTGATTGTTTCCACATGTATACTTGGTCATATTCCCTTGATATGAACAAGGACAACAAACAAAAATAGAAGGCATCACCCCACCACAATCTATTAAACCAAGGCCCCGGGTTCCACAAGCCACCTAAAGCCACAACTGATATGGTCCTAAACAGAAAACAAGTAGAATGTTACGATTGTTCTATTCTGGGTGCATTTCTAGCTGTGTCAGCCTTGTGGGGGAGGGACAGCCAGTCTGCAAATGGAAAAGGTCAGAGTTCTACAGCAAGACATCATAATTCTTCAAAGAAACAGGCATCAGAATATGGATGTGATATTACCATTTTGCTTTACCCCACAACTTGTTCATGTCATTTCACCAATGTGATATTTTGTTATTAAGGAGAAAGGAAGGTGTGCTTTGTCATTCAGCTGTCTGCTGAGAAGAATAAACCTGCATTGACTCTCCCTCCCTCCCCAAAAATAAAGCTGCATTTGTGTCACCTTAAATATTTATTGTCACCTGTGCAAAACGAGTGCCATGCCTTGGCAAGAATGGGCTGCCTTGGTTTTCTTTCAAAAAGAAACACCTAAAAAAACATCAGATCCTTAAAAATTCAAATAGCAGAAAATTATATTGTAGCCTAATGAGAGCCCTTTTGGAAGGAGGCATAAAGGGAAGTGGGATTTGATCTCTTTGAATTAGCTTTGCTTCAAAAAGTAAATATCTGGATGAAGCTGTTTATGGAACATGGGTAATACTGGCAGAAATCCAGCACCCCCAGCTTCTAAAACTTGTTCAAAAGTCAGAAATTTCTTTTTGGTGTACTATCACTGAAAAATATTATCTCTTTGTTTCTCCCTTACCCCTGTCCCATTATTGCAGATGATCTCTTAGCTTTACTTCCTCTTCCCAGAGATCTCAGGAGACTAAAGCTGTGCAAACAAACACCCCAATTTAAAAGGCTAGCTGGAAAAAAAGCAAACATGATTTGTCACTTTCCCTAGATAGCCATTCTCCCAGTTGGCTACCATAAGTAACTCAGAATGCTGGGGAAAATCCACAGCCAGGAGCTTAAAGAGTCTGCCTGCAGCTGGTCAGGAGGGTCAGGAGGCAACTCACTAGGCCTCCTTGGAGGGACCTGCTTACAACAAACATTTCACCCATTTTGCCCCCTGAACTACACAAGCAAGGCTATCTCTTCTGTCTGATTCCCATCCTTCATGGAGCATAATTCAGATGAGTCAGCAGTGAGGTTTTCCGTATTATTTTTAGCTTTTCATATGTGGTGACCATATGGAACAGATCACCATTCCCAAGGCCAGTCGTGTGTGTGTGTGTGTGTGTGTGTGTGTGTGTGTGTGATCATGCTCCTTCATTTCAGATACTATTACTGCCCAAAATGATACATAACATGTGGCGGTGCTGGAAGTTTGCATTCTGTTCTGACTGCACAGATGCACACAGAGTCCTTCGTCTCACAACAAAATAACTCCTGGTTCTTGCTTAGCTTCACAGCATCACCATTCAGTAGCCTAAGGCTCACTATGGTTTTGCTTCAATGAGTTTCTGTCTTGGGCCCAGTCTTATTCAACATCTTTATCAATGACTTGGATGATGGGCTTGAAGGCATCCTGAGCAAGTTTGCAGATGACACCAAATTGGGAGGGGTGGCTAATACCTCAAAGGACAGGATCACACTCCAAAATGACCTTAACAGATTAGACAACTGGGCCAAAGCAAACAAGATGAATTTTAACAGGGAGAAAAAGTACTACACTTGGGCAAAAAAAATGAAAGGCACAAATACAGGATGGGAGACACCTGGCTTGAGAGCAGTACATGTGAAAAGGATCTAGGAGTCTTGGTAGACCACAAACCTGACATGAGTCAACAGTGTGATGCAGCAGCTAAAAAAGCCAATGCAATTCTGGGCTGCATCAATAGGAGTATAGCATCTAGATCAAGGGAAGCAATAGTTCCACTGTATTCTGCTCTGGTCAGACCTCACCTGGAATACTGTGTCCAGTTCTGGGCACCACAGTTCAAGAAGGATACTGACAAGCTGGAACGTGTCCAGAGGAGGGCAACCAAAATGGTCAAAGGCCTGGAAACAATGCCTTATGAGGAACGGCTTAGGGAGCTGGGTATGTTTAGCCTGGAAAAGAGAAGGTTAAGGGGTGATATGATAGCCATGTTCAAATATATAAAAGGATGTCATATAGAAGAGGGTGAAAGGTTGTTTTCTGCTGCTCCAGAGAAGCGGACACGGAGCAATGGATTCAAGCTACTGTACAAGAAAAAAGATTCCACCTAAACATTAGGAAGAACTTCCTGACAGTAAGAGCTGTTTGACAGTGGAATTTGCTGCCCAGGAGTGTGGTGGAGTCTCCTTCTTTGGAGGTCTTTAAGCGGAGGCTTGACAGCCATCTGTCAGGAATGCTTTGATGGTGTTTCCTGCTTGGCAGGGGGTTGGACTGGATGGCGCTTGTGGTCTCTTCCAACTCTATGATTCTATGATCTAAGACAGAAGTGTCTGGACTCTGGAGTAGGAATGTAACCTGCTCTGAATGGCATAGAACTCCTCATGAAGAAGCAGCTTCACCATCGGGTGGGGGGGGGGTGCATGATCCATGCAGCTGCATGATCCATGGTGGCTGTGGATCAGGGGTGCCTAAAGCTAGTGAGCCTGCCGCACCCATTCCTGAGGTCAGCTTTGGTCACGCCTTGGTTGCCACACACTCTACATTAGGCTACTTCTAGAAAATCCTTGGAAGCTTTAGCTGGTCCAGAAGGCAGCTGAAAGGACACTGGTGAGCAATCCATTCTCAGCCACTTGCAGGAACAAATAAACTCAGTGCAATGACATTGAGTCATGCATATATCTTTTTTATTAGGTTTATTTATGGTGGGAGAGAGGGAGGAGGTGCAGGGCTGCTGCTTTTGGCATCACCACCGCAAGCCTCTCATAATATCTAGTTCCAGCCTTGGGAGCAAAGTTGTCGAACTGGGTAATTGGTTGGGTAGGCAAGAATTTCAAGAAGCACTAATGCAATTAATCCAATAATAACGCAAATAGGAGTTCCAAAAGCCAACTACTAATCTGCCATTCAGTCAAGAACGCTGCCTTTGGATCATCCCATGTAGTATTGTTTGTTTGTTTAGCTTTATTACAGCTTGTTGCAGTCATGTAGCCAAGGACATGAAGTCTGCTGGGGATTTTTTCCTTTCTTCTTTTTTGGTGTTGCCTCCAAGGATTCATTATTCTGAAATATAGAGTCAATAGACTTTCCCATGAATGTTTCCAAGCCACTTTTGACATCAAACAGACACAGAAGAGGGGGGGGGCTCTTGCAGAACTGGGTGGAACTGGTGTAATATTCAGTGTGATGCTGGCAACCTTAAAGCCAAGGTCTGGGTCATTCTGGGGGCTTATGCAAAACAGAGGAGAACGTCTTTCAGGTTTAACAGAAGCCTTTGTTATTAAATGAATTTAAAAATAGGAATAACAGAACTCTTTAAAATGTGGGGTTGTTATTCTTTTTTGTGAATAGTCAGGAGGAGGTGGGATTTTTGCTTTGGGATTCTGTAGTGTTGCACGCTCTACAATATCTACTGGAAATTGCTGAGCGAGGTTCTCCAGGGGTTTGAAGGGCTTTGCCATCAGCACGCAGACAGCATGGAAGCAATTCTATTTCTCTTATTTATCTGGCTCTGGTGAAGTGGAAGAAAGTGCTAGACCAGTGCCTGGCTGAGGTCACAGGACTAGACGAAGGTGCAATCCAACCATTCATGACATATCACTGTAAATCTCTAGAAATTGTTTAAATAGTATGTTAGGTATTGGGGGGGGTATTTTGTTTAATTTTGATCTGGTACACACTTGTCATGAAGTGCAAACTGAAGCTCAATCCTCGTAAGACAAAGGCACTGTTAAGAGGGGCTCCTCCACCCAGATGGGGTAGTTGCTTCCTCCACCAGCTTCAGCTGAGTGGCCACATGTCCAAAAACAGGTCACCTCATGTCATTGTGACACCGGTGATTGACAGGTGGATGACCCGGCCCCCCAATCTGTCAAACCTCACCTATTTAGGGCAGGGCAAGAAACAGATCCAACCTGCCAGCTGGATCTAGTTCACCCACCTTAAAGGATCGTGTTCATGGTCTGGGGGGTCTTCAGCTCATGGATCCATCATTGTCACTGGAGACGCAACCAGCCACAGTGGCAGTTACCCCCCCTTATTCTTCCACCACCCATCAGCCCCAGTTAGCATAGTCAACATTCAGGGAAGATGGGAGTTCAACAACATCTGGAGCACCATAAGTTAGCCATGCCTATCTAAAGGAACACCTCTTCCCGTATGTTTGGAGGCCTTTCTCTGAGTGGTCCCTCCAAATGAAGTGCAGAGGGTAACTATGGGGGAAATGCGCCTTTTCAGCAGTGGCTCCCTGTTTGTGGAATGTTCTCCAGTACTTGGAATGAAGGGGATCTAAAGGCAAATGTGATATTCGTGAGATAAGCACCATGCTTGAAGGAGGCACATCCTCTTCCAGACGCAGCTCACAGAAGAAGCAGGGAGGGTAAATGTGGTGGTGAGGCAAGTGATCAGCAGTAGGTGGCAAAGCCAGCAAGCCTGTGCCTGTATGCCATGTGGGTGGGAATTTTTATTGTTGTTATTGTTTCACGTGTGGGAATCGTAGCCGAGCAGAGAGTGGCAGTGCACCAGTGAGTTCAAGCAGCAGCAAATGGCAGGGCTACTTGCATACATAGGTCACAAACCACACACCCGTTGCAGGAAGAGATCCAGCATGGTGTAGTGGTTGGAGTGTCAGACTAGGACCTGGGAGACCAGGGTTCAAATCCCCACAAGGCCATGAATCTCAGTGGGTGATCTTGGCCCAGTCACTGCTGCTCAGCCTAACCTACCTGGTGGTGGGGTGGGGATTAAATATGGCAAGGGGTAGCCAGGTACACCACCCTGAACTCCTTGGAGGAAAAGGGTGGGATTTAAAGACCACAAATAAATAACTAGTGGCCTGTATCTGGAGTCTGGAAGAAAATTTGGCCACCACCAATACCTCTTATTCCAAACACAGCAACACACCCCTAAACCACTGTGGGGCCCTGCCTATAAACCCGTTAGTGCCATTCCCAGGGATGGAAGGTTCTGTTAGTTTTGGTTCCCTCATTTTCTTATTTATTTATTTTTAAATCTTAAATTTGATTCCCCAAACTGGTGCAGAAATTTGCAAAGTCTCTTTTTGCATTTTTTTAAATAAAAAAATCAGTATTTTATTGCTATTTTCTCCTGATAAGCACCTCTTTTTGTGTTGTTTTGACTAATGTACACACCTTGGCAAGCAATTTCTCCAATTACAATGCATTTTTGTATGTTATTTTCACTAATATATTCATTTTTATGCACCGTTCTACCTAATATGTGCAATTTTTCTGACATTTGTTGGTTAGGGGACTGCATTGAAAAATTTGAAAAAGTGCAAATTTCAACCCCCCAAAAGGTGCAAATTAGATATAATTCAGCTTTAAATGTGAACTGAATCAAAGTTCATCCCCATCCCTGCTCACTCTACTCATCACCATCAAGGTTGTGTGTTTCTTTTTTAGGTAGGTAAGTAGGTAGCTAGGAAGGAAGGATTATAGCTTTATACACAATCTTCCTCAGGTTTTGGTGTTTCGTTACACCATGATTGTGGCCCTTGCATTCGCCTTATATATATATACACCTCTCTGAAACGATGATGCTGTTTAAGCTTAAAGGTCCTCGTTGTTGGGGGGGATGAAATAAAGCAATTATTCGCCTAACACTGTGTGTGTTGGTGTCGTCGTCTTCTTCTTCCTGTATTTTTTATACTTTAGCAGGGCAATTTGTAAAATTCTGACAAAGATTGCCAAGCACCAAGACTGTGAATTTAACTAGTTCCCTTTTGGAGGAGGCGAATTAAAGTGGAACTAATTCCTTTTTGAAGGAGGTGAACTGGAAATGGAACTACTTCCTTTATAAAATGAACTTTCCGAGCGCTGCCTAGGACCGAGAAAGCAAACACACATTCCTATCTGAGTACAAACCATAGCTATTGCCCTTTTCCAGTTTGCCTCTTTGCAGACTCAGAAACCCACTAGTCCAGGGGTCCCCAGACTTACCACGCGGCGGGCCGGAGGGCAGGGGAGTGCACGCGCAGCGGGCCGGAGGGCGGGGGAGTGTGCACCCGTGCGCATGCGCACACACACACGGGCGGGGAAAAAATCGCCGAAAATCGCTTGTGCGCATGCGTATGGGCCTCCCCCGACCCGGAAGTGCACCAGAAATGACCTCTTCCGGGTCAGGAGAGGCCCATACGCATACGCACAAAGGATTTTCGGCGATTTTTTGCCGATTTTTAAGATCGTCGCTGCGCCGCGCGCCGTGAGAGTAGGCGGCGGCAGCGGGCGGCGGGGGTCGTCGTGGGCCGGATTGGAAGGCCGATTGGGCCGCATCTGGCCTGGGGGCCGTAGTTTGGGGACCCCTGCACTAGTCCTTTCTCCATGGGACTGGCACCCATTTCCAAAGAGCACCAGCTCAAATTCAAAGTCAAGGGATTGGAAGTTGCATCAGGGCTTCCGATTTGTCGCGCTGGTGAAGTTGGACGCAGGGACTTCGTGCTCCAAAGTCCCTGGCTTCGTGGAGGGGGGGGAAGTCCGCAGAGCGAGCGGACTCCCCGAAAAAACACCGGGTAGAGAGTCCCGGTGACATAGTGCCCAGCTGTTTGCTCCGGACGCGAATCCTCTGCTGCCAGAGAGCTCAGTAGAGCAATCGAGAGCCAGCGGAGTGGAGTCGCGGGAGCCATTTTTGGGTTTCATCTTACCTCCTTGAAGTGAAGCTCCGAGTCCTCAGCCTGCAAGCGGCGGATTCTTCCAAGGAAATAAAAGACTTCTTCAAAGTAAGTCAAATCTCCATTCGGATCTTAAAAATTTTAAATTTGAAGATAGGAAGAGATTCTAAAGTAACGGAAGCCGATCTCTTCCAAATGGACAATCGGGAGGCGCATTAAATATTCCCAAGCCGAAAAGGGAAAACTTCTTTCAAGATTGCGGACCCGAGAGAAAGAAAGACTTTTCCAAACCTCCCCAGCCCCCGGTGTTGTTGCCCCTTGAGGTTCAGCAGCAACAAGGGGGAGGACGCTTTGACAGCTGTCAAAAGCTGTCAAATTGTTAAAGGACTAAGAAAGACGATTTTATTCCTGTGAATTGGAAAAATTGATTCAAAAGGTTTTAAAAGGATTTAAGTGGACTGTAAATTTGAAATCTGATGAGGTTAAAGACAAAGGATAAGAACAGCCAAGATGGAGCCGACAACGTGGTAGAGAGGAATTTTCCAGTACCCTTCTGCCCTTATCTCTGGTCTGCCTGTGGTCAAGTGAACTATGAAAACAAAATTCTCTCGAGCTTTCCAGGAGGCTGTGCTGGGCTATCTACAAACATGGGAAGATATTTACAAGGAAAGGCAATGCTTCAATCCAACAGAAAAGGAGAATGAGGTGCAAGAGCAAGATTTA
Source organism: Zootoca vivipara (assembly GCF_965207765.1). Lineage (NCBI taxonomy): Eukaryota > Metazoa > Chordata > Lepidosauria > Squamata > Lacertidae > Zootoca > Zootoca vivipara. The sequence goes on along the minus strand of NC_142588.1, from coordinate 32,091,322 downwards.
GAGGACAATTTTGATTATGAGATTGTGTGTGAGGAGCAACAATTTGAGGACAATTTGGAGACTGATTCAGACCATAAAAAAATATGTGTTGGATGATGAAAAACAAAGATCAGAACAAAGAGATGAGGCCGACAAGGAGAAGCAAAGTGAAGAGAAGATTGATGGAAGTGAAAATCCTGGAGAGACTGAAATGTTGAATGGTGTTAGTGAAGGGAGGGAAAGGCAGAAAGAGGGAGGAGCAGAGGTCTGGAAGTGGATGTGGGAAAGAATTGGTGTGGGGTAAAAATTTTAGTTTAAGGTACTTTTTTTGGTTTATGAACAACGGTGTCGGAATCTTGGCCTGTTAAAGGATATGCTGATCCAATTGGGAGGAGGGACATTGGGGGGGGGAGGAGAGATTTTTATAGTTTAAGGTTAAGAGCTTTCTGGAGGGAGTAAAAAGAATGGCTGAGGAAATATGCTTAGAGTTTGTTTTTGAATAATTTTGGTGATCAGGAGGTGTTTGGGTGGAAAACTGCCTGTCTCCCCCTTCTTACTCTTGGTACCCAGTGGCAGGGGGTGCCTTGAGGGGAGAGGGAAGGGTGGAGGGAAACCCAGACACAAAAATGGAACCTTTTGACTGCTGGACTCCTCGGGCTACCCCAGTGGCAGGGGGGGGCTCAGAGGGGGACAGCATGAAGAAGGAGGAGGATTGTGTTAATATTATAAGAATAAGATTCTGAATTGGATTAGAAAACCCGCCATAACTATGTAAGAGGTTGGGAAATCCAGGAGGAGGAGAGTCGTGGAAGCCATTAATATTTTTCCTTTTTCCTTTTTTTTTCTTTCCTTTTTTTCCCCCTTTTATATTTTTGCTTTTTTTTTCCTTTTTTCCTCGTTTTTCTTTTTTCCAGTACAGTGAAGAAATAGCTGGGGGATAAGCCAATCCCCAGAGATCCTCCGCCTTTGTCCTCTCAGTGGCAGGGGGGGGATGAGGGGGGAGGAAGGAGGGGGGAGGTCAAACCCAGCTTAAAATGGACCCCTTTGTTCCCCAATACCCATGGGTCTCACTGGTGGCAGAGGTGGGCTTGTGGGTGGAGGGAAAATGAAGGGACAGAGTTTATGTTGTATACTTTGTGTTTTCTTTTTCTAAAAATTAATAAAAATTATTTTTTTAAAAAAATGGAAGTTGCATCAGAAGGACCGTAAGCTACATGCTGTTTGTAAGCCACAGATTGTCAGGCACCCTACTCCCAGCCAGCTCCTTTGGCAGGGAAGCAGCAACCCTATTATTTGCATCTCATGCCCACACTGTTGAGTATGCTTGCTCATCTTCAGGATTACAAGTCAAAGCAGGGCACATGCCTTTTAAAGGGCATTTGACATTATCTAATGCAATCTTACAAGTTTCAAACCACAGCTTCAAACGAATTGCTTCCCGTAAGAGATTAACATAATTGGGCTAATTAAAATGTGGCCTATTTACCAAACACGGGGAAACCCACTTTTATTTTCCTCCAAGAAACAAATGTTAAAAAGGAAGATTTGTTGAAATCAGACCAAGTGTGCTCCTCATATACTCAGAAAGGAAAGAAGACAAACTGCTATAACAAAATAGGTAAGTAAAAGAATGAAGATGCTTCAGTTGATAATTAGTGGTGATGCATAATTCAACCTACTTCAAATACGATAGTAGTAGAGCTCCTGGCTTCTATATGGATTTCAAGTGTCACGCAATCTGACAGAGCACCACTGTCCAAGCATAATTTCCCTGGGACTAGCAGAAACTTGTTAACATATGACACCCATATCCAAAGGTAAAAGGTAAAGGTAAACAGTTGTGACCGACTCTGGGGTTGCGGCACTCATCTCGCGTTATTGGCCAAGGGAGCCGGCGTACAGCTTCCAGGTCATGTGGCCAGCATGACAAAGCCACTTCTGGCGAACCAGAGCAGCTCACAGAAACGCCGTTTACCTTCCCGCTGTGGCAGTACCTATTTATCTACTTGCACTTTGACGTGCTTTCGAACTGCTAGGTTGGCAGGAGCTGGGACCGAGTAATGGGAGCTCACCCCATTGCAGGTATTCGAACCACTGACCTTCTGATCAGCAAGCCCTAGGCTCTGTGGTTTAACCCACAGTGCCACCTGCATCCCATCTATATCCAAAGGTACCTTAATAAAGAAAGTACATTGATCAGGGCCAAATAAATGTCTTAAAGTACTAAGCAAGTTTTGAAGTTCTCCATAATGCTTCTTCAGGCTGGATGTTAAACAACTTGGGGCCAGGAAATCTAAGGACCACATCTTTCCACATGAAGCTTTCCATCAACTATGGCCTTTTTACTATCTGAAATGTAGCAGTACAGTACAATAAAATAGTGTTTAGTCCACATTGAATTTTCAACTCTTCCCACCCCAAGTGCACCCTTCCCTTCTTTAGAGAAGAGCTAACATGGTGCCGTCCATATGTGTGGACTACAACTCCCAGCAGCCTCAGCCAGCATGGCCAATAGTAGAGGTTGATGGAAGTTGTAGTTCAAAACGTCTGGAGGACACCATATTGGCAATCCCAGTATAGACCTTTAAGTATTCTTCCACCTTCTGAAAGTCCTATCCCTAGAATGCTGAAGCCTCAAAAGGCACAACTGACTAAATTAGCAAACAAATAGGGAGAGAGAAGAGGGAAGAGAAAAATATAATTATGATAAAAAACAATAACAGCACCAAAAAAGGGAGAGGGGAATGTCTGATATTCTCTGTTAGCCGCTCAGTGTAAGCAGAAGACCAACACGCCCTCTTAATTCCTGAAGAGGTCAAGAAAGCCCTGCCAAGTATCTTCGAATATAGCTAGTTTCTCCCATTTCATATAAGTGAGTATCTCAAAAAATTGTCAGTTTTGGTTCCTCTCCATTTCTAACTTTTTCATCCTTAAGTTCAGCTTGCCCTCAGCAGTTTGAAAACTTTTCTTAAAGTTTGCATTAAAATGTGTAAGTATTTTTGTGTACGTTTCTTCTAATATACACATTTTTTAAGCAATTTCCCCAGTAAAATGCATTTTTGCATGCTGTTTTCACCAACATGGGCATATTTGTACAGACCTTTCTGTAACATGCTTTTTGTACACTTTTTATTTTTGGTGCAAAATTGGGGTAAATGTGAATTTCAGAGACTAGCTATGTTTTGGTTCATATATGGTTTCAGGAAGTGCACAATAGGTACGTTTGCATTTAAATGCAAACAAATTCCTCCCCCATGAGACCAATGATCCATATCTCACCCTGTTTTGTCTTTCCAGCTTTTTCAGAATCAGCCTCTTGGACAATTGTAACAATCTCAAGCTAGAATGCAAGAGAAGTTATGTGCAAACTTAATTAGACCATTCTGGGTGAAAACACACCAAAAGTTTGCTCGCTAATTTGAGATATTTGAATAGTCATAATTTAGATTCCTATTTCCATTCTGAAGGAGATCAGCCCTGAGTGCTCACTGGAAGGACAGATCGTGAAGCTGAGGCTCCAATACTTTGGCCACCTCGTGAGAAGAGAAGACTCCCTGGAAAAGACCCTGATGTTGGGAAAGATTGAGGGCACTAGGAGAAGGGGACGACAGAGGACGAGATGGTTGGACAGTGTTCTCGAAGCTACGAACATGAGTTTGACCAAACTGCGGGAGGCAGTGGAAGACAGGAGTGCCTGGCGTGCTATGGTCCATGGGGTCACGAAGAGTCGGTCACGACTAAACTACTAAACAACAACAACAGATTCCTATTGTTTTTCCTAAATGGACCACAGGGTCACCTGCAATTTTTGTGTCATCCTAAAAAGTATTTGAAAAAGCTTCTGTCAGAAATGGAAAACTTCAATATAGCATGAAATATAATTTTATAAATCGGCAATTAGGGGTGGGAAGACATCAACAAGAATACATATATACATACATATGAAAAACAGAATTTTGGTTGGTTTCTACTCAACCAGGTTACTGTCCTGGAATGACATGATATGAACTATGTTGTGCAACCAGAATAGCAAGTTCAGCTAGCCGGAGAGAAGTAAAATGATACAATCATTTTATGATTGCTTTAAAAGAATTTGGCAAATTGTAGAGATGATAAAATTGACTGATTTTGTGTGAGTCAGAAGTCACCAGCCTGAAAGTTTTAAGGATTATGTTCAGCTATGACTTGCTAATATTTGACACCTGCTGGATTTCTTCTTGTTGTTTTAAGTTCCTGATATGGGCATGTGTTTCTGTGCGTGGTGCTAAGTCTGATCCTGGCTTATCTGCCCCACAAACCAATCAAATGTCAACTGTGTTCAATGCTTAAGTCTCCCACCAAAGTCAATGAGGCTTCAAAAATGCCTAATTTTGGCTAGATGGTGCTCTTGGAGTTATATTTGGAGTATTTCCTTTCTTGATATAATGCATTCCACATTTGGATTCTCAAGACCTTATTGGGATGAAGTTATGTAATATTGTTTTGACTGCCTGGAATTAATTTGCATTTGACTTTCTTTCATGCCTCCTGTTTAATGGCATTTTATAACTACATTTCTATTGCCAGTCTGTATTCATGTGGTTATATTGCATTCCTATTATTAAGAGTTCTTGCTTTTGCTCTATAGCTCTAACATGGTTGTTATGTGTTTATTTATTTGTTATTTAATAAATTTCTAGCCTACCCTTCATTGTTGTCAATCCCAGGACAGGCTTAACAGCATGAAATCACATCATTAAACAAAAAAATCAGTTACAACAGACAGGAGCTTCTGTGGCATCTGCGGCAACCTCCCTCCATAAAGATGGGAGTGAGGTAATAGATTTTTGTGTGGTTTTAAAAACATGGACTCTCCCTGTCAGAACACTTGAGAAGTCTGTTATTAACTGTATGTGGTAGCATTTCTTGACAATCAGCAGCAAGGTATGGCAATTGTGTGGACGGGAAACTTGTGACCACTTATCCTTGACTCAGAGGCTATGTTTTGGCACTTTTGGAACTAAACTAGAACTTCACTTATTTACACTCAAAGTGTGTGTGTGTGTGTGCTTAATAGTTACATTGAAAAGGCGCAACACTTCATTTCAAGCAAGCACTCTTTACAGAGATAGCTAATAACTTTCCTAAAATTCACACTTGAAACCTGTCTCTAAATCCACAAATTCCTCATAGAATGGCTATTGGTCTTACACCACAATTAGAACACGCCCAGCCACTTCAAGGATTTTTACTTTCCCCTCAGAGAAACAAGCTGGCTTGCCCAGTGTAGCAAAGCCCTTACTCAGCCCTAACCAGGTTCAAAACTGATCCCCATCAGCCCTAAGTTAGAAAACACTCACTGATCGATAAGCCCTACCTGATAGTAGAACTATCAGGTTCTAACTTTTAACTTCCTACCCTCTTCTGATTGGATGACACTACACCCAGCTCTGATTGATTTCTGGGTCACCAGGAAGCTCACCCAGGGTCTGACTGCGACAGCATTATTGATACAACATTTATTAAACAATCTCTAACCTTTCCACAGCACTACACAATGGCACCAGTTTCCATAGGTTAACAGTCCTCAAAGACCTGAGCAGATAAATGCATCATGACCTGGAAAAAGAACGAATGCCAACAGAGGGGAAAGGAGTGCAGAAACAGTGGGGTGCCACCACAGAGGAGACCCTTTTTGTTTCATAACATGACAAATGTCTCCCCATATCTGGAAGTAGAGAAAGGCCTCTCATGAAAATGTTAAAGATCTGGTGAAATATTTTATTGAGCTCGTGAGAGTTGCTCAATTTCAGTGTGCGTGTGTGTGCACGCACCGCACACACACACACACACACACACACAGTTTCCCATGAAAACATCTTGAAGCAATTAACGATAAAAACAACACTTTCAAATCCAATACAAATACTGTCTGGGGGTAGGGGAAATCCGTTTAAAGGCTTGTTGAAAAATGAAGCTCTCTAACAGTAGAGATGGTTCCTATCTGCCTCCTATGTATACCTCCTTTGTAAAAGAAACTGTGTTCTTCTACATCCCACTTAATGTTTAATAAAGAGGGCTTGAAATCCCAAATGTTAATCAATTGGAATTGGTAGATTAATTAAGTAAAGCTGGATTAATCATGCTTACCTAGGAATCAACCACAATGAATACACTGGAACTTATTTCTAAATAAACATGCAAAGGATTGTGCTGTTATTGGTTTATTTGGTGAGGTCAAATTTTAAACTGTGGAACTAAGAGCACTTTATTATTATTAAAATAAGAGGCTAATTTATCTCCAGTGTTTTATTATGAGAGGGGATGAAAAATAAAATACTAAAGATTGCCTTTCCCTCTAATAAATGAGGCTTAGGATCTCATACTTTCTTCACTCTGCATAAAAAATCACCTATATTGAGATTTGTAGCGTTCAGAGATTTATTTAAATGTGATTTGAAACAATTCTCTGAAATAAAAGGCAGGTAATTAATCAACTAAAATAATTTAATCTGTAGGCACCATGAAGTAATAATGGAGCGTTTGCTTACAATACAGTATTCCTATTCCACAGTATGGATAGGATCGTATAAAGTAAGGCATCATCACCTTCCCAATATTTCAAACAGCTGATGCTACAAAGGATCTGGCAGCAGCTTGAGCATTTTACTCATAAACTTGTTTTGGACACAGATTTTCAGAGTAGCCCATGTCAGTGAGAGCACCTTGTGCCAAATGGCTGCAGCCTGTAGGAAATTATTCATTTCTGGATAAACAACACCACTTGGAAAAGACCATTCAGGGATTGCTTGCATCATAAGCTGAGGAATATCTGTTGTTGGCATTTGGAATTTGGGGATATTCCTTAACTGTACTGTTTGGAATTTTGACCCGGCCCCTTAGGGCAGAGCAATTGCTTTAGTTCAGTTTAAGTTTCAAGCCTGTTTGTTAGTGTGGTTGTTAGTTGTGCCCAGGCAGGAACCAGAAGATTCTTTCTCTGGGTGTAACTGAAGTTCTCAACTCTTGTTCTACTGGGTGTTTGTGGAATTATTACTGGTTTTTTTAAAGACCTCCATTCACATGGTGGCTCAGGAGCTGAACTTATACTTGTTCCACATATTATTATTTTATCCCTTACAAATCTCTGTGCCCTGCAGATTCCACCTTCTCGAGAAGTCCGTCCCACACAATGTCAGAATTGGGTCTTGAGCGTGGCATTACCTAAGCCTTTTGAACTCTTCCCCATTACATATCAGGCAAGCCCCACGTCTATTGTACTTTTTCTGGCATCTGTTGAAGACTTCCAACAAGTTTTCTAAAAGGAGATTTCATTTTATTTTTTTGTGTCCCAGGCAGGATATGTGCTGGACTTGTATTCTGTGTGTGCGTGCGCAATTGTTTTAAGTGTTTTTCTATACACATTAAATGTGTTCGAAAATTGCATCGAGGTGCCTCCTAGGAAGAGATGCATAAAAGAAATGATAAATAATGTGTAAAATCAACTTCATTTATTTGTTTCTCACACTTACACCCCGTTCTTCCTTTGAATAGCTCACAGGTACTCCAAGGCCACCTGAAAGCATTTTGCCATGTGAGGGAGCGGAAGAGCAAACACGGTGCCCCCTCCCATTTCCATATACAGAAGCCAACTCAACTCAACAGCCAACTCAACAGGCAACTCAACTTCACCACTGCTACAGGAGCAGCATCCTCCACAGCATTAGAAAGCAGCAGGCTTACTTAGAGACCACAGCCAGGCTATGTGTTGCACATAGTGCTCTAGCCTCCACCAGTCCCTGCTGCTCCCATTGAGATAGCTTAAGACCATTTTTCCCCCAATAGTGGAAGACAGCATATCCAAAGAATATAATGACAGGTGCAAGCTTATATAGAGAAAGTAGGTTCACGGTAGTAAAGCTCGAGGGAGCAATCCTCCTTTATCATACCGGCTTGGTGGGATTTTACAAAGCGGCAAGGCCACCAGCCTGTCACACATGGCAATTGGGACAGACGTTCGGAGCAGGCAGCTCTTTGTGCCAGACTGGAGCTGGTGCAGTGATCAGCCCCAAATAGATGGCAGTGAGGCAAATTTGGGATCCAGTGAGAACTAGGGCAGCTCAATCATTTCTCCTCCCTGGCCCCAGAAAGGCCTGGTGATTTTTTGTGGTGGTGGTGGGGGCTTTCTACTGGATGCCACCAGTCAAGAACTGCTGGAAACATTTCTGCCCAGTGCATCACATCATAGCTGGCAGCCAGCTGGAGGCCAATGGAGCCCAGCACAGTTGGGTGAAGAGACCCCACTACCCTACCCTACCTCCCACAGCCCAGGATAAAGGGTGAACGTTGCATTGCTCTGCCCAATGGCCATTGGAGAAATTCTGGTGCACTGCAGCCTTTTCTTTATGTGTCACATTCCTTTATGGGCTTACCTAGGCCCCGATTGGCTCCTACGCCCAGCATTCTAATCAATTTTGATGCTGTGTGTTAATGTCCTGAGTCTGGTCTGCAAGAATACTGAAGATCACGCCAGCGAGGCACAATGTTTCTTTCTCCCCTCTGCTTCCCCTTCTTCCTTTGGCTCCTTTCTTTCCTTGTATGTCCATTAGTCTGCTCTACAAATCACTTCCTGGGTACTGCTAATCCTACCTCAAATCTGCTCCACAAATGGTAACGGACACTGTCCCAACATGACATGCACTAAATGCACGGTCGAAAGGGTAAAATAAGGTTGTTCTGAATACATACATCTGCCATTCCCTTGCTTTAGCTATTCTCCTGTGTTTTCACATCTCACCAGCTGAGTTTCTTGGAAGCCTCTGCAGTTCACTTCTTATCTCCTGTGTTCTTTATAGGCTATGATTTGTACCACGGCTATTTTAAAGAGGCAGAGTTGAGCAAGACTTACCAGACATTTTATGATCTGTTTCTTAGAAAGGTTAAGTATCTCTCAAGAAAATGTTCTGATAAAGTCAGAAAAGCGGATTAGGATCTCACAAGACTGGATGCATTTGAGGACTCTCTGCCTTGCTTCCTACATGAGTGCTTACGGTGAAGTGTCCCAAATGCTAAGGAGCAGCTCTGAAGGGGAGGCCTTGCTCAAGAAGCCATCTATAAGAAGACTGGGAGTTCCAGTGGGTTTTCCAGAAGAGAACCAGCCCTTTATTAGTCTCATTTAATTAAATTGGGGGTGGGGAGTTCAAGGTAAGAAGCATAATGTTGTAGCCACAAAGTCAACTTGTAGACTCAGTTCCAAGATGGAGACTGGAGGTTGAATAAGTCCTTCCCAGGATCCTGGATTGCCATGGATTCGGTAAAGGGTGGCAGCCATTTTGTCATCTTCTATCAGGCTAGAAAACCGATCAAGGCACTGAACCCCTATGTCAGTGCCTAAGTAATAACATTAATGACTGGGTGTCCTTAATAGTATGCCTCCGCTATAAACATCTAACATAAACTTCCTCTCCAACTCTGTTAAAAATGTCTTGCATAAACTGATCCAAAATGTTAACATCCTAATAATGTTGGTTAAGGAAGTTTTCTTCTGCAAAGCAGGTCTCGGGAGTTATTAATCCATTGGTGAAGAGCTGGGGTGTGTATGTGTTTTAACCACTAAAGCAACAAAACAAAACTTTTCAACCACCTGGACTAGCATCTTTTCAAGCCTATCCCTTCCTCCCATACTGCTTGAAAAGTGAAATGCAATCAAAGAGGTTTTTTATTTATACATTATTATAAACAGGATAATTGGCTGCATAAATGGAAGTTAATGGGAGCAAGGACCATAGGCTTTCACTTTGAGAGCTTACTCAAATCGTACTTTGTCTCTGTTTTCACTTTAAAAAAAAAGACTGTGTATGTATACAAATGCTTTTCCCGAGTTTATTTCTGCTGGTGCAAAGTCGGCGCCAATTAATAAAAACCATTGGCTAAATCCCCATGTGACTACTTGGGTGGGTGGGGGAACTGGAATATGCTTCTCGGCAATGATGGTAGCAAGCATTAAGCAACTGCCAAAATGTTACTGGTTTGCAAAGAGGTGCTGGGCAAAGAGGAAGGCATTTCCCATCCCCCCAGCCTTCCACTCCACCCTCTTAGCCAGGCCCATGGCTCATTGCTACCAGCTCGGAGAATAAATCAATACAGCCCTCTGCCATGCCCCAGATGTCATTTTTATGGTGCATTCATTATTATTTGTGGTTTCATAGAATCAGGGCAGTCATACGGGATCCCACTTTCAAAACTCGGTGTGTGTGTGTGTGTGAAAGTATCAAAGATGCTGCTTCATTTCTTGTCGGTGCATGTCCTATAATCTTCTACTGAAATCCTGTAGCTTTCTACACCACAGATATCCCTGTTTTAGGGCAAGAGTGCCCCTCCAGTGGGATGCCCCATTAGCTAAAGTGGTACCTCAGGTTAAGAGCTGTTTCAGGTTAAGAACATACCTCCAGAATGAATTAAGTTCATAACCCGAGGTACCACTGTAGTTCTCCTCACTGCAGGAAGTATTCTATTGGGTGGGAAATTGGGTTCAGAGCCCCATCCTCCCCATTCATACAAACCCTGCTTCAGCTCCCTCCCTCCTGCACATTTCTCTGCTTCCCTGAGTTTCCTCCTCCGTCTGAAGCACCCAGTTGCTGAAAGGTACTGCTGGGCTTCCTGCCAGGGAATCAAATGGTGTCTCTGTGTGGTAGGGAAATGGCATTTTGGCGATGCTTTTGCTGCATACCTTAGCATTCTCCCCCACCAGAAGCAACGACATCCTGCGTATTCCTCAAGCACTTTGGCACCCGGTGTATCTCCATATGGTGCACCCAGTTTAAAAATGGCAGGAGGGGTAATAGATACACAAATTTGGCCATTCCTAAAGATCCCTTGCTCCGTTTTGAAACATCCAGAGATAAGATGGCCTTTCTTTTCATTAGCTTCTTTTTCTAGAGGGACATTGATCTGTAAGAGGCGGGGCTGGGAGGTCTTCTTCAGTGTGATTCATTGACATGTAGGCTTCATAGAGTGTAGGTGGCAAGAGCTTACACGCCAAGGCTTCAACATATGTTGAGGAGCAGCACGGAATAATAATTTAACCACATCTTTCATCCCCCTCTGCAGGGGATCCATCTGGACCTGGCACTTTCTCACAGTTCAGGTTCTTAATGCTGGATGTTATTGATCTAGCAGCATAAAGTGAAGTCTAAGACCGGTCAAGGAAGAACTTGAAGATCTTCTGTGATACATTTCCCTTTGCAACGGTCCCACACGAGACTTCCAAAAACAACATAATTGTATAAATCACTCAGATCCAAAGTGTCTCTCTCGAAAGTGGGAGAAATAATTCCTTGCTTTCTGGAGACCTGGCATGGAATATACTGGACAAATCTTCATTGCCCAAGTCAGTTTAAGGACAACAAAAACTCCAGCTACTGTAATTGCCAGGTGAATGGAGTCCACCCTTTGCTTCTTTTTCTTTTATCAATCTCTCTGAGGGTGACTAGACTTTTAGTGGTCAAGGAGATCCTTTTAATAATAAGTTGAATTTTTTAAAAAAATTATTGGTCTGACACAAGTACCCAAAGGCCTCATATGGTCAAGAAATGGAGACTTCATGTGTTGATATTTAAATGTTGCATGCAGTTGCTGCCTGCTGCTAACTTTGTCCAGATGTGGGTACTCTGTGTGCCCATGGAAATTAGACAGATCTCTTTCTTTTCAGCTTGTCCAAGAATCTTTGCACTCTGACTCACTCCCGAAAAGAAAGAAAAAGAAAGAATGGAAAGAATGTGAGGCAAATGCATTCAGTACATAGTATTTTATTAGTGCAAGGTCTACTGGAAAGTGGGGATCTCAGCACGCAAACAGCAAACAATTGGATATTTTTTCAAAACAATTGGATATTTTTTTCCAAAAAGAAAAGATTATGACATGAAAAATATCTTCCCCAAGCTGGGTAGTCCCCAAGAAGGTAGGTGATGCCCAATTACTGATTTCTTATTCATGTTTTCTTACTCCTGTATAGGAAAATAATTTGTATGGAAGTCCCCTTGAGACTGTATTGAATATTGAATGTATCTGCCCTTCCTCCCAAAGGAGTGTAGGGCAGTAAGCACATATTTAGGAAGAATTTGAAAGCATCTTAAAAATATTTCCAAACAATAAAACATTACAATTGTAAAAGCAGATGAAACCAAATGTGCTGAAACCTAGAGGTTTTACACAAGCATCTATAACAGTATTGTGAAGGTGCCTGCCTAATGTGAAAAGTGCAAGAAGTGAAAAGGTCAGGGCCGTCTTAAGCATGTCGGGCACCCTGGCGCCGTGGTGCGACGATCGCTCCGCCCCCCCCCCCCCGGCCCTGTTTCCCACTGTGGCTGTCTGGCAGGTGCAGCAACCGCCGCCCTGCCGCCCTGCGCCACCCAGCCTTGCCTTAGAGCTGGCCCTGGAAAAGGTCAAAATGGACCTCCCCATTGAACGCAGCAGCTGAAAAGGACATCTCACTATGGCCTGCCCGTGTTATTATAAGTGGCCTGCGGAGGTAGGCTACAGGTACAGTAAAGGTCTCAGGTGTTTGTCTGAGCATGTACATTTCTATGAGTGGTGGCAATCCTGCAGATATCCTGCAGGTAATTATTGGCTTCAACAGCACTTAGATCAGTGGGGAAACACCAAGAAGTAACAAGGGGTTAAGTGGGCCCTCCACCCCCCAAATATTTCCCATTACCCAATTTGCCCTCCCAGGTGTGAGTCACGGCATATGCATATTTAATGTGCATAGCAAATCCTTACTCCCCAAATCCTTACTCCCCAAATTTGCTAACCTTTCACTCTCCTTATCTGCTGTGATAGAAAGATAGGTCGACACACTCACACACAAGTATTATGATAAGAGGGGTCAGGAAGGTAGATGAAATGTCCATGTTACAAGTGGTTATCTATGCAGCAGACTGATAACCTATCAGAAGCAGGTTGCAAATGATTTGAGGAAGATACTACATGGAACAGCAGGAAGATACATTAGTCACAGTTGAAACCATCAAAAGTCTTGGCAGGGATTGGCGAGTACTGGCTCACGATGAGTGCGGTTTGGAAAGCAAAGGAAATCTAAAGAGTGCAGAGAGAGTCCATAATGAAACCGATACGCACACAAAACATGATGTGTAGAACTTCTCGGTGTTACACTGCTTGAAAAAGACAATGTGAGAATGATGGATTTGACTAAGTATAGCGAGCGAGCTCATTAGAACTACAGAAAATGTGGTGGCAAAGGAAAAGTACAAGGATATTTCCAGCCCGAAGAGCTTGTTTATTGAGCTCATGGCTTAGTTTACAAGTGCAGAGGCAACAGATACTAATAATACATAGCACTTACATAGTACAGTACAGTAGAAGTGTTTTATATACATTACCCTAGTGAGTCTTACAATAATCCTGTTATGGATCAGGGAGGGGTGAGTTTGATATATGACAGCAACCTCAAGGTCATGGGAATTTTCCTCTCTGGAATGTCAAACGTCGACAGATACACTTCTATCGTTGCAAAGGCCCCTGAGTAAACCAAGATCCAAACTGGCGAGAGGAAAGCCAACTGGACAATAAGCCCAAAGGTTGCTAATGTCACCCAAATGGACGGTGATGCCAAGGACACAATGTGTAAACTGAGAGGTGAGCCCGCAGCATTGTACCTGAAATTGAAGAAGAGGACCTGCTGCTGTGCTGTTTAGAGGCCTGGGGTGAGTGGGTGGACTCTGGGGGGGGGGGGGATAGCAGGACTGAAGCTATGGTTGCTGTCTGAAGAGGTTTATTTTAGAGCATTGTCCTTGCTCACAGCTACATGCAGGCTGGTGTTTTTCCTTACAGAATTCTCTGCAAGATCTGGTTGGACTCATCTATGCATAGCCCAGAACAGCTTTTTTCTAACCTTAGGTCAGGCATCCCCAAACTGTGGCCCTCCAGATGTTTTGGCCTACAACTCCCATGATCCCTAGCTAACAGGACCAGTGGTCGGGGAAGATGGGAATTGTAGTCCAAAACATCTGGAGGGCCGAAGTTTGGGGATGCCTGCCTTAGGTCCTCAGGTGTTGTTGGACTAAAACTCCCATCAGCCCCAGCCAGGATGATCAGGAATGATTGGTTGAAAACGGAGTACTTTAATTGCATAACACAAATAGGTGAAACCAGTAATTACTACAGAATTGCGGGTGCAACATAATTATCTACTAAGAGAATTGTGACTGCGGATTCAATTATGCTACTTCATGTGTCCAGGTGTTGCAGCATCACTGCCAAGACCTTCCAAGTGCCCCCATTTTCCAGGGACAGTCCCAGATTTACAGAAGCCACCCTGGTTTCTGATTTGATCCCAGAATATCCCATTTTTCCTTAGGACGTCTCTATTTTTATCGGAGGAATGTTGGAGGGTATATACTGCACCTTCCTGTGCCTGAAGTAACATGCGAAGCTGCTAGTTTCAGAAGCCAGTGGTAACCCGAGTTAGTGAAAGGTGGCTTCTGCATAAGGAGGCACTCTGTGGTCCAGAATGTCTTCTGTTGCCCAAGCACAGCAGCATGGGGAAGAGCAGCAATGAACATAGAGGTAAAAGGCTGCATGCCAGTTCAAATGTACAGTGTAACAGAGATCAAAACAGAGAGCCAGTGTAGTATAGTGGTTAGAGTATCAGTCTAGGGCATGAAGCTTGCTGGGTGGCTTTGAGCCAGTTGCCTCACAGGGTGGTTGTGAGGATGAGGGTGGGGGGAGAGAATCATATGTACGACTTTGTGGGAAGTTGATATATAAATGCAATAATAATAATAATAATAATAGAAATAAATAAAGCTGAAATAACAGCAGGAGGACCCCCCCCAGCATGTAAATGCATGGGCCTCTGGAGTCATGAGAATGGCTTCTAAAGTCCCCAACAGCCCCACTGGAATAGACTTTTATACATAGAATTTGGCCTTTCCTGCAGCCTTCCTAACATAGGGATACCCTTCTTTCGGCTAAGGCAGATCCATGAAATTTCATGGTAAACAAAAGAGCTCTTGTGCCTTACGAGTCAGGGCAAAACATGCCAGCTAGAAATCTGAAGGTTAAAGTGTAAATTCCTTTTGCACAGTCACATGACTAAACTTTTCTACAACCGCATGTGAACAGTGCTCTGCAAACTCACAAGAGGCAGTTTGCTCTGACGGGACCTCTAACTTTTCTGGGTTTTGCAAGGATAGGTTTAGCCAAGGGGCTTTGGAGAAATGTATTGGGGGGGGGAGAGACATGGCTTTGGATGCAAGATGTTAATCTTTCAGATGCTTGTGTTTAGTTCAGAATGTGAGAGATTAACGCATTTTAATGGTGTGAGGGGTTTTTTTATTATTAAAAAGTTTATACTTGAGGGAACGGAAAAATAAGGAAGAAAAGTGGTGGCGAAAAGAATGAGGGGGGGGGGAGAGAAAGATGAGCCTGACAATAATAAACAAGTGGATTAAAAATAACAGATGGCAAGGAAAACGCCCCTGGCCCTTCAAAAACCACCATTACAGCCTCCTACACCCTGGCCAAATTAAAGCGAGTTTGACATAATGAAGTCAAACGCTGCATTTGTGAGAGATATTTTCAACAAAAGAAGCAGGGATTGTAGGGGGCAGGAGAAAGCAAACAGGCTGGATCTCAGTGGGGCTATTCCAGAATGAATAGTTTTGGGATCTGAACGTAAGTAATGAGTGATCGGGTTCCCACATAAGCTTTGATGTGTGGGGCTATGTGGGGCTTTGAACTTTTCATCTGAACCCAAATCGCTCCTTTGTAGCTGCACTACAAAGCGGCATTAATTGTATTGTTACACGCCACCCCTATCTCCCTAGCAGTGCGAGATTCCAGGGGTCAAGCAGAGACTGTGGTCTCTTTATGATATATGGTTTATTTACACATATATACAACAAGATGGAGAGCGTGTGGAGCATTGACATCCCAAGAGGGTCCTGTTCCTCCTGTTGCTGCAGCCTCAGATTCCAAGAGGCCCCAAAAATCATGTCTGACCCTCCCTGAAGCATAAAACTGACTGGTTGCCTTGTGCTCTGCCCCCCTCCCTCCAGCTTGCAAAAGGGGCTCTTTTTTCCTGTTTGTTTACTATATCACCCACTGCAGTTCTGGAAACTTCCCTCTCCCAACTCTGGTATTATCTTTTGCTAATTACCCAGGTCTCAGGACAGGGTCTCCCCGCTCTGTGTCCAAGAGTCTCTTGCTTTGTTGATGGCTTTCACTGATGGGTTAATGACTGACCATCATCTTTTGCCCTCCTAACAATCCATGCTCAGCAAACTCTACCAGGCTGGCCTGCTCATTAGCATAAACAGAGCCCAGGGATTTCAGCGCTTGGTGCAGTTTAATCAAACCTTGATTAATTCTAACTTTTACTAAATCCAAGAATTATGAGGAAGATATGGCACTCAGAAGCTTAGGAGATCCTTGGCCCCTCAAAAACTTAAAACAGTATACATGCTTTAATCGTCATGGCTTTGTCCCAAAGAGTAGTTTGTGAGGTGCTGGGAGCTCTCCGGTAGAAATCTCTACTCCTGTTTAGGGGATTTCAGTGGGGCTTATACCCAAGTAGATGTGCATCAGATTGCAGCCTTCATCTCAGGTCTGTAAATATGCTTCCTCACACCATTAGAGATTTCATCTTTCTCAGAGTCTTCAGTTCCTTCTCCTTCATTTCTTCCAACAACCAGATCATTGCCAAGTCCTCTTGCTTCAGAGCATGTCAAAAATTCACCCTTTGTTGTATACATCTGTTCTAGGCAATACCTTGGGATCCCTTCCAACTTTCTGATTTCAGTGTATCTCTAAGACAATACCTCTTGTTGTTGTTGTTTAGTCGTTTAGTCGTGTCCGACTCTTCGTGACCCCATGGACCATAGCACGCCAGGCACTCCTGTCTTGCACTCCCGCAGTTTGACAATACCTCTTAAGGCCTGGCAAAAGACTATAGAGAGCCAATGACCTTCTCAATGGGAGCCAAGATGGCTGAATACATAATAGGTGGTACAAGGAGAAAACTCCTTCCCACTGTCCTAGGGAGAGGAGATATACCTGTGAGAAAGATCAAAGCAAGCAACCTGCAGTTGTTTGGGGGGCAGACTGAGTTGAAGCAGAGGAAAGGACAGAGACAGCTGAGCTGTTCTCTAAGAAATGTGACAGGGCTAGCATTTCTCCTAGAAATCTAATGGAGCAGCAGTACATGTTGGGGGTTAATGTTGTGAAACCTCTGCCTATATTTGTGTGTAAATCAATCCTCACAAAATGCCAAAAAACTTCCACAACCTTATTTCAAAGAGAAACAAAACCCTGAGCACGCACTGGACCCCTGGAGCTTTCACTGCTCGGAGAATTGAAGTGTAAGCCCCTACCATTTCTCATCCCGATCCCTTTTCCATTTTGATTAGTACACCTACTTTGTTGGCCTTCATGTTTATCCTATGTCACGGGTGTCAAACTCAAGGCCCGGGGGCCAAATCCGGTCCGCCAGGCCTCGTCATGTGGCCCGCCGAGCGCCCCAGCCAGCGGGACCCAGCCAGCAGGACCTTGCTGCTGAAGCACCGCGCCGACAAAGCACTGACAAACAGCTGGGGCCTGGGGGAGGTAGAAAGGCGGCCGGAGCAGCGCTGTGTGGAGCGCCCCGAGCCACAGCAGGAGAAGGAGGTGGCAGCTTGCCGGGTCAGCGCCCAGCAGCGCCGCACGAAGAGTCCCGAGCCTCTGCGACGCAGCAGTGCTCTGTAGCACTTTGAATCCTCCTCCTCCTGCCACGGCTCGGCGCCTGGAAACAGCTGCTGCTGCTGAATCACAGACAAAGCACCCAGCAGCGCCGTGTGGAGGAGGAGGAGGATTCAAATTGCTACAGAGCACTGCTGCGTCCCAGAGGCTCGGCACTCTCCGTACGGTGCTGCCGGGCACCGACCCGACAAGCCGCCTCCTCCTCCTCTTGCCTCACCTCCTCCTCCTCCTGCCGCGGCTCAGCCTCATGAACATGAGCTCAGCAGCGGCTCAGCCTCATGAACGTGCAACTCTGAGGCTTTACGCACGTCTGCTAAAATGGACACCCGCTGCCTCACGCTGCACGGGAAATGCTTTTTGCCCCTGGGTCCCTTCGCGCTCTTTTCTGGCGCTGAATCAAGGCGGCGACCCCCCCTTCCCTTTCTTTCTTCCTCTCTCTCGTTCTTATTCTTTCTTTCCCTCTCCTTCCTTCTTTATCTCTGTCTTCTCTCCATCTTCCTTTTTCTTTCCTTCTTTATTCCCTTCCTTCTTTCCTACTCTTCTTTCTCTCCCCTCTTTCCTTCCTCTCTCCCTCCTACTCCCTCTTTTCTTTCTTTCTTTCTTTCTTTCTTCCTTTCTTCCTTCCCATCTTTCTTCCTCTCCCTCATTCTTATTCTTTCTTTCCCTCTCTACTTCCTTCCTTCCTTCTTTCTCCCTTTCTGTCTTCTCTCCCTCTTTTTCTTTCCTTCTTTATTCCCTTCCTTATTTCCTACTCTTCTTTCTCTCCCCTCTTTCCTTCCTTCCTCTCTCCCTCCCACTCCCTCTTTTCTTCCTTCCTCCCTCCCTCCCTCCCTCCCTCCCCTCCCCTCCCCTCCCTCTCCCTCTCCCTCTCCTCAGAAACATAGGATGCTGCTTTATACTTCTGGCCCTTAAACCCTGGAACCAGGAGAGCAGCTCCAGTGAGTCAACCTCAGCCAGTCCCTTTGGTGAAGGGTGGTGGCTCACTGGCAGAACATTTGTCCTGCATGCAGAAGGACCCCAGCATCTCCAGGTACCAGTAGCTCTGCAAAGCTCCTGCATGAAACCCTAGCGAGCCTCCACCACCCAGTGCAGTTACCAAAAATCATTTTTCAATAAATTGTACAATAATTGTACATTTGAATATCTACTTGCCATTATTCTGACTATGTTTCTGCTTTCAGAGCTAGTTATTACTTACATTACAAAAAAAAAGTAATAATTGAATGCAGTGACAATAATTTATGATAATAAAGAGTGGACACATAGTCCTACAGATACAACCGGCCCTTTGAGGGTGACCAAACTGCTGATGCGGCCCCCGGTGAATTTGAGTTTGACACCCCTGTCCTATGTCTTCGCTTCAGTCAAGTAAAAAGTGTTCTGCAAATAGCTTCCCCCCCTGGCATGATGAGTGTACCTCCCTTTGAAACGAAACTACGCAAGCTACCTGTCCCATCCCCCGTCCAATCCCCACCCTACATTGCTTTTTGTTTATTATTTTATATCCTAGCTTTGGTCACAGTGCAATCCTACACATGTCTACTCAGAAGTATGTCCTACTAATACTGATGGAGCTTATTTCCAGGTAACTGGATATAAGCTTACAGACACACATATTCAAGGTTATTATATATAGACAGAAACACCACCACTAGAACATAACATAAATGTAATACTAAATACAGCCAAAATCCTGATAATTAAATAAAAAGTCAGGCCTTTTCTGATGTGGGGACTTTGGAACTTACACCCCGACTAAGTTTGACTGGAACCTCCTCAGTTACAGAACCTCCAAGTGTCCCTATTTTCCAGGGACAGTCCCAGATTTACAGAAGCCATCCTGGTTTCTGATTTGATCCTGGAACGCCCCGCTTTTCCTTAAGACGTCCCTATTTTCATTGGAGAGATGTTGGAGGGCATGCAGTGATCTTTTCAGCAGTAAGCTGAAACCCTTCTTCATTTGCCCAGAATGTTTATTACGACAGATAGGTTTATCTGGCTTTTAAAAAGGTCTTCTGTTGCAATTACGTTTAGTTGTACAATACTTTGAGACACCATTTCACAGTTTTTAGACTGTTTTGGAAGCTGTGCATCTGAAAAGTGGTGCGTGTGTACTTCAAATAAGCAGATAAATTAAATCAAGCAGCATTGGGGTATTTTCAGTTCCTCATAACTCAGTCTAAATGCCCAGGGGGCAGCAGGGCAGAATTATCTTCATGACACATCAAGACCCAAGAACTAAGTGATGAGTCACAGAGCCAGACAACCTTTCCAGGAAAAGGGAGTTTCAGGGACAAGCTAGACATTTCTTAGATATGCAGCATGTAAGTACATATCTAGGTTTTGTGCTGTTACTTAGTTGCTGGCATGGAAGGTGACTCTTACTGGAAGGGCAGCATATAGGGGTGAAGCCTTATTTCAAGGGAACTGGAGATTTCTCTCACACACCATGAGACGAGGAGCCATGCCAGCAGGATTCCCCATTGGTGCCAATGGCTCTCTCCATTCCAATGGCACTTATTAAATAACAGATAGAGATGAGGCTTCATGCTACATACCAAAGTGAACATCTTCTTTGGTCTCATGGCTGTGTGGGAACAATCACCAAAAAGTCCCTACCTAGCCTGTGTGATCACCTGCCTTACATCAGATGAGAGGAAGGGGAGTATAAAACTAAGTGAGGAGCTGAGTAAGCAGGTAGGCTCATATGGAGACCATATTAATTCAGGGACTAAGTACATTTTAAATCAGGCATCCCCAAACTGCAGCCCTCCAGATGTTTTGGCCTACAACTCCCATGATCCCTAGCTAACAGGACCAGTGGTTGGGGAAGATGGGAATTGTAGTCCAAAACATCTGGAGGGCCGAAGTTTGGGGGTGCCTGTGTTAGATGCAAGTGTGTTGAAAGGCCCTGTGTGGTAAAACAACAACCATAATTAGTCAGTTAACCAGTTACCTCCTTAAGAACCCTCCTTAAACAGACTTTCTCATGAGCTATGGTTTGCTAAGAAGTCAAATTAGGTGGCCCATTTCTCAGCAGATTCTTGAAGGGAGTAAAAGGGGTGGAATATAGGATGTTGGAGTAGATGGACTGTCTAATACTCCATTCCATTCGCTGCAGGCTCCACTTGTTGAAGTGCAAAATATCCTGTATATTCCTGCGTATAAAACTACTTTTTAAACCAATATCTTCTCAAAAGTCAGGGGTTGTCTTATACGCCAGGTCGTATTTCTTATACGGCGAGTATATCCCAAACTCTATATTTTTACTGGAATAGTTGGGGGTCGTCTTATACGCCCAGTCGTCTTATACGCCAGAATATACGGTACATTGAAACAGGAGGTTAGACTTCATTGTTTTGAGCCATTTCTACAATTATATATTGCTTTTCAATCAGTTGGGATTCCTGTATGGAGCCTCTAAAGCAGGCATAGGCAACCTTTGGCCCTTCAGATGTTTCAGACTACAATTCCCATCATCCCTGACCACTGGTCCTGTTAGCTAGGGATCATAGGAGTTGTAGGCCAAAACATCTGGTTGCCTATGCCTGCTCTAAAGCCATGCCTCCACAGGAAGAACCAAAACTCTGGGAGTGTAGGTAACAATTAAAAAGGGTCCAGAAAGGAGTTATGTGTGTGTGCAGGGGGAGGGGAGAGACTTTGGCAATCCCACCCACCATTGAACCAGAAATATTTTGATGATACACAATGTTGGCTTTACGCGCTCTTCCCATAATGTAAGCCCAGCATGAGTTGAGAGCTGCCTATATGATGGAGTGGATTGCCTGAATTGGCACTACTCATCTGTAGACGTACATGCAAAATACCCTCACCATCGTACCCTATAGGCAGAGCTGAGAGGCACCTACCCCTTTTCTTTTGCTGTAAGTTTCCTTGCTGGCTGAGTGTCTGAACCAACCTTATAAAATATAAAATATAAAAAAGGCTCTGAACCCCCATGCTACAGTTGAGTTTGCCACTTCAGCCCACGTGGCTGAGAGAGAATAATATGAAACCAGTCTGAAGTGCATTTGACTGACTTCCCTTTAGGAAAGGCATTGGCTCAGTGGCCAAATATCTGCTTTGCATGCAGAAGCTCCCAGGTTCAACCCCCTAGTATCTCCAGCCAAGGTTAGGAGAGAACCCTGACTGCAATCCTGGAGGGGCACTGCCAGTCAATGTATGGGGGGAAATAGTGAGCTAGGTGGAATAATGGACTGATTTGGTATAAGCTAGCTGCTTGAGAGCTGGACCATAAAGAAGGCTGATCGCCGAAGAATTGATGCTTTTGAATTATGGTGTTGGAGGAGACTCTTGAGAGTCCCATGGACTGCAAGAAGATCAAACCTATCCATTCTTAAGAAAATCAGCCCTGAGTGCTCACTGGAAGGATAGATCTTGAAGCTGAGGCTCCAATACTTTGGCCACCTCACGAGAAGAGAAGACTCCTGGAAAAGCCCCTGATGTTGGGAAAGATTGAGGGCATAAGGAGAAGGGGACAACAGAGGACGAGATGGTTGGACAGTGTTTTCGAAGCTACCAACATGAGTCTGACCAAACTGTGGGAGGCAGTGGAAGACAGGAGTGCCTGGCGTGCTATGGTCCATGGGGTCACGAGGAGTCGGACACGACTAAATGACTAAACAACAACAACAGCTTTCTGTGTCCCTAAAGCGGGAATACTAGTAGTAGTACTAATAATTTGATACATGTATATAGCCGCAATATAAATAGATGCAAACACAACATTAAATTACAGTTGTAAAAAAATATTTGCGACTGAAATGAGATTTCTCTGCTCTGGAAACTTTCCTTGTTATTACGACATCGTTGCAAGCTTGCGAGCAGATGGTTTTAAGCCTATCTGCTAATGAAGTTGCACAGGACCATGGCGCCAGTCACTATTTAGCTATTTTTATATATAATCAAGCCCAAAGAGTTAAGATTCAAAAATGAAGAGGTCAAGATAACCTAACACTGAAGTGTGACACAGCCCAGCCAACTAAACACTCAGCTGAGATGCTTCAGTTTAATCCAGCATAATCCTACTGAAATCAATTATTTTGCTTAACTCGTTGTTGTTTTTAAAGTGCTTTTATCATTCAAGAAAATTTCCAGTTCACCAGAAGTCTCAGTTTTCATACAGATCAACAAAAGGCATAGTAAAATGATATATTTATTAGAACAACCCAAAGTTCAGTGTTTTAATTATAAAGTAGAATAAGCATATTTAGCTCCTACTGTCTTCAAAGGGAGAGAGAGAGAGAGAGAGAGAGAGAGAGAGAGAGAGAGAGAGAGAGAGAGAGAGAGAGAGAGACCCATCTTTCCTCATTGAAATTGGGGGTTTCCAGCTTTGGCTCTTAAAGTATGCTGAATATGAGCTTTTAGGTTACACAAAACTGTTCCGCAAGCTGGGTGTTCAAAAAACAATTAAATAAGGGGGAAATACGGTATATTTCTTCATTTAGTCATATATACTATCTGTTGTGTAATATCTAGAACACATAATGTATATATTCTTGCAGAATACCAGAGAGAGTGATATAGTTACTCATACTGCTGAAAAGAAACTACAGTGGTACCTCTAGTTACGGACTCGATCCGTTCCGGGGTGCCGTTCGCACCCTGAAAAGTCCATAACTAGAGTGGCGCTTTTGCTCATGCGCGAAAGTGCGATACAGCACTTCTGCGCATGTGCAACGCGCACAGAACACTTCTGCACATGCACACGCGGCAAAACCCAGAAGTAAGCACGCAACCAGCAGCGGACGCAACATGAGGTATGACTGTACTGGAAGCCTGAATAAATTTTGTTGTTCTAGAGCAGTGATGGGAAGCCTTCCATGTGGTGTTGGACTGCAATTCCCGTCATCCTGTCCACTGGCTTGCTGGCTGGGGATGATGGGTGTTGGAATCCAACACATCTAGAGGGCCAGTGGTTCCCCACGCCTTGTCTAGTGACAAGGTGGTGTTGGCCTGTTCTTATATATTTGAGACACAACATGCAGTTTGTTTTAGTCTCTTAACGTACGTATTATAATGCAGTGCAACTAAGTTGAAGTTTGTTGAGAAAGAGAGAAATAAGAGATTTAAGAGCTTTAAAAACACTAATATTTCATTTCTACTCGTTTTTCTTTTGTCTGGAAGAGGAGAGGAGATTCTTTTAAAGCACTAATATTTCATTTCTGCTAATTTTTGTTTGAAGGGGAGGAGACTCTGCAGTTTCTTCATATCCTTCGTGTGCATGCATTTGATCGCGACAAGCTGTTTCAAAAAATGAAGAGTTGTACATAGCTATCCAGTGGGAATGATAACATCAAACTCAATCTGAACATTGATGCAAAACATTGGTTTTCAAATAGCCTAAGGAGTCACTAATGGTCTCGGCTGGATGGAATCTCGCAAGAAATTATGTACTGTCAAATGGGGAAAGAATAGACCGAACCTGTCTTCTGCATAAGCAGCTGTGAGAGATTCTAATCTGGGCCTGGGCCCTTAGTGTATATGCAGATGTGCCTTGGATAAGCAGTTAATTGGTGTGGGCATGCTCTGTATTGTGTACGTGGTTCTCCCTTGAGCATCCTGGCAGGTCAGGTCTTTAAGCAAGCTAGAGCATATGATATTTTGGGGGTTTTAGAATCAGCACTTCCTTAGTGTTTTTAAAATCCAAGAACAGAATTTCTATTTCTGAATCTCCCACCACCACCCGCAAACTAGATCTTTGTTTGGGCATATGTGAACTGCAACAGAGAGAGCTAACAGAGTGATGGAGAAAAATCAGAGTGGGGACAGTGGGGCGAATGCATCAGGTAAAAAAGCTCTTGCCTATAAGCATTTGGATTTGAAACTTTTCCAGGAAGAGGGCAGCTCACTATACACACCCAAATAGCAATCTTTTTTGGGGGGGGGGGTTCTGGTTTCCGCCTGCAGGAATGGCGGACCTGTTTTCCATCCCTCTGACCTTCGTAAGGAATTTGGCGGTTGCTAGGGGAGTAAATGGCAACCCCCTACCCTCTCCGGGGGTTACGGAGAGGGGCCGCTGGCCCGCGATGCCCCCAGACCCACTCCGACTGTTTATGGAGTGGGGGGAGCTTGGGCTGAAGCACTTACGAGGGCCAGGACTCCCGGACGCTAATCTGCATGGCGGGGATTTCCATGATTAAAGAAGATAATTAGGCTTAAATCTATGGACATACTTCAGAAGGAGGGGCAGAAGCGCTGTTTACTGCCGAGAAATCTATGCTGCTGAGGGTGAGGAGTTAAAGGCTGTATTTCATCTGGAAGAAGGATTGATGGGGACGGAGCGATAAGGGAAGCAAGTCTTTTTAATTTTTTTTCATATGAGTTACTTCGTACCTTCCCAGACGTGATGTCCTGGCTTGTTTGGAGTGAAAGAGAAGCAAAAGACTGTGTGAGTTGAACTTTATAAACTGTTGTTATTGAGTATATTTTTTGAAGATGAGGAGTTGCTGACGAGAAAAGCCCCCCTCTAGTTGGATGGGAGGAGTGCCTGGACGCGTTCGGAGGATTTATGAGTTGTGACGCACTTTGAATTGGAGCAGCGACCTGAAGCTAAGTTCAGCTATAGGGCAAGGAGATCCATTAATTTACCAAGAGTCTATGCATGGTGTGAGGTCTGGTTCTTCTGCCTGGAAAAGCTGTAAATTTTATAAAGATCGTTAATCTATGAGAGAAAACGAAAGTGATTTGAGTTTTTTTTAAGATGGCGCTGCTTCGTGTTGAGAGTCGACGCAATAGGGACGCTCCAGACCAAGAAGATTTATGGGGAGGCTGGACTGATTAACTCACACAGGAGAAAGAACATTTGTGAAACTTTGTTTGACATTTATCTCAGCAGCTGGGAAATAATCGGTTGAAAGAGGAAAACATCTATGTGACTGTAAGGGAAAGATCTGGATTATTATGAACTCGGAGAGACGATTTGAACTTTAGAAAAAAGACGGCAGTGGACGGTTGCGAGGAATCCCCAATTTCTTGAAGCATGGGAACCCAAAAAAATTTTTTAGATGATTTGGCATAACATTCGGTTTGATTGATATATATGTGTATAATTTGAAATAATGAATGTGATATAATTGGTTTTAATTGGAAAATTAATAAAAATATATTTAAAAAAAACAAATAGCAATCTTTTTTAAAAAAAACAATTAACTGTGAATATTCTATTTGTTGATTTTTTTTTAAAGACCCTGCTAGCTTAAGATCGGAGTTAAAACTATCTCATGTTGGTTCAAGCCCGAATAAAGCACATTTGTTTTCACCAAAACTGAAAAGAAATGCAGAATATACTTTCTTAAAAACTTGGTTAGGGTGTAATTTTCAGCACTTGATTTGCTGAATTGGGTTTGAAAATGGGCACTTTTGTAGATTTTAACAGGTGGGTCACGTCTGTCAAGTTCCAAGTTATTAGCCCAACAGATGCAACTCCTATAATCTATAGAATTTTTATTCTTACAATTACAGAACTTGTTGTATGCTCCTAAAGCAAAACAGTTTTTCTTCTGGAAGCAATGCAACTACTACATATTAATTTTGAACTACAGCCTTAGCTGTACTAGGACCAAAGTATTGTAAAGATAATCCTGTTGTATAGTGCCAAGTGAAGGGCGGATCATCAGGCCCTTGTTTAGGTAATAACTAAAGATGGGCTTTAATGGCTAGAGAATCCCATCTCTGTAGACTTTGACACCTACTAGTTACTGGATATGCAGCTGGAGACATGGAGATTGGTCAGCACTGGAGAGAAGCTGAAACCAGACATGGCAGCTCCCCAAGCTTTCCTAGTGCTACTTTTTAGGCAAGTGGCAAGGACAAAAAAACGTCAGCACTACTTTAATTAGAGACTAGCTTGTTAAGCTATGAGCAGACTGGCCTGGGTTAAAATATCCACATAGCCATGAAATTCACTGAGTGACCTTGGACCACTCACTATTGGTCAGCCTGAAAGGGATTGTTGTTGTTGTTTAGTCGTTTAGTCGTGTCCGACTCTTCGTGACCCCATGGACCATAGCACGCCAGGCACTCCTGTCTTGCACTGCCTCCCGAAGTTTGGTCAAACTTGAAAGGGATTAGACAAATTAAATGAAGGACAAAGCCGTCAGTGACTACTAGCCATGATGAGAATCAGTGGCAGTATGACTCAATGCCAGTTGCTCGGGGAAGTATTACTCGCTCCCATGGGAGGCAGTGGGGGCCACCAATTTAGATGTCTTTAAAAGAGGATTGGACAAATTCAGGGAGAAGGCTATTGGGGAATACTGGCAACAAGGGCTACACTCTGCCCTCGCAGGTGGACAGTAATACTTCCAAATAGCAGTGGCTGGAGAGACAGGAGGAGAGGGGGCTCTTGTGCTCAGATTCTGCTCATAGGTTTCCCACCGGCATCTAGTTGACCACTGTGAGAACAGAATGCTGGAGGAGATGGCTCTTGTTATGTTATTAGTGTGTTTATATATCGCTTGTTGGCTTCCAGTAGGCATCTGGCTGGCCATTTCAAGAACAGAATAGTGGGCTAGAGAGATCCAGCAGGGCTTTTCTCACATCAGGCAGCTAGAGGATTCAAGAGCATTGCCTTCATCCTTCGGGTGGGACTGAGGCCAATGGCACTGATTTGGGAGCAACAGCTGCAGCAGTAGGAACCCTGGTGTTAGCAGTAGGAAATGTGATTATAGCTACTACTGGTTAGGGAGCTTTAGAACATTAGAAGGAAAGTAAAAAGGGAGTCAAGGGCAAAACTCAAAACATCCATAATGAAGATTGTACTATTACTTCAATTGATTAAGGTTGCTTTATAGTCCCTCTGATGGTGCCTATTTCTATTTGGCTTTAAATCCCCAACTCAAGAATAATTAGTTTGGCTAAAGTTTATGATACAGATCAGATCAATGTTTGTCAATTAAGTCCGCAGTCTTGGGGTTTTCTAACTTGGAAGCAAGTTCAACTGAATAGCATCAGGATTTGATGCCAAGGTGTGTGGGGGATCTTAGTACAAGAGATAAGAGACAGAAGGCAGCTGTACATGTGGCTGTGATGAACAGACAGCATTACACTGTCTAAACATCGTAGACCTCATATCTACACTACACACTTATAAAAGTTTTATATCCATTTAATTGCCACCCATCCCCAAAAATGAGTTATAGAAATTGCAGCAACAGAGATGTACAGGAGAGAAGGGACAGGATCAACTAAAACACTCAAAAGGAGGGAAAATGGAGAAAGAATAAAGGTCAAGTAAAAGGAGAAAAGAATCACTGGAGGAAAAGAATCAGCAGCAGGTTCTTTGTGATGCTTCTCTCTGTGGCAGAACAAAGAACCTGGACTGGACAGAATAGAAGTCAGCTTGTCCTCTCAGCCAGGCTATGATTTACTTGCTACAGTGTGCATGTGGACAGCTGGTAATGAAGCCATATATAATTTTACCAATATGTATCATTTTCACATGGACTGCTAGCAAACCCAGGTTCTGTACTCAAGCAGGAATAACCAGTTGCACAAATACAACATTTGTCCCTACTGAAATCCTTTTGTTAGTTTTGGCCCAGTTCTCCAATCTGTTGCTGGGGAATTCAAGAGAGAAAATGAACTAGAAATCAGAAGATGTCCAAATGGTGAGTGCTGCAGAAAAACTGGACTCCAGGAACAAAAAGAAGCTGGAAGCTGCACTGTATCAGTGGAGTGGGATGGGCTGACATTGCTAAACCTTGGCTTAAATATGAAAACACTAGCCCAGGTTTCAGTGGATGCATTTTTCCATATCCCAACTGTGCTTATGGTTAATTGCTAGAACTGCTTTTGACTTCCCCACCCAGAAATATCTTAACAGCAACTTTAATAGCAATCAGTTTAATTGCTGCTTTTCAAAATCTTTAATAAAAACTTGGTTTGATTTCCCTTGGCCTGATGCCTTATTTTTTCCACCCTTCACCTCAGCCTAATTGTCTTAGCACACTAATACAGCAGCACAGCAATCCAAACCGGGGGCCTGGGAGGAACCAAACGACAGAACCAGCACTGTATCTGTCAGCCAGGGAGAAAAGTAGGGTGGCAGTGTTGTTGGTTTAAAATAATAATAATCTGTGCCAGCTCCAGGCTAGCATATCCAAGGGGCCCAAGGATCAAACCCTTTGGAGAATCAGTGGGGCTACAGATGACTACACTGTCTGGACTCTGTTGCCAGTGGGAGATCCACCAGTGGAAGCTTACCACTCATTTGGGTCTCTGCTGCAGAGGAAGCCATTCACTGGTGGTGTGCCTCCCTGCCAGTGAAGGCTAGCAGATAGAAACCTATTGCCCATCCTAACTTTAGTGGAGGCATGCAAGAACTAGCAACATCCAGTTGGTGACATCCAGTGAGAATCATAGAAGGTGCTAGGTAAACTCACCAATAGCCAACATGATGCTCTTCAGCTGTGGTGGACCACAACTCCCATCATCTCTGACTATGGCCTATGCTGGCTGGGACCAGTGGAAGGTATAGTTCAAAACATCTGTAGGGCACCACCGCATTGGGTATCCCTGGGTTAGCTGGCTTTCTTGCCTCCTGTCCTTCTCACTAGGCAGGCTACAACCCATGCTGTCACCTTCCACTCCCCCTTTTTTAAGATAGTGATGAAAGCATCGGACAAGTTTGTTCTGCATCTTGGTAGCATGCAGTTGATCACTAAAACCATGTATTTGTTACAGTGACTAACCAAGCAGAAGTTTTAAAATCTTATAGCAAAACGTTTTGGCTCTCACCTTTATCAGTTGCTCTGATAAAAATGAGGATAAATGATATATGTATGTATATTTCCAAATGGAAAACCAAATCAGAAAAATTCATCTTCGCTCAACAGCCTTATAAGCATTTTAAAGTTTTCAATACCATTCCATAATATAAAGCTGCACACGGAAGAGAAGTGTGTGCAGAAGTAATAAAATAGGTGCTACGAAAGCACCAAGGAAATCAAAATACATTTTAAATCATTCTTATTTTTATCTTTTTGCAAACTTTCCATGACCTGCAGAAGCAGCTTTAAAACTCAAACAGATCTTGCCTTGGATGGAATAATAATTTGGCTGACCTATATAGGCAGGAGGGGATTTGAGAAGAACATAGTATGATACCGCAACCTAAATCTGGCACAAATGTCAACAAACACAAGGGAAGTATCATTCACAAGCAGATCCGGTCTACTATTTGAAAGACACACAGTGTAGACAGTCTATTGAGGGATCGTGGCCAAGAATAACTGTAGGCTTCAAGCCGTCCAAAACACGAACTTGAAGGGCAAGTCATGCGCACAGCAGTAGTTCAGGGAACATTGGGGCGCCACTGAACTTTATCCAGGTTCCCCTGAGGAGGAGATCAAGAGGAGCAGAAAGCTGCCCTGAGCGTCAGCTTGACCAGTGCCCGTCATTACTTGTCCTCTTCAGGGAAGCACAGTCACGAGAGAATGTGTTGTGCCTTTTAGAGTGAACTCTCAGTTCATGGCAATAGTATCGCTTTCTGGCTTGTGCCATGTGTAATTGCAGAGTGTGCCCTACAGTGTTTACCAAAGTTCTCTGTAATATTCAGGCTTCCTTGGCGTATGTTTAAAGTGCTCCCTGAGAACAGGACATTTGCCCTGATCCTCCATCATTTTCAAAGTCAGGAGGAGCAAAAGATTATTAGAAAGTAAACAGCAACATATTAAAAACTTCTTTAAAATTAATCACATTCCCTCACAACAATAGGCTTTCGGGACACTGCCCTTTTCTGCCTATTTCTCCTGCTCTTCATCTCTGTATCTTTTTCTTCATGTCTTCATGTCTTTTCCTTCCACTTTCAGTGTGTACCTCTAGAGGTACCGTAGTTCAGAAACCACTTTTGACTGTGTTAGCCAGGCTTGACATGGGACTGCATTTTTTCCTCCCATTAAAAAAAAGACTGTCTACTCAGAAGTAAGTCCCACTGAGTAAGTGCCAAGTAAGTGTGTAGGGAATTGCAGCCTTGGTGAACCATTATATGTCCTTTTAAAAATAGGATTCTTCAGAGTTAACATCCCATTAATTGCCCTGTACTGTTCGCTGCCAGCTATTCAACTTTTCCATCTGAAGTGGTAAAGTATAACCTATGAAAGCCGATGCTGTATTAATAATTAGTCGAAAAAGGCGCAACTGTTACGGTACTTTAACACTGCAACCCAAGACTATTGTGGCTGTTGGAACACACTTCTGGCTTACAGTAATTCACTAGAGATAAGACTGCCTTAGGGACAAACTGAAATTGCCTCTAGTGTAACATGGACATACGTAGGTGTAAGGTCACTGCTTTAGGATCAGCATTTCAAAACAAGATATTCATTCATCCTAAAGCTGCAGGAGTCATCCAAAATAAGTCGGTTGCCAATGACAGACAAAACCACCCTCTGCTATCTTTCCGCATCTGTTTGAAATTGCCCATTCATCTCCATTACAGCATAGATTTCATTCAAATTATCTATGCAAGTATGTCCGTTTCCTTTCCACAACAGAAATTTTCATTTTATTGCTTATTTGGGCTCTAGTTCTGCAAGTGTAAATTTAGACACTACGTGCCTAAGCACATAGCAGAAACACAATCCTAGTCTATTGCATCCATGCAGCACCTATTATCCCAAATAACATGTTTAACTCGCACGCGCTGCTCATCTAACACCAAATAAATGCTTGCCGAATGACTGAATCTGTAAGTAAACGTAATTTTGAAGGGGCTACATTTGATCTTGATTATAATTAAGTAGACCATTCCAAGCGATTAGGGCTTGTAGTGACTAGAGCCTTGGCAACCCACAGCTAAGGAAAACGCAAGATGTGTTTCATAACGTCTACTCCTCAAAGGGCTTGGATTAACCACAATGCTGAATAAGCTATAGGGGAAGATCCAAGCCCAATACAAGTTTCTGCTGTGGCATAATTGTGGGAGAGTTTCCCATTGTGCGATGATACTACCCAACCTTATCCTTTTTTCATCAGTCTCATGCAAAACACTCTGCAGCTTCCTTATTTATTTGTGGCATTTCTGAGTTGCTCCATAACTAGGGTTCTCAGGGTGGTGTACAAATGAGAAGGGGGGGTGGGACCTTATAGTGTGATAGTGTGTGTGTGCGTGTGTGTGCGTGCGTGTGCGGCGTGCATGCGTGCGTGTGTGCGTAATGATTGGCTCCTCCTTCATTGAGAAAAATGGGAGATGCAGCTGCTTCAACAGTCATTCAGCTTTTCAGCTCATACACCCCACCTCCACAGCTCTAAGCAATACTTGCGGTAGGTTTGGACTGTGGAGAATAAAAGTTAGACTCTCCTTTCCCTTATGCCATCGCCCCAGTCCAAATCCCCCCACCTCTGTGACTATTTTGGGGGGAGGGAGAACAGATGTTCCCAATGGGGCACTCCCTAGTCGTGCCACAAATCAAAGTACTGATCTGTGCACCTTTGAGGACACTAGAGAAACAGTGCTGGAGCACAGTTTGAATTGTGATCAGATAAATATTCAAAGAGAGAATTGCAACCACCAGGATGGTGTTTACAAGCAAGGTGTGGGGTATGCTGTGGCAGTTAGTTGTTCATATTATGAGGAGTGAGAAGGGAAATTGTGCTGTCCACAGCAATCCTCACTTGAGGCGGTTGTGGCGTCTGTAATTCTGCACCTGCACCTCACAAGTGCACTAACCAGCGCTGGACATCACTTTCAGCATCCTGGAGATATTAAAGGTAAAGGTACCCCTGACCATTAGGTCCAGTCGTGGATGACTCTGGGGTTGTGGCACCCATCTTGTTCTATAGGCCGAGGGAGTCGGCATACAGCTTCTGGGCATGTGGCCAGCATGACTAAGCCGCTTCTGGCAAAACCAGAGCAGCGCACGGAAACGCCGTTTACCTTCCCTATTTATCTACTTGCACTTGACGTTCTTTCAAACTGCTAGGTGGGCAGGAGCTGGGACCGAGCAACGGGAGCTCACCCCGTTGCAGGGATTGGAACTGCCGACCTTCTGATAGGCAAGCCCTAGGCTCTGTGGTTTAGACCACAGCGCCACCACAGCGCCACATGGGGATATTAGCCTTCTTTTAAAACAGGCATGTCCAACAGGTAGATCGTGATCTACCAGTAGATCACTGGAGGTCTGCGGTAGATCACTGATAGATCACTGGCTCCCCCCCCCCAAAGAAGCTGAACAACTGTGGCTCCCCTAAAAAAAGCTCAACATTTTACCTCCTCCCTGGAAAAAACTCAACAACTTTGACCCAAACCCCCAAAAAGGGGGTGGATCACTGCCAGTTTTTAACTCTGTGAGTAGATCGCAGTCTCTTGGGAGTTGGCCACCCCTGTTTTAAAAGTATCGGGCTTGTAGTTTTTAAGATTATGAAGAGGGTCTTCTTCTTCTTCGCCTAAAGTGAAATGCTAAATTCCCAGGGATACTAATTTATGTGCCTCTTCCTGAAGACTTGGGCCCTCGGCTATAGTTTATTCAGCAATGTGGTTAATCGAGCCCTGCTGAAGAGCTGACATTCTAAAGGCAACACTTGCATAATATTACATGTGAAGTGTTTAAGAGACACCGACAGCTTTGAAACAATTGGAATCTTACACAGAAACAGGAAAGGGGCTGTGCACTAAATATATATAAATATCTTATCACCATATATCAGTGCTTTGGGATTAATTCATCAAGTTGTTTTATGGCAGGGTGTGTTTGCGGGCATTTGCCCTGGACTTGTAGAAAGCTCCATAAGGGCAGGAACAGCAGAAGGTTGGTGGGGGAGTTTTAATGTCATGTTCTTTCACCATCTCCCTTAACTGTCCTCCATCAAGACAAGTTAATAGCTTTATACTGAATGGCATAATCTGCTGTAAACTGCCTTGGGGATCATTTAAATACAGAGGCAGAGTATTCATCTCCGTAATAACAACTATTTCACAGTCAAATGGCGGCCGGGGGGGGGGTAGGGGGGGGGAGTGGAAATATTAGAGATATTAATCCCTAAAAGTATTTGGCAGTGCATTTTCACAAAAAGAGGCCAAAACCAGCACCATGTATGAACATCAGAGTAATAATGTAAGTGACAGTGGATCAAATGCAGACTTTCCACATTAGTGTACATGATCCAGATGGGGGGAAAGGTTTTATTCATTGTTAGTCAAATGGTAGGATATGCAATGCTTCTAGCAGGGGATGTTTGGGAACCTCTGATACCCCGCCCCCCGCCCCCAGATATAGTTGGGTTGCAAGTCTCATAATCCCTAACTATTGGCTGATGGGATTTGTAATCCAACAATAGTTGGAGGGCCACAGGTACAATTTATCTGTCCTAGACCCTTTATTTTTTCCTTGGGACTATATGCATGGATCTGTGTATTCCAAGCATCCCAAAATGGTCTGGAATTTGTCACGATATCTAGTAAAAAGCCAAATTCTGATTGTGTAGATTAACTATATTTGAAGCTTTTTAAATATTGTGCTCTGGAATATTTTGATGAAGGGGTAGTTATGGAGTATTTTAAATGAAATGAAATACATAAAATAACTTCCTTGGTTGAAACATTGTTCAGCCATAACACGGTGAATTGCCAAAATGTAGAAAAAGTAATAAAATATACACATTTATGCAGCAATGCTATACCTTCTTACCTTGGAGTAACCCCTAGGTAAAGGTAAAGGTATCCCTGACCATTAGGTCCAGTTGTGACCGACTCTGGGGTTGCGGCGCTCACCTCGCTTTACTGGCCGAGGGAGCCGGCGTACAGCTTCCAGTTCATGTGGCCAGCATGACAAAGCCGCTTCTGGCGAACCAGAGCAGCACACAGAAATGCTGTTTAACTTCCCGATACCTATTTATCTACTTGCACTTTGACATGCTTTTGAACTGCTAGGTTGGCAGGAGCTGGGACCGAGCAATGGGAGCTCACCCCGTCATGGGGATTCGAACCGCCGACCTTCTGATCGGCAAGCCCTAGGCTCTGTGGTTTAACCCACAGCACCATCCGCATCCCCCATGGAGTAAGGCCTACTTAACTCAATAAAACTTACTTCTGAGTAGACACACATAGGATTGTGCTATTAAGAGATGGTAAGAAGCAAAGAGACTTTTTGGAGGATGCCAGTCATTTTATAAAGGTGAAGAATAAATTGGATCCACATATGCAAATACAGTGGTACCTCTGGTTAAGAACTTAATTCATTCTGGAGTTCCGTTCTTAACCTGAAACTGTTCTTAACCTGAGGTACCACTTTAGCTAATGGGGCCTCCTGCTGCCGCCGCGCCGCCACCATGCAATTTCTTTTCTCATCCTGAAGTAAAGTTCTTAACCTGAGGTACTATTTCTGGATTAGCAGAGTCTGTAACCTGAAGCGTCTGTAACCCGAGGTACCACTGTAAGTCTTTTTCTCTAAATCTGTTTAATATTGGAGATACTGTCTTTAGATTTCTTTATTGTCATTGTGTAGTTACAATGAAATTAGAAAAACAACAACAACAACAACAAAACAAAACAAAAAACCCCACACATTTTCAGCCACACAATCACTGTAAGGGAACGTGAGGTGAGACAGGTATAGAGTATGGTGAATCTGAGGAAGGCTGCTGGACCTGATGGTATCACAGGAAGGGTGTTGAGGGGCTGTGCAGATCAATTGGTGAAGGTCTTTACTAAGATCTTCAACAAGTCACATTTAGAATAATAGAATCATAGAGTTGGAAGAGACCACAAGGGCCATCCAGTCCAACCCCCTGCCAAGCAGGAAACACCATCAAAGTATTCCTGACAGATGGCTGTCAAGCTTCCGCTTAAAGACCTCCAAAGAAGGAGACTCCACCACACTCCTTGGCAGCAAATTCCACTGTCGAACAGCTCTTACTGTCAGGAAGTTACACATGCTAATAGAACATTGGGAGCACAGTCTTAAGTTTAGCATGGTTGAAATCCCTAGCAATGATGTGCACAGCTTCCGGATACTTGTCTTGCTGGCTGCTGATAAAGCTCTGCAGAGACCTCATAGCTAAGTTGGCATTGGCATCTGGTGGGACGTACACACCAGTTAACATAACAGCTGTGAACTCTCTAGGGAGATAGATTAGTCTACATTTAATAGCCACATACTCCAAATCTGGTGACCAGTGACTGCCTACAGTCTTAGAGTTGTTGGAACAACATTTGTTCACATATAGTCTTACAGTCTATATTTTCTATTTCTTGGGAATTTTCCTACTTACTAAGTTCTCTTTAATACATTCTTTTTTCTTTTAGAATAAATGTGAGAATGTGAGGACTCCAAGTGCGCAGCTGTGCATTTGAAGATCTCAATTCCAAAGTTTATTGGTCAACCAAGTTCAAGTTATAGCCAAAAAGGGGGGGAGGGGAGGGGGAAAACAAATGAGCAAGCAGATTTTGACAGACAAGCGAAGATAATAAAAACATAATAAAACGCACACACACACACACACACATAAAACATACAAGCACGTTTGGAGATCCAGCTTGTGCAGTTCTAATCCTTTACGGATGGTGAATGAGTGTGTAAATCACTCTGTGCCTTATATTCTTAATGGCAGAAGTGACCTTGTGTGGTGCCAGCGTAGAGGAGCACATTCCATGGCCACCTCCATTCAGAGGACAACCAGGTAATAGTTGTTGCTTTGGCATCACATTCACAGCCGTCTTAGATAAATACGTGGTCCCTATTGCATAGCATGAAAATCCCATTGTTCTTATTCCTTTTACACTCATTGCTTAAGATAGCATTTGAAAGTTCAGCAAAGGACTCCGAGACCTTAACACACAGCCGAGGTGTGCTGGCAAGATTATTCCCCAACTAGGCCAAGATACAGATAGCACAGTATTTGCAAAGTTTTATGTAGTCCCCAGTCACTCTTTAAAGCCTACCTAATTTATATCATGCGTATCTTTCCCTCCCTTCCCTGTTCCTCTTTTTGCAAAAGCTAAAAACAACACACTGCATCCAGAAAGAGAGAGGGAGAAAGGGCAGCGAAATCTTATCCATTTCTCTAACCACTCCAGCAGCTCCCAGCAAAAACTGGCATTGAATCCCACAGAAGTATGCCCCTAAAACCCAGTGGCACAACTCAAGACAGTCAACGGTGCCTTATAAGCTGTCGCGAGGAACATTCTGCCCTCAATTTTTCCTCACTGGGTCTGTTCTAGCGCAAGAGCAAGGCACCAAGACCACAAACAGATGTCAGATTCTGGCATGCATTTTTCTGAAAGCAGCATCTGTTTGGCATCTTCCCATGCTTGTTGTTTGGCTCCACAGCTGGGGTGGCTTCAGCCCTACCCATGGGGCTTCCACAAGCTTACCAAGAGTCCAGATTATTGTGCCCTACTGAATTGTCTATTCCTTCCCATTCCCCCCACCCCACCCTCGCCAGTTAATATAGCAGGAGCCTTCAGAACATTTATCTGTCCTTCCAAAACGGTGACTTGCCAGCTCATTCATAATTATAAATTCCCCCAACCCACCCACCCCCCACAAACAAACTGCAAAGTAAGAATCCCAACAGCAGATGGTTGGGCAAACACATGACCCTTTAGAAACTCGGGGCAAAAGGTTTAAGATGAACGCTGTCACTTTAACAAAGTTTCATTCCTGTTATCAGACCCATGCCAAAAGCTTACAGCACTGGAAGGTTCGTAAACATTAACACATAATAGGCTTGAAAACATCCCTGTCCGCAAGCAAAGCGTGGGCAGAACAAAATAACATGTGAAAAAAAATTATAGAGCAGAGGGGGAGGGAGGATTAAAAGCATGGACTTTTGTGCACCTTTGGTTTCTTGTGGACTCTAAGATCTAAAAACTGAGAAGCAAAAGCTTCATGTTATATTTCTTGCTGAGTCATGTAATTTCATGCTGCCACTTGTGGAGGATCAAGTGTAAATTGTCCCCCACATAAATCCTTTTCAACTAGGCTCACTCAAGATGACTGGGGAGAAGCAGGCTGAATTAAGGGGTACAGACAGCTCTATCCCACGAGTCCTCACTCCTGCTCTACACTCCTCAGCACCTGCTGCCTGAGGCAACTGTCTCATTCTGCCCAATGGCTAGGAAAGGGTTACATTAGAAACCTCCCCCCTCATACTAGTTTTGTAAGAACATCCAAACTGCCTGTCCTTCACCCTCAGTATGAAACGGCAAAGCCTCAAACCACATTGTTTGGGCCAAGGGCCACTAATGTGATTCCCCTGGCTGCCAGTAACTCCTATGGCAGGGATGTCCAACAGGTCGATTGCAATCTACTGGTAATTCCCTGCAAGGTCTTGGTTGGTCACTGGCCCCCTTCTGGCCCCCTTCTGGCCCCACGCCACCCTCCATTGTTGGAGAACGGAAAACGGAGTTTACAAACCGAGGTGGGTTTTTCCCCCAGCGATCCTTTGGTGAGTTTTTCTTTGACCCCAAAATAATGTAAAAAAGCTCAAAAACTTTGACCTGAACCCCTAAAAAACTGGGGTAGATCACTGCCAGTTTTTAATTATGTGAGTAGGTCACAGTCTCTTGGACGTTGGCCACCCCTGACTATGGCACCCACAAAAGGGCTTATTTTTCCAATTCCAGCACCTCTCAGGTGGGCACCATTGCCATTCTAAGAGAACAAATGTCCAGAACCTCTGGCCTACCTGGCAGCAAGTCAGTAGGTCCGGTCCAGGGTTAAATCCACATGTCCAAAGTCCCGCAGAGCTCCTGGCACATCCAAGCTGAAGTTCTTCAACATGGGCCATTGAGCAGGCACAGCACCTCAGCTCTGCTTCCCTTTTGTACTTTGCCTGCTGATTGCAGCACCTGGGCTTGACGAGGCAGCTGACCCTCACCTGTTCCAAGCCTACTCCAACTGAGGAATCTCTCACCTGCTGCAAAGCTAGCGAGACCCACCTGCCAGCTAGGGAGCTGGGCTCTCCTGGAGTGCCCTGCCAGCTGCTCCCTGTGCCTCAGAGTCCCTCTGGCTCTTGGGGTGGGTCCTGCTGCTCCAGTTCCGGTGCGCTGATCCCCCCAAAAAATCCCATTTTCGTCCTCCGTCACCCTGTACTTCCTACACCAACCTCTCCTTCCCCATCCCCAGCTTGCTCCGGCATGTCCCAGTCCTGGCTACACCCATGGCTGGGATTCTCTTCCTCCTCCCCATTGTCCTGCCAGTTTGTGACATCAAGGGAGGAGTTCGTGGTGATTTCCGGCACCTCTTTTCCTAGAAACATAGCACTGGTCTCAGTAACTATCACCTCAATAATCCACAATGCACGAGAGGCTGTTTGCTCCTCCTGCTCACTTCCTGCTTGTTCTGGCATGGCCTTTCTTTCATTAAACGTGCCCCTTAAGGATGTCCACATTTCACTGGATGCCAGGACTTGACAGGTACTCTCCCTGCTGTTCTGAACAGAGAAGAGTTGCAAAGAACTTCTTTCTGCGAGTGAGCATAGGGGTGACTGATATAGATGCCTTTTTTACATGGGTGTGTGTGTGTGTGTGCATTGCATGTGAAGACCCCCCAAGACCTCCCAAAGAAACACAGTTGACACCAATATTAGTTTAAGGTTATTGGCATAGTTTTGGCCACAAGTTTATTGATTACAGAATGTGAGTGGTTTGCTTAGGCATTGGTTCGACTAGCTGCACCTACACTTCCGGCAGGGCAGCACTGACAACTGGACACTGGCAGAAGTCAGGAAGGGTAAACAGACTGGGGGAGCATCGGTCCTACCACAGACGCAACCTCACCCCCAAATGCTCCCAGGTGCTCTGGCGTGGCCCTAACCCCTGGAAGGGGATCGGACAAAAGCATGGCGAGCCCCTGGATTCCTTTAACGGAATACCCTATCACACATTGGGAGGGGCAGGTGTGACAACCTTCACTACACTACACCTAGAACCAATGCCTAACCGCCAAACCTTACAAAGTTGTGATGACTTGCTACACGGCAGGCGAAACCCAAGTGGCACCAGCCAATCAGCCAAATTGGAAAGTTTCTACCGGGCCCCTGTCCCAAAAGCAGACAACCCACGACGGCATAGCAATGTCGTAAAGGGACTCCTGACCATTAGGTCCAGTCGCGAACAACTCTGGGGTTGTGGCGCTCATCTCGCTTTACTGGCCGAGGGAGCTGGCGTACAGCTTCCGGGTCATGTGGTCAGCATGACTAAGCCGCTTCTGGCAAACCAGGGCAGCCCTAAATATAGGGAGGGTGGGTGGGTGATCCGATGCACGAGGCACTAAGAGGAAGCTCAACGCAATGTGCAGCAGTATAAATAGGTCCCCCGGCTGCCAATTCTCTGAACCTCATTGACCAGAATTGTGACTCATTCCCATGGCAGCCATTTTGTGACTAGCACCCACAGCACTTTCTCAAAATTCCAGATATATCCACTTGTCCAAAAAAAGGGTGGTGACCCATAGCTTAATCAATTAAATGCTGAGATCTAGTTGATCCAAAACATTTAATTAACAAAATGGTGCCCCTCATTAATTGGTTTGTTTTTTTAATTAATAGCCTCTGCGAAGACACTGTCATTTTAAGAGGGCTGTGCCTAAATAGTAGTTTGCTTGCAGCCTCTTAGTTGTGTGATCAAACATCACAGAATCTTAGAGTTGGAAGGGACCCCGAGGGTCATCTGGTCCAATCCCCTGCAGTAGTCCTGTCTATTTTTAACCTGCATTAATGACTCCTTTTTAATAATGTAAATAGTTAAGAGTGTTTTACAGTTCTTAAAACAACAGATTCATCACCTGGGGCTTGTTGGCTGCAGCTCTTTATTCACTTTTCACTGTTTGCTAAACAGAGATGACCCAAATACTAATAGAAAAGCACATGCTTTGTATGCAGAAAGCTCAGGGTCTATATTATTATATTATATTATATTATATTATATTATATTATATTATATTATATTATATTATATTATATTATATTATATTAATTATTATTTGAAATTGAATTTATATACCACCCTATACCCAGAGGTATCAGGGCAGTTCACAGAATAAAATCAAAATATAAAACCACAAAATACATAATCAAAATAAAAACAACAACCCAATACTCACCCCCCAAAAACCCACATTTTAAAAGGACATAAAATCAACCAAAGACCTGGTTAAAAAGGAATGTTTTTGCCTGGCACCTAAAGGTGTATAATGAAGGCAGCAGGCAAACTTCCCTGGGGAGAGCATTCCACAGATGGGGAGCCACTGCAGAGAAGGCCCCTTCTTGTGTTGCCACCCTCCTGACCTCTCAAGGAGGAAGCACATGAAGGAGGGTCTCAGAAGATGATCTCAGGGTTCGTATAGAAAGAGGCAGTCCTTGAGGTATTGTGGTCCTGAGCTGTTTAAGGCTTTATAGGTCAAAACCAGCACTTTGAATTGAGCCCAGAAACTAATTGGTAGCCAGTGCAGCCAGGATCGGTGTAATATGCTCAAACTGTCTTGCTCCGGTGAGCAACCTGGCCTCTGAATTCTGCACTAGCTGAAGATTCCAAACCATCTTCAGAGGTAGCCCTATGTATAACACATTGCAGATATCTAACCTTGAGGTTACCAGAGCATAGACAACAGTAGTTAGGCTATCCCTGGACAGATAGGGGCATAGCTGGGACACCAGCCGAAGCTGATGGAAGGCAGTCCAGGCAACTGAGGCCACCTGAGCCTCGAGCGACAACAAAGGATCCAGAAGTACCCCCAAGCTACAAACATGCACCTTCAGAGGAAGTGTAACCCCATCAAGAGCTGGTGATCTCCCACCCACCTTGTCTAGGGGACCACCCACTAAGAGTGCCTCAGTCTTATCTGGATTGAGTTTCAGTTTGTTGGCTCTCATTCAGTCCATTACTGAGGCAAGACATTGGTCCAGCACTTCCACTGCCTCACCTGCAGATGTAAAGGAGAAATAGAGCTGAGTGTCATCAGCATACTGCTGACAACATACTTCAAACCTCTGGATAACCCCACCCAGCGGTTTCATGTAGATGTTAAACAACATAGGGGATAGGAGTCTTGTAGAACCCCACATTGAAGGTTCCATGAGGCTGAAAAGCATTCCCCAAGCAACACCCTCTGGGATTGACCATCCAAGTAGGACTGGAACCACTGCAAAGCGGTGCCACCCACCCCTAGTTCGGAGAGTTGCTCCAGAAGGATATCATGGTCAATGGTATTGAGAAGAATTAACAGGGACATGTTTCCCTTGTCTCTCTCCCAAAAGAGGTCACCATACAGGGTGACCAAAGGAGTTTCTGTGCCAAAACCGGCCTAAACCCCAATTGAAATGGATCCAGAAAATCAGTTTCTTCCCAAAGCGCCTGGATCTGGTCTACATATCCAGCATCTCTGCTTAAAAGGCCTCCATACAGGGCTGTCTTAAGGCTATCCAGCGCCGTGGTTCAAGGAGCCCTCCAGTGCCCCCGTTCCCATAGTTGCTGGGGCTGGCGGAGCGGGCCGCTCCCCCCCCACTTTATTGGGGTGCGTGTTTGCGCAGAATAGAGCGGACCCAGGAGTCCCGGCTCGGCTCCCCACACCCTCCGCCTCTTCTCCACTCTGGGCCCTCCCCTCTGGCTTGGCTTCGCTACCGCGAAGCAGGAGCCACCAGGGGTGCGCACAACGAAAGGGGGAGGAGGAGGAGGGCAGTGAGGGACGGAGGGAGCTCGCGGCCTGTCCCTCCTTCCTCTTCCTCTGCGCAGCACCAGGTCCGCCGACTGGGACAAGCGCATGCCTCTCCATCCTGGCCGGGCTGGAGGGCGGTTCCTCTGGCGGGGAAGAGGAAGAGGCTCCGGGCGCGGCGCTGCTTCGGCGGGCAAGGGCGCTGCATCCAGCCTCGCCTCTTCCCTGGTGCCAAGGAAGCCCTGCCCAGCAACGGCAGGAAAGTGAAAGTTGCTGAGGGGAGAGAGGGGCAGGGTCCCGAGCGTGGTGCCGGCGCGTGCACAATCGGCACAAAGACCGACGGGGCGTGCGCAGATCGGGTCGCCTCCAAGCTCTCCTCCCCTTTTCTTTGCTTCTCGCAACCTTTTTCTCTGCACGCCCGCCAGCCATATGGTAGACGGGGCGCAGCAGGAGGGTGTGCTGGGGCGCCCCTCAGCGCCCAGCGCCCTGGCGCAATGTGCCAGTAAAACCAATGGGAAAGACGGCTCTGCCCCCATATTGCAGGGCCGGAGACTGAGCAGGCCTCCTCCCCATCAGAGTAGATTGTGCTGAGCTTAATGACTGCACACTCTGACTCAGTATAAGGCAGCTTCATGTGACCATTCGTCCTGCAGTTGCTTCTTGCAAAGTAACTGCAACCACATGTGGTTAGCTGTAAAACTGATGAACTGATAAAGAGGATAGTGGGGAATTTGTAAAATCTGACCCACTTTGTGCCTGGAGCCTCCAGCTGATGACTGGCTCCTCTTACAATACCAGTTGCCTCTCAGTGAACTTTTAAGTGGTCAGCACGGGACGAGCTGTCGCCAGGGTCGAGCAATTGAGACACAATGCTGAAAAATTGCCCCAGACATAAGAGATGTTAACATACATAGAATGCTTCGAGTTAAAAACTGTGCTCCAGAGCCAGATATTCAGTTGGTGGGGGGAATACTGAGAGGCAAATGAGCTTCTGGGGTAGAGTTCTGCCTCACACATGCAAACTATTAAGAGAAACTCATCTGCTCCTACAGTAGCTG
The DNA here is from genome assembly GCF_965207765.1 of Zootoca vivipara. NCBI lineage: Eukaryota > Metazoa > Chordata > Lepidosauria > Squamata > Lacertidae > Zootoca > Zootoca vivipara. Next base: position 32,047,938 of record NC_142588.1, on the reverse strand, counting down.
CCAAATTCCAGTTGCACCTCTGTGACTGTACCATCAACCTAAGATACCAGAATATATTGGATGTGAGCAGCACATAACGAGAGCATGAGCAAAACCAGGAAATTCAGTGGTGTGGTAGCCACAGCTTGAAGGCTGGTTCTAAATTCGGGGGTCCTGCCATGATCCATGAGTTCAGGACACAGGCTGGGCACTTCTTGTTCTAGTTAACGCAGCACTATGCTTGAATAATTGGTAGTAGCCAGTCTTCTGTCCACTCCTTCTATGTTAACACACAGCTCCTAAGCCAGTATAGGCTCAGAAGTGTCAGAGAAATTAGCACACCAAGCATGCACACATGGAAACTAGCCCTCAATCTGGAATTGGCATGCAGTACACACTAACTTGGAGAATCACGGAAACATCTGTCCCTACCAAACACCTTCCAGAGAGCAAGCCTCTCGGTTCCAGCCTAGCTTAATGTGCATCTGTGACATCAGAGCAGCTAAGCCAATGGCAACAAGAGGGACTTTGACATCTCTCTGCTGATTCATTGCTATGATCAGTCACTCTTAGATGACTTTGTTACCCCACTGGCCTTTTCAAATGGCACCAGAAACATGACCCTTTTTTAAAAATGGAAGAACATAAATGTAGCGCACTGACTGGCAGTCCCTTCGCTAGTAATTAATGCCAGCTGTGCCACAGGAGAAGAGGTCCAGGCTGCATAATTGCCTGCTACCACTTCTGAAGCACCAGCGCCTTTGCCAAATGCCAGGCATGTCATGTGGGCCCCCAAATACTCTGCTGGCCAAGGCACATAGAAACATGGAGACGGGATTGGTTATACAGAAATCTCATGCATTTCATGATATAGATGTGTGGGACTACAATCCAATTTGGAGTTCAGTGAACTCTTAGGTTTGGGAAGGAAATTGCTGTTAATGAGTTGCAGCAAAGACATAGGCTCGAGGCCAGTGCAAGGAAAAATCACTTTAATGGGCAGAGCAGATGTTGCTTAAACTCATTGCAAAAGTTAGGCAGGCCAGGAGCCAAGTACTGCTTGGAGAAAACAGAGAAGCCTGCTTTGTTTTTGTTTTTTTTAAAAAAGTAGTACTTTGTACAAGGAGTCCTTTGATGTGAAGCATGATCAGATAGGATGACTAGAAAGGATGGAAGGCTCAACTCTCTAATGTCAGTGGACATATTGCAAAAAGTTCTAGTGTGAGCACAACAATGCCAATTTGGTTGGTATGCCTAGAAGAAGGACCTCCTGTGCATTCATCTTCCATCTAACGCAGAGATGAAGAACATGTAGCCCTCCTGTTATTGTTAGACTGCAGCTCTCATTATCCCTAACCATCACTGCTCATGGCGGCTGGACCTGATCGGAGATGGAGTGTAACACTATTTGGAGGGCCACACGTCCCCTATCTCTGCTCCACAAGTCTACACATTAATGTACTAGCCATTGCTATGGCACTCTTTACACTCCCATCCTAAATAAGTTATTTGGGAGATCTTAGTCATTTCCGTGGGATTTAATTTCAAACAACATACTTCCAACGTGTGAAAAACTGTCCGTACAATAATCCTGTGGATTGAGGTCATGGTTTTCCCCACTTGACTGTTATAAATCCCAGGTTTGCCCAGGTCTATGGGTTGGTTCCAAAATTCAGGAAGTCTTTGTTGTTGTTGTTTAGTCGTTTAGTCGTGTCCGACTCTTCGTGACCCCATGGACCATAGCACGCCAGGCACTCCTGTCTTCCACTGCCTCCCGCAGTTTGGTCAAACTCATGTTCGTAGCTTCGAGAACACTGTCCAACCATCTCATCCTCTGTTGTCCCCTTCTCCTTGTGCCCTCAATCTTTCCCAACATCAGGGTCTTTTCCAGGAGTCTTCTCTTCTCATGAGGTGGCCAGAGTATTGGAGCCTCAGCTTCACGATCTGTCCTTCCAGGGAGCACTCAGGGCTGATTTCCTTCAGAATGGATAGGTTTGATCTTCTTGCAGTCCATGGGACTCTCAAGAGTCTCCTCCAGCACCAGTCTTAGGGAAGTGCAATGGAACACACAAGGGCCATAGCTGGGCTTGAACAGAGGTGTGAACAAGCACCACCCCAGAATTTATTTATATGCGCGCATCTCAGTCCACAAAATTGCTTTTGCTCACATTTATGGCTTCTTCACTTTGCTTCTTGAAAACTCTCTTTTGGCTTTCTTTCTTTTTTTCTCATCTGGCCCACACTCTCTGGGGATAGTGTGCTGTGTGCTGGTGTGAGTCAGGCCTAACCAAAAAGTAGGTGGGGCCAAAACCTTTATCTCCATCACCTTATTTCCTCTCCCTCACTCCACCACTTTCCCCTTCATTCTTCTCTCCTCACCACCCACGTAAACTAATCTGAACACACAGTGTGCAAAGTGTGTTATTATGCAATCCTAACAACTCATTTTACTGCAGCCCACAAGGCCTGAACTCAACATAAGTCATTACCCAAGAGAAGACTCAAAATGTAGTAATAAAAATGTGGGTCTAGTTAATTAGAATATTAGACAAAGAACGGTACATATTAGAGTATGACCAAAAGCAGAGAAAAATCCATTCCTTTAAGGCAGAGTTGCCTTTATTTTTCTCTCCTACTTGGGCAGGGGTGGGGAAATAGTATGTTTCAAAAAACTTCTGCTGTGACAAACAGCCAGTCAGCTCTTCTAGATTCCATGACAGCAGAACAAAACTCTTTACTTTTTACCACACTACCACAGCCTTGCAAATAAGGCACCATAATTTATCAGACCATGTTACTTGCATGTGTGCAAGTTTCACAGTGTCTTACAGTACAAGTTACTTTCCCACAAGGAATCCTTAGCAATTCACTTTCCTAACATAAACAATATGCATGGCTGCTGTGCTCAGTGAAGGATGCCCACAAATGTAACACACACCTCTTGTGTGTCTGTGTTTTCCACTTAACATTTTATTGAATTTGTTAAGAAGTGCAAACATAACAAAAAGAAGAAAAACAAAGAATAAAAAATGTAAACCAGCCTGGAAGGACAAAAGTAGAAAGGTACAGGGCAGTTCCAAAGAAATAGTCTGATTCATATATTCCCTTTACAAGTAACAAAGTTAAGTAAAAAGAAAAGTATCCTACACCTGTGAGTGACATCATCATTAAGAGCAAACGTTCCATAAAGTCTTGGATGAGCCAGACGTTTGAATATTATGGTGACACTGAGCGACTTTGTGCCTCAATATTCTTACGAGAAATAAAATCATGCTATACAGTAATGCAAAAAAAGGAAAAGGGGATGAAAGGTCATTCGAGTCTGCCCTTTAGATATTTTTAGTTTATGAGGTATATTTGCAAGGAGGGCAATGCACGCCACTTGTGAGCCATTGTGAACAAATGCGCCCAGCTAGCTATGGGTCTCCCCCTACCAGATACTCAACAGTCCCCTCACTTCTGTAGGTGCATCAGAAGCTGCCTTATACCAGGTTTGACTGCTTGGTCCATAAACCTACTAACTGATCCTTGTAACTGGAGATGCCAAGGACTGAAGAAGGGACCTTCTGCATACTGTTGTAGGAATGATAAAATTACAGGGCCAGGAGATGAGATGGTTGGAAACAGCCACAAACACTCTCCAAGAGAGAATGGAAGATTTGTATGCAGTGCCCAGGTAGCAACCCTACCATATAAGGTTTGAGGTTGCAACCCATGTGACTGAGGTAGAGACATTACTTTTAATACAGGATTTGCAACACACAGCAGGCCTTCCATGGCACCCAAAGGATACCTCCCCCTACTGAAATTGAAAGAAACATTATGTTGTAGCCAATGAGTGTAGCTTGTGGTGCATGAAGTATGCCCAAATGTTTCTCCAGTGCGCCAATGGGCCCATGGGCCCAGAATGGTTGGCGGACCCTGTTTTAATAGCATTGCCAAACTTTGTAAGCAAAGAATGCTCTGTTCTCAAAACACAAGGCCAATTCTTCAAGAGTCAAGAATGGCTTGTCTGCATGTGACTTTTTAAAAGACCCAGCCTCAGAAGTTCTTAGAACTGTTTACAAATTTGCAAATCTCAACTAGACAGTCCATTGGTGCTGACTGGAAATCAGCCAGAACTACTCATACTTCATATTGATATGGGCATACTTGGGGTCTTTTTTAAATAAACTTGCATATTTTAGAATAAATAAGGATGCACAATGTTGTTGTTGTTGTTGTTTAGTCATTTAGTCGTGTCTGACTCTTCGTGACCCCATGGACCAGAGCACGCCAGGCACTCCTGTCTTCCACTGCCTCCCGCAATGCACAATGTACAGACAGCTTCATAGAGAAATCTAGTACATTTATAGATGAAGCAAAATCATGACGTCTACCTGTATATTTTATTTTCCCTTATTTACTTGGCTTTTAAATATTTTAATCTTTCTGATCTAATTTCCATGCATTTGTGATTTCTCTGTATGTGTATGTAGGCACATTTGGCTAGTAAGGGGATATTTGTCAATATCTTAATAATAAAGAATGGTTTTAGAATGACTTAGCAGTGCTGAACCCACTCTAAGCACAACATCAAAGAAGATGGAAAAAATCCACGCTGACCAATGTCAAGCCAGCACTTCTCTCTCCATTAAAGGCTGGGTAAGGACTCACTTGCATTCCTAAATGACTGTGCCTTTGATCTACTGTGTACTATTTGGTTTTGAGGCATTTGTTTTGTTTATTCATTTGTTTTCATCTTTCCTGGTCAAAAAGGCATTTTCCCACATACCCCAATCTGCCTCCAATAAAAACCTGCCTGCTAGCATTCATTCCAGTCAATTTTTGCTCTTTCCCCCTCCCACACCCTTAAATCTAATTTACAGGTCGTAACTCTTAATATCTTGTCCGAAATTGCCTGCATACATTCGCTAGGCCCATCTCAAATAACCACTTTCAACTTAAAAAACAAAACAAACAACAACTAATTTAAAACTATGGAAAGCTTGCCATACTTGAATCCTCTTGCCAGACAAGCAAGTTCACAGTACTGAGGAAACAGAACATTATCTATTCTGAGCAACAACAAAAATAGGGACAAGGACAAGGAAGATCTTGGGAACAGATGCGTTCCACAAAGTGTCTTCAGTGAGTAAGCTGGGATCCTGGAGCGAGTTAGGTCAGGGTCACCGCCATTGCCATTTTTCTTGGCTTTTTATTATTATAAGAAAACCCTTGTAACTCAAGCGTAAACCCTGCCTGAATCCTAAAATACATCAATATTCTCAAAGGATTAGTGCCTTTCCTGCCTTGTGAGAAGTAACCTGAAAGAAAATGTATATGTGGTATTGAAAGGCCTCCTAGACAACACACTTGGCCTCAGAGAAACACATTCTGCCACCTGAGGCAAAGGGACAGATGTCACCCTCCCCATTCCACATCTGGACTGGCAGCTGAATTTTCCATTAGCGGTGTGGAAGTGACACCACCCACCATACCTGAGGGAGACACTACCTTACAGGGCACAGGGAAGGCCATGGGGTACATATAGCTTTTGGCATCCGCACCCCAGTTTATGGCACTTTACTCTGCCCAATGTTAGGGGCTGGCCCTGTCTCAAAAACCAAATCAGCTATCAACACATGCTATTCGGAAAATTCTCCCTCCTGTCAACATGGGGGAAAATGCAACCTCAATCTTCTTGAAGCGATACAGTCTGAAGGGCATCTAGTGCAGTAGCACTAGCAGGGCATCTAGTGCAGAACCCAGTGCTCTAAGGCCTTCCTCTTTCGCAGATTAAGTGGGGAAGGGACCCCAACTCTGGAATAGCTTCCTAGGCTTCCTATACCTCTTACGGATTTGCTTTGTTGCTGGGGAATCATTTTAGATGCTGTCAAAAAGCTACTCAAATATTTTAAAATAAAAGTCTCTCCACAAGCAGGAGTTTAACACTTCTTTTGCATAAGAAAAAAATTCCTTCCAGTAGCACCTTAGAGACCAACTAAGTTTGTCATTGGTATGAGCTTTCTTGTGCATGCACACTTCTTCAGAATGCATGCATGCACATGAAAGCTCATACCAATGACAAACTTAGTTGGTCTCTAAGGTGCTACTGGAAGGAATTTTTAAATTTTGTTTCAACAATGGCAGACCAACACAGCTACCTACCTGTAACTTCTTTTCCATGTTCCTAATTGATAATAAGAGCTTGTGAGACAAGTAAAATAAAAGCACTTTGCAGTTTCCAAAGCTTGTTTAGCCACTCATAAAAAGCACTACCGTCACTCTTTTTGGGGCTGGACTAATGTTACCAAGCAATAAACTATTCAAAATTTATTTGAGGTGGCTTTTGAACCTACCATGTGCCATGATGAGAGTTGTGGTTTCTTCTATATTGCCCAAAGTTATACTGCCTTGCTTTTGTACTGGTTGGAATTTACAGCATATCAAGGTACAAAGTTGCCCCCAAAAAACACTGTTTGGAGCAAATTGCTAATGGATGTGCACAAAGCTGGGTTAATAAATGTCAAACCCTCTTAACTCAGCATGGACAGTTTACCAACCTCCTTAAGGTTGCCACTCCTATAGCAAAAGCGGTGATTTAAAAATAAGGTTAAAGAGTAGGATCCCTTGCTAACTAGATGTGATCTTCAAGCGATGCAATTTTCATCATTTTTATTATTCTCAGAAATACGATTATGGTCTTTCAGATTACTTTTCTGAATTATCTGCTTATGCAGTGGGGAAAGCATTTACAGCTTTGAAACTCCAAACTATGCCCACAGGGGAGATATGCTAAAATACCTGTAAACTGGCATTTGTGCATTTGCAGTTAGAGGATTATTGTTCCACAATGCATTATATTGTTCTCTCCACAGCTTCTCTTGAAAGAGATTCTTCAGGCAGTTTGACTATGTACACATTAGCAGCTTGAACTGCAGCAAGGGCACTAGTTGCATTTCAAGTTGCTTTCTTATGCTGATGTTTACACGGGAGCATGGGTGGGGAGGCCTTCACCCAATGCCCATTCCCTGATTTATTTCCCTCACTGAACTCCAGTTCAGGGGAATGCTGTGGACATAGTGTATCTTGATTTCAGTAAGGCTTTTTGACAAAGTCCCCCATGGTATTTGTGTGGAGAAGCTGGCAAAATGTGGGCTGGATGAGCTTCATTGGCCAACAAGTGTTCACAAATGGTTCCTCATCGTCCTGGAAAAAAGTGACAAGTGAGGTACTGTAGGGTTCCGTCCTGGGCCTATTGTTCAATGCCTTTATAAACAACTTGGATGAAGGAATTGAGTGAATGCTCATCCAATTGCTAGATGAGAGGAAACAGGAGGGGGTAGCTAATGCCACAGAATGTGGAATCAGGATTCAATATGACCTTAACAGGTTGGAGAACTGACCCCCAACTAACAAAATGAATTTCAATAGACCCAAATGTAAGGTTCTACATTTATACAGGAAGAACCATCTGCACAAATATAAGATGGGGAAGCCTGACTTGCCAGTAGTACATGTGTAAAAGATCTAGGGGTTTTAGTAGATCACAAGCTTAAAACGAGTCTACAATATGATACAGCAGCAAAAACACACCCTAATGCTATTCTTGGCTGCATCAACAGAAGTATAGTGTCCCAATCAAAGGAAGTAATAGTACTGTTCTATTCTGACTTAGTGAGATATCACCTGGAACAGTGTGTGTAATTCTGGGCACCACAGTTTAAAGATATTGACACGCTGGAATGTGTGCCCAAGATGATCAAGGGTCTGGAAACCAATCCTTATGAGGAACGGTTGAGGAAGTTTGGTATGTTTAGCCTGGATAAGAGGAGGCTGAAAGGAGATATGATAGCCATCTTCAAATGTCTAAAGGACTGTCAGATGGAAGATGGAGCAAGCTCGTTTTCTCCTGCTTTGGAGGGTAGGACTCAATCCAATGGCTTCAAGTTACAAGAAAGCAGATTCTGACTAAGCACTAGGAAGAGCTTTCTGACAAGAGCAGACTCCCTCAGAAGGTGGAGGACTCTCCCTCATTGAAAGCTTTAAAGCAGGTTGGATGCCCATCTGCCATGGATGCTTTAGTTGAGATTCCTGCATTGCAGGGGATTCTATGACCTTTGGACTGTGGCCAAGTATATCATGTGCTTTTTTTTCTTTCAAACACGTGGCAGAAGCATGCTGAAACCTGTGAAAGTAGCAAGGTATACATAGCCTGTTTCCTACTGGTAGATAGCAATAAATGCATTTACATAGGTTTGTACGTCTGCTGCAGCAGCCCAACTTTGTGGTTTCAGAAATCACTTTTACAAAGGTGGAGGCTATAGCTAGTAAAGATTTTGAAGACAGTAAAAGGAGTTCTGCTCACTTCTGTATGTGTCACTTTGATTTTGCATAGCTCATTAGTCTCTTTTTTCCACTATTCTTCCCCCGCCCCCACATTAAATATTTTGCAACTTATGAGAGGAATTTAAGTCAATTTCATGCAGCTTTGTTCAACCCTTTTAATGCTGGGGTCAATTTCAAGAGCTGGGCGAGCGAAAGTATGTAAACTTAATCAGACTGAATTTATGGACCTTGGAGTAGACAGTTCTTTCGCTCAAGAGATACACCCAAATATCTGTCAAATATGGTGAACCTCTAAAATGAATAACGAAAGCTGATTGTACAAACTATCCAATCCTACAACAATAAATATCAGGAGTAAAGGAAGGAACAGTATATGAATAAAGCAAAACTGCAAAGACAAGAAAAGCATCCAACATGCTTTCTGCTAAAGCTAATGGTAGGATGCCTAAGTTTTCCTTTTCCTCTAGCCTGAGAAGAGCTGAATGGGATATAAAAGGACAGAAAAGAAAAGCAGCTGATATAATCCTTAAGAGGCAAGATGGCGAGAGTACTCTCCTCCATATGCAACTGAATGCATCAACTGAGGGCACAGCAACTCAGGTTGATCATTTACCAGTGGTGGGGAACTTCAGGCCCAGAAATATGTCCCTCTAGACTAGGGGTCAGCAAACTTTTTCAGCAGGGGGCCAGTCCACTGTCTCTCAGACCTTGTGGGGGGGGGGACTATATTTTGGAAAAAACATATGAACGAATTCCTATGCCCCACGAATAACCCAGAGATGCATTTTAAATAAAAGGACACATTCTATTCATGTAAAAACACCAGGCAGGCCCCACAAATAACCCAGAGATGCATTTTAAATAAAAGGACACATTCTACTCATGTAAAAACTTGCTGATTCCCGGACAGTCCGCGGGCCGGATTGAGAAGACGATTGGGCCGCATCCGGCCCCCGGGCCTTAGTTTGGGGACCCCTGCAGACTCTTTCCAGGCCATGCCCTCTATCCCTAGACTTTCCCCCTCATGGTCCTACTTTGTACCTTCAAGTGCTTTTTTTCTGGCTGGAATGTGTCCTTGAACTGTGGCAATGTCCCTTGCTTGCTTGCCTGGCTGGCAAGCACTGAGGTATGTGTGGGATTTCACTGAATAAAGGTTAGACTCCTACCTAAAGGAATTTTTAAGATGAGACAGAAGGGATTCTATAGCAAAATAATGCTACAGTATCTGTAAAACAACAATTGCATTAGAACTCACTCACTGCATCTTATCTAACTCAACCTCTCTCATTAGGTCTGATGGGACAGTCTCAACATCAGTGAATTATGAAGTTTACTCAAGACAGAGGAAGGACTACAGCAATTGCTAAAATAGTGGTTGACAAAAGCAACTACTTTAGTTGCAGAGAGGGGAGGGAAAGCAGACCTAGCATAACAGCCAAGCTCATGCAGCAGCAGTGGAGGGGAGACCCACCAATTATGCAGGACTGCTGGATGCAGTGGACTGCTTTGCTGATGTGTTCCTGCAGTAAACATGCTAGCATACCAGCATCCAGCAGGATTGAACCACTATGCTCTCTACAGTTCATCAGGAGGTGGGGAAACAAGCTGCAGTGTCATCGTCCACCAATCCCTAATGAAACATTAGCCCCATCTCCAAACTGATCTGGACCTGGGCTTTATTATTACAGTGGTACCTCGGGTTACGAATGCGATCCGTTCCGGGTCGCAGTTCGTAACCTGAAAAGTTCGTAACCCGAAAAGGGCCCGAACCGCCGTTTTGCGCATGCGCAAAGCGCTATTTTCACACTTTGCACACGCGTGCGGCGAAAATACTTCTGGGTTTGCAAAGTTCGTAACCCGGGTTGTTCGTAACCCAAGGTGTTCGCAACCCGAGGTACGACTGTACTTTGCATATATATATCAAGATAAGGGGGGGAGGAGAAAATATTACGTGTTCATCTTCATTGTCACACAAAAAGGGTCCCCAATTAATAATATTGGTATGTCCCTGTAATAGTTTCTAATTAAACATATCAACTTAGCCTCCTACAATTTCAGCAACCATGCCTCTATGTTAAATTATGATAAATCTTTCCCGCTCTGTGCTGATAAATCTCTCTGCTGTGAACACATCGAGACAATATTCCATATCCATTGGTCCACACTCAGTTCTGTATCGTCAATTTCCACTTCCTGTTGTATTTATCAGCCTTCTTTTTTCCATTTCCATATGCATTTCTTCCATTCTTTTTCCAGAAAGAATGCCAGGGATTTAATACTTTTATCCCCTGGGATCACTCCCAAATCGTAGGTTAAACTCTTCCTCCCTCAATTCCATAGATGTCAGATTATCCAAATATCTCTCCATTTTTAACTTCGTTTTTCTTTTCCAGAATCTCAGCTTTATCATTGTTTCTTCATTTCTCCATACATATGTATAGTGGCTTCTTCCACCTGATCAGTTGCTCCTTCTAGTTTTGCCAAAGGTTCATCCCTCAGTCCTGCCTGTTCTTTATCATCTTCTAGAGCATCTATAACATTTCTGATCCCTTTTTCCATTTCATTCATCTCCGGTTTAGTTGCATTGCTCATTTCATTGACTGTTCCTTCTGATCTTGTCAAATTTTTATCTATTTCCCCCCTCTAAAACCTCCGTTTTTGCATTAAGAGACTTTGTTTGCTCTGCCGGCATTTGTTTAAGAAAATCTGCAGCAAGCAGGGACCCTGAAGATCTCCTTTCTTCCACCGTTTTTCCTTCTGCCTCTTTTTTTCCTTTTCATTCTTGTGATATTCTAAATTTTAATGCTTTGCCCGCATTAAATATATATATACACTGTATTTTTCTGTGTATAGGACACCCCCATGTATAAGATTCCCCCTACTTTGGGGGACCCCAAATTTAGAAAATGGGCATATGCACTATCCATGTATAAGACGTCCCCAGATTTTTAACCTTATTTTAAAGTAAAAAAAACCTAGTCTTATACACAGAAAAGTACGGTATATTAGTTCTGCCCAATCACTACAACAATTTCACAGCTTGCACCTGCCTCATTTAGAAAACAGCTCAAGAGAAGCACATTCCATTCCTAGGAATAGTGTCAGCTGGCAAAGCAACTTTCAATTTCCTAAACACACATTCGCCAAAGTAATAATAAGAAAACAATCCACTTAAAGCTGCATAGATTCCCCTTGTCAGGTTAAAACTTTCTCATTCCACGCCATAAATCCAGCTTTTCACCACTTTTACTTGACACTATAAGCAGTCAACACCTTCTCTATTTCAGAAAGCAGTTAACCTACCGACTTTCACTGGCAGACGCAGAAATACTTCTGAGTTGTAAATTATCTTGTTCCGAAGATAATTAAGAAAGGTAGGTGTTTTTCCGGTCAGTGTCCATAACAAGACTGCAGCATGGTTTGGGCAAGATGACAGTCCTTGGCCTCCCATCACTCAACCCACAAGGCAGGAAAACCCTCCTCTTGCAATCTCCTTATCCTACAAACAGCAAACTTTTTAAAGCAACAATTCCATTCCTTCGTTTCAACTTCTTTTGTGAAAATTGACAAATGTGTGTCTGGCTATCATCAAAGGCCACACTGCTATATCCATCAGTAACGAGCCGATGAGAGACCTTCAGTCTGCCATGATCCGTCCCCTCCGAAACACCCGGACATGGGCTGTGTGTATAGCCCAGAAACCAACAAATTTAACGATCCATTAATAAATCTTGGAGGTTATTATGTTGTTTTGGTTTCTTATACTGTAATTCCCAAGCAACACTGGGTTAACTACCAGTTAATTTCATATTTTATACTTTAAGCATTGTATTTTATACTTTAAACATTGTGACAACAATGTTTGATTTATTAATGTTTATCGATACAAAACATTAAAATGGCTGTAAATTCAGGTAGTTGTATGCCAGTTCTGTATGAAACAGTTTTATGCAAGCACCTTGAATATGGCAGGAATTAAGAGGAAGCCAAGATGAAATGGATCTCTCGTTTTTAGCCACACTTCCTCCTTTTTTAGATAAAGCTAATATCTCAGACCAGCATAACCACAGATGGAGAAAAATATAAATTCTTAGCTGCAGTTAAGGTCAACTATCATAAACCTGGCTGCATTGTCTAACAAAACTCAGTATGTTCCAAGGCATTTTCCACTACAGTGGTACCTTGGTTTAAGAACAGCTTAGTTTATGAACAACTGTTATTAAGAACGCTGCAAACTGGGAAGTAGGTGTTTTAGTCTGAACTTTGCCTTGGAAAGAGACCATGTTCTGCTTCCTGTTGAGTGTAAATTGAGTCCCCCACTGCTATGGGAAAGCACGCCTTAGTTTAAGAACGCTTTGGTTTAAGAACGGACTTCCGGAACAGATTAAGTTCGTAAACCAAGGTACCACTGTACTGCTGCCCCAAAATGGCAAAGGTAAATTTAGGAGGCACTTTGAATCTTTTGTAGCAAGCACAATATGACTTTGATTGCTTCTGTGCAGTGCTCCTTACACTGTCTCCAGTGTGTTGCTATAGATTTAAGCCATCCCAAATGTGTGCATCTAATGCACCATCAATTGTATGGCCAACCCATACAGTTACTGTGACTATAGAAATATTCCGTATACAGTCATTGCTTCTAGCACATTTAGAAAGGTGATCAAGCAATGGTTGCAATGCAGGAAGTAGGCTTCTTCTGATAAACAACCACCATAATAAATGCCAGGTGCCAAGTCATAAGATGGAAGATGAGGAAAAATACAAGTAACAAATTTTAAAGCGTGGGGAGGAGAAACCTCCCAGATTGGAGAACATAGCAAAAAAGCCTGTGTCCCATGCCTCAGTGCCTGCACAGTAGTGAAGAAAGCCTAGCCAAGGGCAAAGGGAAGCACCCAAATTCTTCCTCAGCACTCTGAAAGCTTCTCTACATTATACTTTGCACAAACACATCAATACTGCACAGTACCCACACTGAAGAATTCCAATCGACCTGCTTTTAGAAATAAAAGACTAATCAGAATGGCATGTAAAAAATAATAAAAACGGTTTTAAAAGTATGCAAGAACTTCAGATAAATGTGTCATCAATGTAGCCCTCTTCACACATTATGTGCATGCAAAAGAAAACCATGGGGGAAATGGCTGAGGTTTTTAGCCCAGACCCCCAGAATTGTGTTCCTCCTGCTGCTGCCATCATTGTGCTAAGCATACTTTCTGCAGCAGGGGATCTTTTCTGATGGAGGCTCCTTACATGGTTTAGAACCTTGATAGATCTTTTCTTACATTTATATCCCACTTCTTCTGTCATTAAATTCAAACCAAATGTGGCTTCTAGGCAGTCACCCATCCAGACTAAGGCCTGCTTTGCTTTAGCAGAAGGAAGGCTCATGTGCTTTCAGACCATACTCTGGGAATTACATTCATCACAGTGGCAGTGGAAGCAGGAGAGGTGTGACTTTAAAGGTGGAACTTACAGAGTGTCTGAAAAGGACAGCTGTGTCCTCATTCAATATAAGAATGTATGTTTCCACATGATGAAAGGGGAAATCAGGTAATATATAATGAAGCAATAGATGGGTCTTTTCTCTCTCTTATGTTACTATCAAAAGCTTGACTACTTGTAGGAAAGAACTGAAAAGTTAGGGATTTTTAAACCAACAGATAAGCAAGCACTCCAGCATGATTTTGGGACTATGCATCACAAAATGGAGAAAATCTGAAATGTTAGTGTATCATAAGGTTCAACTTTTCAGTTTTCATTTCACATAAACATGGAATGGTTACAGTACAAGGCTGCTCTGAGCCTCCATCAACACTATTCTGTGGTTTTAGACATACATTCATATTATTCTTAAAGTATTGTACAAAGGTCTAGGACAATTAGGAACAATCTTTGCCCCATACAGCTTTTCACAACTTAAGGTATTAAATGAATACTAACATGGCAACGCTAGAAATTAGACAATCTTGGCTAATTTAACAAAAGCATATAGTTTCCTTTCTTCATGCTTTATAAAAATGGTAAAGCAATATATAGTGTCATCTTTTGAGCACATTAAATACAAAGAAACCAGCATCAAAAACCCTTCTGGACCAATGGGAAAAAGCTGATTGTTCACTAGCAGTCACCTCTGAAACAATGCATCAAAGCATTTGATTTCTGGTGGTAATATTTTTAAAGCTACAAAATTAACCCATCCCGGATGTCCAAGTTTCATATATGTATTCATGCTGACAGTTTACCATGAAAATAGCTAGGTGTGCAAATTGTTCTGTGATAGATGTATATTAGAATGAACAGGAATGGTTTAATTGCTCTAGATCAGCACAGATATAAAGGAGCTGCCAAATAACCATTTTAGACCAATGGCCTATTTAGCAGACACTGTCTTTCTTATTAGCTCTAAGGTCTCAAACAGGTTTTTCTTGTCCTTTCAACTACAGTACTAAAAGCAGCCATTGAGGATATGCTGTGTATTAACCTAGAACTTTATTATGTAATGCTTGAGCTTTACCCCACTAAGCTATGCCCTTTTCCATGCAGCAGAAAAAAGAAGTTCACCATACTGAAGTTATTACAGAAGATTCAAAACTACAAAACAAAATTATGTGGTGATATTCCCACACTAGTCTAATCACAAACTGTCAAAACCCCACCAATTTTCCCCAATGAAATTTGGGTATACTTTTAAACGTGTTCGTCTCCATTAAGCAATCCCCAGGCTTTTAATCACATGTGCTTTTCATTATTTTACTGAAATATAAGTGATTTTATTCCATGTGCTTCCATATAATAATACACCCAACACAGTGACAAGAATGAGACTTTAATCAGTTTTAAGTGGAGTTTTAACACTACGATAAAGGGCTGTTAAACACAATAACAAACGGACATCTGATTTGTATGAGACATTATCCTGTACATGTCATTTTCTTGTTTTGTGTATCCTCGGTGCATAGCATTACACACAGAGCCACTGTTGCACAGCACAATAGTATCTGAAGAGGCTGAATCAGAATAAGGCTGCTTAACAGACTTTTTTTCTTAGTGTATATATATATGTATATATATATAATATTCTATATGAAAACAGACTGAGAATTTTGAACTGGTGGAGTAAAGAGGCAGCTCTACCAAACATTGCAGTTAAAGCCTCCTTTTAGTGCACAGTTCCACCCCTTCCATCTGCATGCATGACACATTTTAACAGTATTTTAAAAAGGTAAACGAGGCACTTTGTGGCAACCACAGGCATCGTTAACATATTGCACATTTGCTAGAATTTTAAACATGGAACTGCACACTGGCACCCCAAACTCTTTTTCCTTAAAGCTGAAAACAATTGATGCTGCATGTAAACATCCCTTCAGTTTACAATTTGTGCCACAGCATATAACCTTGGTGCTATTTTATACAACTGCCCTTTAACTACTGTGACAAACTATTTTAAATGGGGCTACAGATGATGAGGGGATGGCACAGGGCCTAAGAGTAAGCTCCTGTCAAAGTGATGCCTTCAAGTAATTTCAGACATGTAAGCTGCTGCACATCCAAGAATTTAAGCACACAGTCCAGAAACTCAAGAAATTACCTACAAGAATGCATTTTCAAGCTAAATGATGAATACTGTCATAAATAAAGTTTTAATTAGGACTCAAACCTTTCAGTCATAGTAATTCTTGCCATGTTCTATGGGGATGGAAGCTGAAACAAAAGTATAGAAGAGTATGCATAATATATTATATATATATAATATATATATATAATACCATTTTCCTTTTCCAATGACTATACCATAAAAACGTAAGCAAGGCTTCTCAGAACCACTGACACATTCAAAATCCAAACCCTCATTCAGACCTTCACATTCCAAAGGAAGAACAGTGCAAAAGGCCATTGAAATATTTCCAATCTGACCCTCCCATGTTACACAGTAGAACTGTACAAGACACTGAACACTGTCAACATCCAAACATTTTAAAGCACAAACTTTTTAGTTGGCTAAAGTGGCTTTCAAATTGTCTTAACATAAATCAGGCTCAACGTAAGTTGCAGGAGAAAGTCAACGGTGACTTGGTAGTCACCTCTCGCCAATAAGGTCCATGTATGGTATTGTAGAACTGGATCGAATCTGAGGAAATCTAAACATTAGCTTTGAAAAAAAGTTTACGTAATAGATAAAATCTATGATCCTGTGCAGTTACACGCAAGTTCCACTAAAAATAATATGAAGTTATAGGCACGCAACTACACAGATTAGAAATGGGAGCAAATTTACCAATGAATGTTGAAGCAGCATGCTGCCCCTTTGTTCGGTATTCAGCCTGAGTTCTGCCTTGACTAGTTACCATATATACCCTTGTTATCAATGCTAATGGACTAGGAAAAATGGATTATTCCAAATTCTTTTACTCAAATGGGACAATAATGAACAAGTTTAACTCCAATAAACCAATGGGATTTTACACCATGAAATTCGAAATAGCAGTTCCAAATGTTTGAAAGACAAGGATTTTTTTATTTTCTTTTTTTTATAGAAAAAATATTACTTCAACATTTATCATCCACAGCTGGGGGCATGGCAACTGTAACACACAAACAACTGTGTAAGCCTATTTCTGGTAGACAGCCTCCACATTTGTATGGTTAAGTCATTGTTACGGTGTCTCACATGTAACCAAATTTTCATATCCCTTCATTTGTAGATCTTTTAAGATGCTGTAGAAGGTTCATTCCTGTACCCCTAATACAGAACCACTCCCTCTAGCTGCCTTTTCTAGCACCATTATGCTTTAAAAAAAATAAAATGCACAAACAAGCAGTGACAGCGGCGATTCCTCAAATGTCCAGGATTTATTACTGTAGCATGCTAAAGAGGTGCATGTAAGTAAGCTGGGAATGGTACACAATCCAGGGTCCAGCACAAAACAATCCTTTCTGAGCTTCTCTTTCCACTCTCCTACCCATATTACATGCATTTGAATGTAGTAAAACCCGTTACTTCTCCAAGCCAACTGCAGACTTATCTGTTGCCACATAAGTGCAAAGAAAGGGGCAGGATGTGAACCTGTGTATTAGAAAGAGCTTTACAGCCACTTCAATTGGTGACAGAACAAAAAAGGAAAATTCCCTACGTATACACATCAGATCTGTCTCCACTTTTATAAAACTGGAATCAAATGGGAAAGTGCCATCTTTGTGTTTTCCTAATTGAAGTTTAAATGTTCTCTTGACACGAAAAGGTATATACATAACATAGCTACGTAACCTTTTTTTTCCAACTGGACAAGAAGTGTCAAGCCCAGAGACTTCATAGGGCAAAATGAGATTGGTCAGGAAAAGAACTGTTCCTACAACTGATAATTGTGACACAATGTCCTATTGCCATTTCAAAAGGTCCATAATTCAGTTTATTCAAGTTTTCTTCTTTGTGGTATTTTTTCCCAAATAAAAAAAAATATTCAGACTTTTGTAATTTGTGTATGCTGATCTTCGTCAAAAGGTTCATTCTCTGGATCAGAGTCAGTGGTGTCAGAATACCTATAATGATCAGGTTCATTATCACTAACATCCGGTGTTACTGAAGTTGAGCTGCTAGCCTCTGCGTTTGATGGCTCCTCTACTGTTTTTGTGAAAAATAGCTTCACCTAGAAAAAAAGACAAAGGATATCAGTCCATATTTGCTTGGAAAAGAAGGAATAGGTTACTCCCTGCATCTGTAGTTCTTTGTGTGGTCATCTGTGCACAGCACTGTTATGAACAAGAAAAGTGAATGCAGAATATTATACTAGTTGATGTGCTGTTTACAATTCATGTATGCTATAAAAAAAATCACAACCTAGGCATTAACACTAGACAAAAACCCAAAGAGCAAGTATCTTATGTGATTAACTGGGGATCTTTAAAGCAGCACCGGTAATTTCAAGACGTATTGTTATCTTACATCTTTCATTTCTTCTAGAGTGGCTGATCCAATCTTCTATTAATATGGTAAAGCCCCATATTTCTAGCTTCTTCATAGTTATTCTAACAGTTAATCTACTCAGGATGTGGTCACTATCTACTCTATCAAAAGATTTTAGCAAGATCCCAGAAACCTTAAGAAAAGCCTAACGAAGTACTTATTAAATGTGTGCTTCCGAAATGGAATTGTAAAAGGAAACTAATTTTTCTTTCTCACATACTATAGTCTAAACATCAATTAACAGAATTCAACTTGGGTTCTGCCAAAATCAGCTCTTACTATATTTGTATGCAGGTATGGATAACACAAATGAAAGAGGAAAATAAGTCAGTGTGATAGCAGTTTTAACATACAAATAAAACAGTTTAATACAAAATTCTCTTAAATTTGAACATCTTCCTGTTATTGATAATCGGAGGTAAGATTGCCAGAGTAATTCATGCTCTAGTACAGGCATCCCCAAACTACTGCCCGAAGGCCTCTTTTATCCGGCCCGCGACGACCCCTGCCGCCACCCACTCTTAGCAGTGTGGCTGCCCACTTCTGGGTCGGATGTGCGCCGGAAATAAGCTTGAGTGCATGCGCAAGCATGATTTCTGGCACACTTCCAGGTCAGAGGAGACCCATGCGCATGCGCACAAGCTATTTCTGACGTTCCTCCGACTCGGAAGTGTGCTGGAAACAGCGTGTGCGCACACGTATGGGCACGCTTTCACCCGCCCTCTGCGCGATCAGCACAATGGGTGCCGGCCCGAAGCTGGGTAAGTTTGGGGAGCCCTGCCCTAGTAACTCCCAGTTAGCTTACTATAATATGCTTTACATAGGGTGCGCTTGAAGATGACTCAGAAGCAGTGCAGTCTGGTGGAAATCTTATGATATTGCTGGAAATCTTATGATACTGATTCTGAAGCTGCCACTCTCATTTTATATTTACTGGGCAGATGGATGTTATTTTTAAGTTGTGTTTTTGTACCCTATCTTGGGATCACTTGTGATGAAGAGTGGGCTAAAAGTATTTTAAATAAATTCATTGCAGGGTTGTCACACATTTACCCTTAAGGTATACAGTGGAACCTCAGGTTACGTACCATCCTCCTTTCAAACGCTTCGGGTAACGAGCTCCGCTAACCCAGAAGTAGATGCTCCTGGTTGCAAACCTTGCCCCAGGATGTGAGCGGAAGATGTGCAGCGGCAGCAGGAGGCCCCATTAGTGAAAGCGCACCTCGTGTTAAGAACGGTTTCGGGATAAGAACGGGCCTCTGGTACAAATTAAGTTCATAACCGGAGGTACCACCACTGTACAATAAGACCCCAGATTTACTATGCATGGCATACTTTCAATCTCTCTGAGCACACTTCAGGTTTATTTGATAATAGTAATAGTAATAATAATAATTTATACCCCGCCAATCTGGCTGGGTTTCCCCAACCACTCTGGGTGGCTTCCAATAGAAAAATAAAATACAGTAATCTATTAAACATTAAAAGCCTCCCTAAACAGGGCTGTCTTCAGATGTCTTCTAAAAATCTGGTAGCAGTTTTTGTCTTTGACATCTGATGGGAACAGGGCGGGCGCCACTACTGAGAAGGCCCTCTGTCTGGTTCCCTGTAACTTGGCTTCTCACAACGAGGGAACCGCCAGAAGGCCCTTAGGGCTGGACCTCAGTCTCCGGGCAGAACGATGGGGCTGGAGACGCTCCTTCAGGTATACTGGACCAAGGCCATTGAGTATACCTACCTTAAAGTTTGGAGAAAAGTAACGATTTGCCTTGTCTTTATTTGCCTTGTCCAAATCATTTTTTGTTAGTGTAAGTATTAGATATTCCTTATCATTATCTGAACGCTCTGTACTGAAAATCCCATCAAGTTCCTGATCTCCAAGAAGACTTCCGTTTTCTACTTTGTCAGAATTTTCTTCTGGTCCTGGTATGAAGAATGTATTTACCCAGAAATGAAACATTTTGTCCTAGAGACAAAAGGAAAAAAAAACTTGTTTTAACGTAACATAAACATGGCACAATATGAATATATTCTATAGAAATCTGGCTGCACAAATACATACACACGAAGTTTTATGGTGGGGAGAGTTTTCCCCCATCTTCATTTTTGCACTGACACATATACCTCTACCACCCTCCTTTCTGGTAGAGCTGCCCCAATGCCTAGCATGATTATTCATTAAAATTTTGTTGAGTGTTTAATTTCAAAAACCTTTTCTCCTCTTTTTTACAACTTGAAAATCAACCGCAATAATAAGTAGCTTTCTAACTGGCACAAAGACCAGATGATCTGTGCTGCATATACCCCATCTCAGTTCAACTCTTTATTGGCCTGGAGAACTGAACTTTTTCTTCCTCTTCTCCCCCATTCCCTTAAAAATTGAGAAGTGGGTCCACATATTTCAGGAGTAATTATAAATTGAACTTGTGATGATTGCAATGAGGTTGCGATGGGGTCTCACCCATCCTCAGCTTTCCTCATTTTTCCAGCAGAAGGTAAGCTGTATATCCACTTCATCCAAGTGCTGGTACATAGTTTACTGGTACAGCATCACACTAGTGTCACTGGAGGAGCAAGAAGAGATAGATCTTCCTTTGCTACTGCTGCAGCAGTCACCACCGTCAAATGAATGGATGGGTGCAGAAAAAGGTATGGATGGCAGTTGGAAGGGAAGGAGGATGATTTGAGTTCTTCTCTCACTCATATTCAACCATGAGCTAAAAAAAGAATGCAGTCACTGTAATGCTCATCCTCTTATTAAAAAGCGAGCACTATAAACCAGGGTTCATAATCCAGGCCTGGAGGTTACAAGATTTGGCAGCATCAGATACAATTCATTAGAGGAATTTCCAACAATTAAGGATCAAGTCAACTGAGTACCACCACTTTGTACAAGTACAATTAAAACAGGCATAGTACAAAACAAAACAAAACAAGTCATTTGCAACCTCTGATATGTGTGTCTACTGATGTCAAATATCCATGAAAGTCTGTATGGTAGATTAGATACTACTAGTGGTAGCTGCAATTGGTAAGAAACGAAAGTACCCATTAACCAAGGACTAAAATTAACCATAATGGGGATACTGAAATTATCCATTGCTACAGTCAAATTCCTTTCAATAAATGTTTTCCATGATATACTTCCTGTAAGAAATTGTTTGTTTTCTCATGTGTATATTCTGCCTTTTAAGTTGCAAAAGGAGAGAACCTGCTTTTCATCACTAGAAGGAAAGTGTAACAAGTTAAAGAAACATCGTTTCTATAAGGAGTAACACTGCTGTTACAGTAATGTTGAAGTAGATAAAGAACAAGAGATGCTGTTTGGACTAAGTGTGTTGCCTTACACTCCACTAGAAAGCTATTGCCATCCCGTCGCCCCAAAAAAGTTTGTGCTGATTGTTTTAGTCAGATGTTTCATAGTTCTGTACTGAAAGGATCATAGAAAAAATAGAAATGATTCTACACTTCTATATTTACTTTCCTGGTCTGGGGATTCTATGAAAAGGCTGCTAAACGGAGCACCTACTTAACCTAAAACTGCTCAATAAATTGTATCTGCAAGATTTAGAAGCCTTTTGTACTGCTTTTCTATATATACAAGGTAGTCATGTATGCAAGAGGGCAGATTACATTCCAAGTAGTTATGTGTATTAAGACACCATTGTGATAGTCAGGATCATAACCTTCTAATGTCTTAAATGCACTCATCTGTGCTTTCAGGGCATAAATCCAGGTAAGTCCATGAATCTCTAAAGGCAGACCGACATAACTAGATTCCAGAATTATTTAGGAATTATTGATTTGGATAACTGTTGGTGATCTGGGTGAAAGATGTTGGCTGCAACCATATCATTATTACAGTGGCAGAGGACACTCTGGTATAAGGGATACAAGAGGTTGCTAAAAATAGGAATGAAACTTACTAAAAATGCAAATTGTATTCTATTTGTGCTGAAGCCGATTATAGCAACATCTTTTTTAAAAAAATACTCTCATCGTGCAAAAACCAGCAGCAAAGAAAGATTCCTTTGCAGGTGGTACAACTGTACCAAAGCACAGTTCAAAAGTGCTCCCAATGACCTAGCACAACTGGGCTGCTTCCATCCCAGAACACATTCTGTTAATGCAATACACCTGAAGCCAGTTTGAAAGCAAAAGTTACTTTTGTTCAAAGCAGCTCAATTAGCACAGGCTGAAAAACTGGGTACAGTTGAGCCAACCTTGTCCTATGAAATTATGTTTCAGTGTTTTTTGCTCATTTCTATTAAGAAATGCTGACTGGTAGTTAGAAAAACTAACTATCAACTGGTCAGCTTGACATCAATAAGAGGAAAGGTCATAGAACAAATAATTAAATGGTCGGTCTATGAGCACTTAGAAAAGGATGCTCTGATTACTAAGAACCAGCATCAGTTTCTCAAAAACAAGTCATGCCAGACAAACCTCCTCCTCCTCCTCCTCCTTCTTCTTCTTCTTCTTCTTATTATAAAGTTACAAGCTAGTGGATCAGGGGAACACTGTGGATGTAGTGTATCTTGATTTCAGTAAGGCTTTTAACAAAGTCCCTCATGAGATTATTGCAGAGAAGCTGGTAAAGCTGCAGTATCTCACGCCAATATCCTCTTACTACAAAGAACAGCTTTTCCGCGGCAAGTGGAATGGACTGTAGCTGTGGGAAGAGGCTGGGAAACCCCAGTTTACAAGCCCAGTTCTACTGGTACCACTCTGGATTTAACTTGCAATGTTTGGGCTTCAGCCCTGAGATCTCATTTATCACAAAAGGTTGCTCAAATGATAACAGCAAAAGAAGTTAAGACTGTACCAACATGTTCCCTTTTATGCTAAGATTAGACCTATCCTATCCTACTTCTTGACACATAAATAGGACAGACATGTGAGCAGCAGGCTGCCATAATATTCGATTTGACCCTCAGACTTGAAGCACTTGTGGGTCCACTGCAGCATTTAGAAACATTTAACGACCTAATTAGCAAGTTGCCATTCTTTCTGATTTGGGCTCAACAGCCACCGTTAATGAATATATAAGCTAAAGACGACTTCAGCAACTGATGGTTTGGAAACTTCAGATAGTGCAAAATGTGATAGTCCACATCTCTAAGATGAAGTCATGGAAATCAAAGCAGAAATCAGTCATTATATACAACATTTGCTTTAATACTAAGTGGGCAGATGGCATATATACATTGTCCCCTTTCACACAATATCCAGAAACAATGACAAGAAAAGCATAAGTGAGTCATATCTGCTTCCTTATTACTTTGGTAGAATGCCTAAAGTCACCAATAGCAGACTGAACTGAAGAGTTGCTGGATTTAGAACCAGTAAGGAATTGGGGGGGGGGGTTGGAATCAATATTTTCTCAGATTAAAACAAACACACCTTTTTCAACATCTTGTTTTGCTTATGGAAGAATTCCACCTTGATATCACCACACACTGGCAATGGCTGAGGGAATTCGAAGTACATGTATTTGTCTTCACGTCTTGGGGGTCCTGAAGAGGAGGTGAATATCTTTACCTTAAGTTGGTAGACCACAAAATGAGGATCTGCATGATAAAAATAGCCAAGCAGTTTAAAATTAATTTAAAGTCCAGAATTAGAAAGACCTGAAGCAAGTATTTTTTAAAGCATTTGAGTCATGACTCTCAATATGAATGTTGTTATACTAAGCGGTCAACCGTTTCCAAATTAAGTCTGTTGTGAACAGTGACATTTTCAATCAATCTAGCACTGGGTTACTTAAGCGCCTTCTATAGAAGAATGCTTACACAGTGAGCCTCAACTAGAACACAAGTGACTGGCAATTTAATCAGCTGAATTAGCTAGAACACTGCTAGCCAACCAAGGAACAGAACTACTCAACAGAACCACAGATTTAACATAATGGCCTAGTTTGCATAATGGCCAGCCAAGCTATGGCTTACTGGGACTATGAAGGCCAAACTGGTTTGTTCACTTCAGACTCATAGCAGCAAAGTATTGTTAAGAATCAGTTATACTTTTCTAAACTGGGAAGAAAGTTTGTTCTATATACTTGATCACATACAAGTTTTAATTAATGCAAACAGTTAATATAATAGAGTTGAAAAAAAATTAAGCTCTTGTCAAATTACATGTGTAAAGATACTGAATCTCTTAAAAATTAGGTATTCTTGCTATCAAGTATCCATGTGGCAGGGGAGCTCATTCCTTTTCCCCTTCCAACACAGCTTGTGCTTACTGAGGACAGAGTTTAACTATAACCCACGGGTCAGATGACATGCTAAGCCAAATCCTGACTTGGTGCAACAGCAAAAAGGACCAGGGAGTAACAAAACAGCTGCAAGCTTCTCTCTTGACAGCCCATCTACTTACCTCTAAAGCTACTCACCAATTATGTATACTATCATATGATGTTAAGTTTTTAAAAAAACAGAAAATACGGTAATGAGAATTTATGGCTTGAACTAAAGGCTTGTATCGAAAGGTCTTACCTTGCCTGTCCAAGAATTTGAGCAAAAGCAAAATAAGCTTGCTGACCAAGACAACAATCCTAGGCATACATATGTGGGAATAAGCTCTATTCAACTCATTGATACTTATTTTCGAGCAGCTTAAACATGCATAGGATTAGGCTGTGTGCCTCTTACATGGAATGTAGAGTGGGAATTTCATAATTCATTCTGAATTACAAACTAAACTAGAAAGGAGAAGTGACAGAAAAAACATGTAATGAAGCATTTAGGAGAACAAATGAATACTCCAGCCAATTTCTTTAGCAGGCAGGGAGGGAAGAGAGAAAATGGAATTCAAGATTGTTCTAATACGATGGTTCCATCAACATAAGTATTTTTACTTGTCAGACAAATGGCCTCCCCTCTCCTCCCATGTGCTGTTTTAGGTGTCGCCCGACCCTCCAGAGAGGATCTGAGGGAGGTGGGGGGCGCAGAGGAGGAAAGCCCTATTGTGCTAGTATGAGTCCTTACACTAGCTGCCACTGTGCACCAGGCTAGTTGACTCTGACCCTTAGTCTATTGGCTAACTCAGCCAATATTAAAGTGGTTATGAAATGAGAGCAACAGTGAACAGATGTAAATACAAATATTAGAAGACAACATCTCACAGTAGAAATGTTTAAAAACATACTTACTGCAAGTGCCGCCACTAAACATCGGAATAGTTTCAAACATCATCTTATGAAACAGGAGGGCCACTGGTCTGTAATCCAGATGATTCTTTAACAGGTAGCTATAGTAATATACATAGCGCCTCTGACTGGGAATAGTTACTCCCTAAATAAATAAATAAAATCTATAAGATCAAGAATGCTAATCATGTATGCCATTTTTCACACTTTGTTACTTGACTTTCATAAATTAATTTCTGAATATGAATCTGATCTCTCAATTAATTCCTATGTTCCTTAATATGTACACTTCAAAGCCAGTATGAGAGCACTTAAACATTGGCAAGCCTGTAGCATGTTATAAATTTTAATGTCACCAAAAAGAAAAGAAAAAAGCTATCTGTCCATGCTTTTCCATTAACTCGGAATGGTCTTCTATGTATATTCAATGTTTCTTGAGCTTCCTCTTTTATAACAGTTTAATTCCATATTCTGTCACTCACTCCTGTGATGCTGCATAGAAGACTGGTTGCATACAATGGCTAGTTTTTATTATTATTAAAGATATGTGAAAACACCAGGCAGGCCCCACAAATAACCCAGAGATGCATTTTAAATAAAAGGACACATTCTTTTCTTTTTTAAAAAATATATAGTTATTAAAGATTTTCTCAAACAACAGAGAATACAAAAAAGAAGAAAAAAAGAAAATACAAAACCACACAAGTAAAAAGAAAAAGAAAAATAATATCCTAGCAATCAAATCTTATCATAACTTCCTTTTAGGACTTTCCCGACTCTCTCCATATTGGGTCCATTATCACAGCTAAATTAACAGTATTCAATATATTCCATCAAAACTATTTATGATATTTTCTAAACCTTTTATATAATATCCCATATCTCAATTCTACTTTTATCTCCTTTTATCCAATAATTCCAATCTATCATTTCTATTATCCTTTAAATCTATAATCTATAACTTCCCCTCACCTTTATTTTTTGCTGACAATGAATCATCCTTCAATTATTAACTCTTATATCTTAATACATTTATAACAATATTAAAATTTCATCCCTCCTTCCACCAATTCCAGATTCTCTGGAAATTTTAGCGAATTCCATTATTCAGACCAGTATCGGGTCTTCCATATCATCCATCCATTAATTCATTATACGATTCCTTTAACCCATCCCCACCCTTTCCCATATCCTCATACCCGCTTTTTTACACCACTCCTTCTGTTTCTCCCTCCCTCTATCTGCCTCCCAGCACCCTCTAACTTCTTTAAGGTTTTCCCCAAATATGCCCTGTCCTCCCCCCTCTCACTGGGAGGGCAAAAGCCCATCCTAATTTTCCCTTGAGTGGTTCTTGTAACAAGTCCTTCCTCTGTTCCACATCTCTCACTTGTGGAACATTCTCTTCATTTTCCTCCTCTTCTTCAGTGTACAAATCAGTCTGCTGCTCTGTTTCCATATTCATTGTTAATAAATCCTCTTGATCCTCTAACGCCTCTCCAGGTCTGTTGTCCAAATATTTTCTTATTTGTTGGTTTTGCTCACGGAGCTGGTTTGCGTTCAGGTTCAGTTCCTTTTTAATGTCCAAAAGTATTATAGAGATCCTTAGCCAGAGTCCCTCTTTGTCGGATGTTGAGACTACAGCCATCTTATCACTTTCCATCCCGTGGGAAAACAGCAGAGTGCAGGGCAGGAAATGACAGGGATGTTGTTTGGATAGTTACCGTGTTTCCCCCTTTTTAAGACGGAGTCATAATATAAGCCATGGCAGGATTTTAAAGCCTTTGTAAAATATAAGACATACCCCGAAAATAAGCCATGCCTGCAGGGTCGGCTCCCAGCAGCGCTGGGCATGGGAGAGAGGAGACTGAGCAGCCACTGTGGCATTGCGCTGCCAGAGACTCGCAGCCACTGAGGAGCTTGCGGCGCCGGGGCTTGCAGGCGGCTCTCGCCTTGCCGCCCTTTCTCCTGCTCCCGGGGGAGACGTGGCTTCTATTCCCCATTGCCAAGGAAACAGCCCGGGGGAGAGACGCCAGAGCTGAGGCGCCCCCCGCCCGCGGATCCCACGTGCCGCCGAAAACGGCAATGCTTAGGGCCCCCCACTCCTCGCCCGAAGTGGAGTAAGGCCCCCCGAGCGGTCCAGGGCTTGCTTCCGAATGCGCAGGGACAGGACTGCGCTGTTAAACTCTTTGCAAACTCCTTGCCCAAAAGAAAGCTGTCCTGCAGAGTGCCGGATCGAGGAGCCGGTCTGCAGAGTCAGCGCCCAGCAGCGCGGCGCTGGATTGAGGAGGCGGTGCTTCGTGCGGAGCTGCTGGGCGCCGACCCGGCAGGCCGCTTCCTCGATCCGGCGGCCTCCCGGGTGGGCGCCCAGCAGCGCCGCGCGGAGCACCGGATCGAGGAAGCGGCCTGCCGGGTCGGCGCCCAGCAGCTCCGCACGAAGCACCGCCTCCTCAATCCAGCGCCGCGCTGCTGGGCGCTGACTCTACAGACCGGCGGTGCTCCGCGCGGCGCTGCTGGGCGCCAACCCGGGAGGCCGCCAGATCGAGGAAGCGGCCTGCCGGGTCGGCGCCCAGCAGCTCCGCACGAAGCACCGCCTCCTCAATCCAGCGCCGCGCTGCTGGGCGCTGACTCTGCAGACCGGCTCCTCGATCCGGCACTCTGCAGGACAGCTTTCTTTTGGGCAAGGAGTTTGCAAAGAGTTTAACAGCGCAGTCCTGTCCCTGCGCATTCGGAAGCAAGCCCTGGACTGCTCGGGGGGCCTTACTCCACTTCGGGCGAGGAGTGGGGGGCCCTAAGCATTGCCGTTTTCGGCGGCACGTGGGATCCGCGGGCGGGGGGCGCCTCAGCTCTGGCGTCTCTCCCCCGGGCTGTTTCCTTGGCAATGGGGAATAGAAGCCACGTCTCCCCCGGGAGCAGGAGAAAGGGCGGAAAGGCGAGAGCCGCCCGCAAGCCCCGGCGCCGCAAGCTCCTCAGTGGCTGCGAGTCTCTGGCAGCGCGATGCCGCAGTGGCTGCTCAGTCTCCTGCTCTCTCCAGTGTCCAGCACCGGCGCAGCTGGGCACCGACCCTGCAGGCTGCCTCCGGAACCCAGCAGCAGCAACGCTGGCTGCCGTAATTACAGTTAAAAAAAAATTAAAAAGACACCCCCCCGAAAATAAGCCATAGGCTTATTTTCTTGGGTAAAATAAATATAAGACGGTGTCTTAAAATGTGGGAAACACGGTAGTACTCCATTTTAAACCCAATCTGGGAATCTTTTCTCTTCTTAATTCTCTTCCATGATTGAAGTTCTTTACTTTTTAACCAAGTCCAAGTCAAAGCAAATAAAATTTGTAATCCTCACTTAATTTCTATGGTCCATTCGCTAATCCCTCCAGGAACCCAGAACAGGCTTCTTCAGGGACTTCCTTTAAATACACTTCTTTAAACTTGTAGGGAATTTAAATATTACTTCACTCTTCACTCCCCCCACCCTGCTTCAGGGAGAGAGCTTTTAAGTCTAATTGATGGCAAATTAGATGTTTCCTTTCACCTTCCCGGCAGGGGTCAGGTTACTGTTTCACCAGTCTCTCAATAGAAGAGGTGACTTCCAAAAGGACACATTCTACTCATGTAAATTTATATTTTGGTATGAGCTTTCGTGTGCATGCACACGAAAGCTCATACCAAAATATAAACTTAGTTGGTCTTTAAGGTGCTACTGAAGGAATTTTTTTATTTTGCTTCGACTCAGACCAACACGGCTACCTACCTGTAACTACTCATGTAAAAACATGCTGATTCCCATACCATCCTCTGGCCGGATTTAGAAGGCGATTGGGCCGCATCCAGCCCCCGGGCCTTAGTTTGGGAACCCCTGTTCTAGTCCATTGGGTGGGGTTAATTAAATACTGTAGAGGATTATCCAAGTCCTGTCTTCCATTGCAAAGTTACATGCAAAAATACATAAGTAGTTCATTATAAGAAGTAGAAATATAAGAAGAAATGGGCAAAAGGGGAAATTTCAGCTGGCCCTGTAGTTCTGATATTTTAAATGGTAGCAGGAAGTTTCCACAGAAAGCATCAAGATAACACTAATTTATTCTACTAGACTCCACTGATCTTCTGCTTTCCTCTCCTTTACCATGTATAAAAATACTAATACAGAAGATTAAGTTCCAGTTCAGTTGTTCAAAATAGACTACACATTACCAACTATCACCAGTCATCATGCTCCTATTATTGTATGGAAATAAGTACCAGTCCTTAAAACAAATAAAAGTGCAGTCAAATGCTTTAGTCAGGGAAATCACAGCTGAGTTGTCATGGTTTATCTGAATATAGGCCTAAATTCTTATATATTCCACACAGAGAATAGTATGGATTAATTGTACAGGTCCAATTCTGATCATGAGTTGAAAGTTATAGTAAAACCACTATCCTTTTCCTTTGCAAACCAAAACTGAGAATTGTACAACTGTTTTCAAAACCAGGACTGTACATTATTTTTCCATTCTGCACTATATTTTGATCTGCATGTATATGAAAGCATCTGCATTGTAAGCTATGAAGGCTTTTTCTTCTATACTGACGTAACTATTTTTCAGAATTTTCTATTCACAGACATGTTTTTTTCCAGTTTCATATAGCTAAATATATTAATGACTGAACTTTACAGCACATCCACAATATTTTGGTATACTGAAAACAATTTATTTTAAGCCAGGGGTAGTTCTCTGTAATCTATGCCATATTTGTTCAGTACTGTAAGCCATTTACATGGTAGAACTCAAAACAAATGTTGATGCTATTAAGCCCAAAAGTAAACAAGGTATTTATTGAGATTAGAAACTAGAAAATAATGTTGTTGTTTTTAAATGATTTGTATTAAATTTTCTGTTTTACAATTTCAAATACTCATTTTACATCCTTAAGATATCAATGATTTCCCTTCTTCTCTTTTCATGGTTCATTTTACATATCTTTAATCCCTGCATATTTTACAAAAACTGTACCACTCAGTATTCCATTATTGCATCCATCAAGACTTATTTACACTTGGGGGATTATTTTGAAATAAACCTCCAAGGTCAGACTAAATTATAAATGGTCTGGGATGCAAGTAAGGCGGTGATGAGGGGACTGTTTATACAACAAAATTTGATTAAAAGGAAATTGAAAGAAAAAGGAACAAAGAAATCTGAGATGAAATTACGGAAAAGGAGAAGGAACTGTCAAATAAAATGCTAACGAAGAGTCAGTAAAGCAGGCAATTAAATTATTACAAACCCAATACTCCATGATAGTGAATGAAGAAATAAGTTGGAAAATAAAAAGAGTAAAGCAGAAATATTTTGAGCATCCCAATAAATCAGGAAAATTGTTAGCATGGCAATTGAAAAAAAGTGAACAAAGAAATTTCATTAATAAAATTAATGTAAATGGGAAAAGTACAGATAAGATGAAGGAAATAAGAGAGGCATTTGTGAAATATTTATCAGACTTGTATAAAAAAAAGGAAATGATTTTTTTTTCAAAATAGAGGAATATATAAAAAATACTAATCTGTCAAAAATAAAAGAGGAACAATTAGTGATTCTAAATACCCAAATAACAGCTCAAGAAGTTTTAGAGGCAATAAATTGGACAAAAAGTGGTAAGTCTCCTGGGCCAGATGGATGAACGGCAAAATAATATAAAAAGTTAAGTGAACAATTAGTGAATCCATTGAAAGATGTGATGAATGAGATTTTAAAGACAGGTGGAATCCCAGGAACATGGAAGGAAGCTTATATAACAGTAATTCCAAAACAAGATTCGGATCTAATGCAAATAAAAAATTATAGGCCCATCTCATTATTAAATAATGATTATAAATTATTTGCAAATATTTTGGCTAAAAGAATGAAAAAAATTCTAGGTGAATATATACATCAAGATCAAGCAAGGTTTCTTCCAGGTAGACAAATGAAGGAGAATATAAGAAATACTCTAAATGTGATAGAATACCTGGAGGTAAAAAAATGAATGAAAGAAAAAATTGCAATGATGTTTATAGATGCTGAAAAAGCTTTTGAAAATGTGTCCTGGGATTTCATGAAAAAAATGACTTGAAGAAATTAATTGTGGAGATAAATTTTAAAAGGAATGCAAGCAATATATTCAGAACAGAATGCAAAATTAATTGTAAATCAGGTGATAACGAAGGGATGTAAAATACAAAAAGAAACTAGACAAGGATATCCATTATCACCGCTGTTGTTCATCTTGGTCCTGGAAATACTTGCAAGAAATATAAGCAGAAAAAGAGATTATAGGGATTAAAACTGGTTGGACAGTGTTCTCGAAGCTACGAACATGAGTTTGACCAAAGTGCGGGAGGCAGTGCAAGACAGGATTGCCTGGTGTGCTACGGTCCATGGGGTCACGAAGAGTCGGACACGACTAAACAACAACAAAACTGGGAAGAATGAATTTAAATTGAAAGCCTTTGCTGATAACTTCGTAATTACGGTAGAAGATCCAAAAAATTATCTCCCTAAGGTGATAGAGAAAATTCAAGTATTTGGGGAAGTGGCAGGATTTAAATTAAATAGAAATAAAACTAAATTATTAGTGAAAAAAATTAAAATAAGAAGAGAAAAAAGATTTGGTGCAAAGAATTGAGATAGAAAGTCATAAAAAAGTAAAATATTTAGGGATATGGTTAACAACACGAAATATAAATGTGTATAAAGACAATTATGAGAAAGTATGGTGTGAGATAAAAAGGATTCTAGAAATATAGAGAAGAATGAACCTTTCCCTATTAGGAAGAATTGCGGCAATAAAAATGAACGTGCTGCCAAAAATGCTCTTTCTTTTTCAGACAGTCCCAGTAATGGTCAAGGAGGATCGCCTCAAAAGATGGCAAAAGGATGTTTCCAAATTTGTCGGGGGGGGGGGAGGCCAAAGATTAAACATAAGATACTTACAGATACAAAAGAAAGAGGAGGCTTTGCCCTCCCAGGCCTTAAATTATATTATGAGGCTGCATTGTTTGGTCTGGATTAGGGACTGGATAAAACTGGAAAAGGAATGAGCATTAGATTTGGAAGGAGGGACATGACAACTGATCTGGATGGCATGCATACTTATGGTGTGGGAAAGGGAAAGTATATAAAGGATTTTATAGCCATATAATTTGGAAATTATTAATGAGAGTGTGGGAAAGGTATAATGAACAAAAAAACACCTTGGTGGCTATCACCAACAGAAGCTTCATTACTCAAACCGCTTGGCAAAAAGGGAAAGTGGCCTACATATTAGAGATTTATTGAAAGATCAAGAAGGAAAATGGAAATTAAAAGACTATGAAGAAATTAAAGATCATTTTCAGAGTTGGTTGCATTACAGACAATTAAATGAGATGTTTAAGGGGGATAAAAAGGGGTTAGCTATACAACTTTTAGATTTCAAAAGGAGGTTATAGAAGAAGATGCAAAACTACTGAAGAAAGCATACAGCATTCTGCTAGAATGGGAAATGAAAGACGAGGAGGTCAAATTGGTTATGATCAAATGAGCGCAAGATATAGGACATAATATACAATTTGATGATTGGGAAAAATTGTGGAAGGTAAATTTGAAATTTACAGATTGTTCTCTTTTGAAGGAAAATTATATGAAAATGATGTACAGGTGGTATATTACACCAGTAAAAATGGTAAAAATGTAAAAAAAAACCAGGTCAAACATACGGTATGTTGGAAATGAAGAAGAAGAAGAAGAAGAAGAAGAAGAAGAAGAAGAAGAAGAAGAAGAAGAAGAAGAAGAAGGTACTTTATATCATTTGTGGTGGGAATGTAGAGAAGTAAAAAAAATTGGGAGATGATCTTTAATGAATTGAAAAAGATGTTCAAAATGACATTTATAAAAAAAAAAACACCAGAAGCATTTTTGTTAGGGATTCTAGGACAAGACCTACCAAGGAAAACAAATAAGTTATTTATGTATGCTACAACAGCAGCAAGAGTCTTGTTAGCACAAAGATGGAAGAATGAGAAAATCCCAATGAAAGAACAATGGCAAGAAAAACTGATGAGCTATGCGGAGTTGGCAAAGTTGACATATAAACCACGTGAGAAGGACAACCGTGACTTCAAAGAAGAATATGAACTTTTTACAAACTATTTAAAAAGACAACAAAAGGATCTGGACTCCTTGGCAGGTTTTGAATAAACATTCACAATTTATTAGTAGAACACATGACAGATAAGGCAACAATATGTACAATTTTATAACATGCTGAGAATAATATGTACAAACAAACCAGAGAGGGGAGCTGAGGGAAGTCCTTAGAGGGTGGGAGAGGGAGGGGGGGAGGGGGAAATGTAATCGGTTATGTTATTGGTAATTTGTATTGTTCTTAAAAAAACTTTAATAAAAATATTTTTTTAAAAAAAACTTATTTACACTGTTGAATTTATCTTAATGCTGCCAGCGTTTTCATTTGTACACAATTATTTTACATATATTCAATAAACGTTTTCCAAAACATTTAGAAAATCATTTTGACCTTAACCAGTGCTGAACATCAATACATTCAGGTTTAGTTACTTAAAGTGTTCAGAGTCACTCTTGCCAAACTGCATCCAAATGAAACAAAAATCACTGGAAAATTTCTCATTAATTTTCACAGTTCGTATCAATTATATTTTCTACCACAATTTACCATGGGGTTGGGGTGGGGACACTGCTCCTCCAGATTCTTCTTCACATATAACTGATTTCTTTTTCAAGCTGTAAGTCATTCTTGTTGTCCCCAAACATAAATGCAACACTAAAACTTCAGACAAAAAAAACCCTCAAGCCAGAATGTTGAACCAGGGATATCACCTGTAGAAAATCACTAAACAGCAGTACTGTACATTAATGTACTGAAAATGACAACTCAACTCTGATAACACTGACTTAATCATCCACTTCTGAGGGTATACACACAATCCAAATCCAGCAAGGTTCCCTCAATTCTGCATTCCAAATGAAGAGAAAAATATTGATACCTGTAACATTCAGAGATTTTCCATTTGTTCTGATGTTCAGCCTACTAAAGCAAGATTAATTCCGAACCTTTTTAGACCCTTTAAAAAGCAGCTCAATTCTGCAAAAACCTCAAGGCTTCAAGCAAAACACTGTATTTAAAATAAATTCCTTATGTCACAATACCAAATACGTATCACATTCCCCCCTCCTCTACCATGAGCAAGATCAACAGGAAATGTATTGAACTAGCACTACAGAGAACAGGGACCTACCATATATACTCAAGTATAAGCCAACCCGAATATAAGCCAAGGCACCTAATTTTACCCCCCAAAACTGGGAAAACTTACTGGCTCCAGTATAAACTGGTTCACCACACCACAAACCGGCAGAGGAGGAAGGAGCAACCCGAAAGGGCTGCTTTCAGACTGCTCATTCCTTCTCCGCCCACAGCGGTAAACAGAGTGTAATAAATGTAATAATAACAACAATGACCAGGATAAGCTTTAAAAAGGACTTTCGAACCAGCTCACTCTTGATCTATCCACGATCAGCAGAGATTTTTTCTGCATAAGGCCTTAGAATACCCTGCTCATCATTACCTGTAGTTATAATAGTTCGTATTAATTGATATTAGGAGGACTGAAACTTAGTTATACAAGGTACTTCTTAAACCCTTCTCCCAATAGTAAAGGGACCCCTGACTATTAGGTCCAGTCGTGACCGACTCTGGGGTTGTGCGCTCATCTCGCATTATTGGCTGAGGGAGCCGGCATATAGCTTCCTGGTCATGTGGCCAGCATGACAAAGCCGCTTCTGGCAAACCAGAGCAGCACATGGAAACACCATTTACCTTCCCACTGTAGCAGTTCCTATTTATCTACTTGCATTTTGACGTGCTTTTGAACTGCTAGGTTGGCAGGAGCTGGGACCAAGCAACGGGAGCTCACCCCGTCACAGGGATTCAAACCACCGACCTTCTGATCAGCAAGCTCTAGGCTCAGTGGTTTAACCACAGCGCCACCTGGGTCCCTCTCCCAATAGGCAGACCTTTAAATCCTGTTGGAGGAACTTTACCTCTAATAAGCACAACTAGAGATTGTTTCACTAAGAAAGTAGCTATAATTTTTGTTAAATAAATATAAACATGTGGGGAAACCCCTTACCCTTGTGCAACCAAGTTGTCATAAACAGCAAAGCAACCAGACATTCTTATGCCATCCAGTGTTTTTTTGTGACCATATAACAAGTGCAGGTACTCACTTCCAGACACTGCCTGAGCAGATCATATTCAAAGCAGCAAAGGCAGAGGAGGAGGAAGGAGCAGCCTGAAAGGGCTCCTTTTGGGCCGCTCGTCCCTCCGCTGCCGCCTCTGCTGCTCGCAAGAGCAGGCATAGGAGCCGCGGTTGGGAGAGGCACAGCACAGCGGTAAATGAAAGCATAAAAAATGTTACTGGACCCCATGTGAAAAGAAATAGTTATGAGATTCAGAGCTACCAGGGGATGGGGAGGTGGAGAGAATTAAAGAGCTTCCAGGGATGCATCTTATTAAGAAAGGTAGCTTGGAGGATTAACCCTGTTATCCTCTGAAATATATTGCAGTGGAGAAGCCAGTATTCTTCATAGGGTGCAATACTGTGGAAGAAGAGAAAGTTAAAGAACTCCAGTTACCTCCTGAAGCCCTTGCCTGCTCAGAGATCATGGATAATTAAATACAGCTCCTTGGATTTTATAATGCTAGCACAATTAATATAAGACTTTATACAAGAACACTAGCACCATGATGCCTCATGTTTTTCAAGGTGAATCTGAATAGGGTTACTGCTTTCCCACCTCTCAGCAGCTCTATAAAGACTGATATACTGTGATGATCAAGCACTGCTATTTCACACACCAGACTATGCCCCTACCAGTCTAGGTCTCTCAACTTGCTAATGGAAAGTAACCATGTCCAAATAATACCAAATTGATACAAGAAGCAACCATGCAAGTTCTGTACTCAAAGAACAAAGTATTGCTGCACCCAAACTTCAAAAATGCTTACATCTACCTCTGTACTGATCAGGTACAGTGCAGGGAGGTCTATCAAGATGCAAAAAATGTTATCCAGAACCAAATAAAGCTGATCAACCAGTAAAGATAATAACAAGTTGAAAGATATTTCAGATATAAGCAATTAGGTATGTTAGTGGCACAAACATTTTTGGATGTTGAAATTGAGCTCATATCCCTAACAGTAGAAACATATGCTAGTTTCCAAACTCTACGGTAAAGATAAAGGGACCCCTGAACATTAGGTCCAGTCGCAGACGATTCTGGGGTTGCGGTGCTCATCTCGCTTTATTGGCCAAGGGAGCCGGCGTACAGCTTCCGGGTCATGTGGCTAGCATGACTAAGCCACTTCTGGCAAACCAGAGCAGCACATGGAAACGGCGTTTACCTTTCCGCTGGAGCGGTACCTATTTATCTACTTGCACTTTGACATGCTTTTGAACTGCTAGGTTGGCAGGAGCAGGGACCGAGCAACGGGAGCTCACCCCGTCGCGGGGATTCGAACTGCCGACCTTCTGATCGGCAAGCCCTAGGCTCTGTGATTTAACCCACAGTGCTACCCACGTCCCTTAAACTATACGGTACTTACAATCAAATGTGTTAACTTTTGCCATTGCCGTAAGTAATAAAGAGGGAGTGAAATTTAAGGGAGGATCTGATTCTATCAATATTGATGGCTAAAACTTTCTGCAAGTTCAAGCATAACAGCATGTTCTTCCCCAGAAACCTTAGAGGAGGAAAAATGTTGTAAGTAACTGTTGCTGGAAATCATGAAATTAGTGGATTAAAAGCAGGTAAGAGTTAACATACAAAGCTGAAAATCCACTAATATGACTGGCTGAAGTGCCAAAGCAACAATATTGTAGGGTCACAACTTGTACAATCTTAACTATTGGTTCCAAGAGTTTACTTATGACTGATGGAAGAACAAACTCCACGTGTGGTACTCAAATTAAATATGCCAAGAAAGTTTTTCACTATGGCATATCAACCACAGCATACTGTCCAGAGCAAATGGGAAGCCCAACCTGCCAGTGCATGTACTTTGATCAAAGATCAAGATGAATCACTATTAAGTATTATACATAGAGACACCCTAGGAGAAAAATAATCAAGAAATCCAGAGAGAGAGAGCAGTTTGCACTTAGATAAGCAAACTTGTGGGTGGAAAGTTCTCAAGCATTAATAAGTATATCCACACTCCCCTCCACCAAACATGAAAGGTGGAGAAATAAGAAGTGAGAGGTCTATTGAAAATAATGGACTTGAAAGAGGAAGTGCTTCACTGCAATGGTTACATGACATGACCAAAGAGGTGATGTAGGTGAAGCCAATAAAGTCACATGGGCAGGGACAAGTTGTTTGGTTTTATCCCATCCTCTCTTGCAAAGGTGTGGACACTAAAGCATTGCAGTTACATACAGTCATACCTCGGTTTGCGACTGCAATTCGTTCCGGACAGCCGGTCGCTCCCTGAGTTCGCCGTAAACTGAGGGGCTCTTCTGCGCGTGCGCAAAGCGCCACTAGAGCACTTCTGCGCGCCGCGGAAGCCGGATATAAACACTTCCGGGTCTGCAGCGGTCGCAAACCAATCAGTCGCAAACGGAGGCGGTCGCAAACTGACTGTATTTAGTGCCTAACAAAACTGAAAAGTGCCCAACCTTCATTTAGAAGGGGTCACTGCTGTCACAATTTCTAGTGTGTGTTAATGCCATAATAACCATACATTGCTCAGAAGTAAACCCACTAAATTTCATGGGGATGGCTCCCAGATAGGACCAGAGCCTGAACTGTTTAAAGGTGCCAAACTGAACTGTTAAAAAAGGTCACGCCCTAAACTTTCAGCCTTACTGATAATATAAACCCCACCCCAATGTATTCACTTCTTTGCCTTTCCAGAACATGGAAGGATAATAAATGGACTAGGATGTAGGAGACCAGTTTTAAAATCACCACACAACTATGAAGCTCCCTGGGTGACCTTGGGCTACTCACTATCAGCTACCTTGGGCTACTCACTATCAGCTACTCACTGTCATAAGGATAACACGTGGAGAAGAAGCATAAATTCCAACATAAGTTCCTGATAGGACAGAAATAAAGTTGTTTTTATTGGAGGATATATGTCTTCAAAGAAGAAATTACAAACTCAATGCCCTCCAAGATGTTGTATGACTACAACTCCCATCATCCTTCACCACCAGCTAGGGCCAATGAGAGTTGGGAGTCAAATAACATCAGGAGACCAGCAAGTACTCCATTTCCAGTTTAGAAAATGGGAACTTTTAAGCCTTGGAGACCTAGAATACAAACAAGCTAAAGTAGGGTTGGAGGACTTTTTACTTCCCAATTATTCTTCTAATTACACAGGTGCCTATGTTGTGGATCTTAAGGAATAAGTATCTGTGCTTTTGGGTAAATCGCTAAGTGCCTAGGACACAGCAGGATACAGTACATGTCTAAGTCAGTTAGTGTTTTGCATTCTTCATACTATGCACTTCTGTGGTGGAGGTAGAAGCTAAAATATTTAATGTTTTATTGGCAAAGATTGCTGACTGCATTTGTGGAAGAAAAAAATCTAAAAACATGGTTTTAGAACTACTGTACATTCATGGCATAAACATAAGCATGTCAAAAAAAGCAAACTAAAAAGTAACCACCCACCAGTTTCAAGATATCCTACACAACTGATTTACAAATAAAGGCATAATGCATATGTAGCAAAATCAAGCTTCTTACCTTTTTATCTCTGGTCCTTACTTCCCCATAGAAATCTAGGGCTTCTTGTGCCTTCTGAAATCTTCCTCGATGTAACAAATATGCACAAATCATTACACCAGTTCGTCCCTTTCCAGCTTTACAGTGGATTGCTGCAACATGACTGCCATCTTCACTAAGCCATTGGTCAAGATCTTCACAAAAAGGTTTGATAAGCTCCAGCTGCGGTGGATTATGGTCTTCAAAAGGATACTGTGCAACTATAAAATAGAGTGTAATGATTAGTCAAGAGTCAAATTACTGTTAAATCTAACATATCAATATTAGATGTTTTAATCATTATAGGATTTATACAAATTACATAAGCAATCATCCATAACAGGCTTGTGCAATTTGTCACATACCATGGCAAATGCAGCCCAACAGGCATTTATTATGACCTGCCAAGTGTTTGACAATCTCCCTGCTTTGGGAATCCCAGTAAGGCAGCAAAAAATTAAGTCACATGTGGGCTACTATATGCCGTTCATGGCCTACACAGTTTGGTGTGTCATAATTTGGTCGTGGAATGAAACAGAGCAAACTGAAAATCAGTAATTTATATTATCAAAATTTTTATAAATTATATAAAAACGTAGAGCAGCCTGTTATAGCCATACAGTTATATCCAAAAAGTATTCACTACCATTTAACACAGGGTTTGGATGGGGCTCCTTTTTGGCTGGGTATGCCAGATTTTTATCTTCCTCCATTCTGCAGGTTAACTTGACAGGTGAGCAGGACCCACAAGTAAATCATTTGATGTCATAATGACATCTGGCGACTGACACTTGAGAAAACATAGTGTTTTATGCAAATGGCAGACATTGTACTTAGTAATCATACATAGGAATGCCAATCCTTGCCAAGCACAAGTCTCTTCCGAATAAATTTTGAATGGTATAGAACAGAAAAAATTGATTCATTGAAAAGATTAATTCCTTTCCTAATAATTATTTACTGTCTGGGGCCAACACAGAAATTACTGGATATCAAACTAATAGGAAATCTGTGGTGTGCTACAATAGCAACATTCCTCTCTAAGTGCTTGCAATCCATTTTGCTTCTTAGTTTAGGAGAAATATATGGAAGAACAGGCATACCTCTGCAGTTAAATTTGGCGGTGTCATAATGTCTTTCAGCACATCTGAAATAAAAGTTGCAATACATTAACTTCAAGTTCAACAGAACTACTTACCAAGGAGAAAAATTATCATTTTCGAATACATTTTTAACTAATACTATATCCATATTAGAAACAACACTTCCATTAAGCTTTATATATATGATTAGCCAGACGTTTCAGGTGTTCTTCAAGCCATATAAATAAATATGTGATGCACGTAAGTCCACAGATATGGAAGGGAGGGTGAGTCTGTAACAGTTAGGCATCAGGATTGGATCAGGGAGAACCAAATCCACATTTCCATGCTCTCATGAAGCTCACTTCAGGCTCTGTCAGACCACCAACTCCTGGCCTAATAAGCCTACTTCAAAAAGTTGTTATGAACAGATTTAGATGGAGGTTCCCTTTCTATTATATTGCCATACGACATTTTAGAAGACTCTTTTATTTAGTGAAATGCTCCTTTTTTTTCTTTCCTATAGTTTTGGGGATCAATTCTATCCCTCCTGGAATGAGTGAGAAAACTGAAAACCATACACAGATGTTCCTGTGGGTCTATATCAGGCACCCCCAAACTTCGGCCCTCCAGATGTTTTGAACTACAATTCCCATCATCCCTGACCACTGGTCCTGCTAACTAGGGATCATGGGAGTTGTAGGCCAAAACATCTGGAGGGCCGCAGTTTGAGGTGCCTGGTCTATATGACCCTGCAGACTGCTATGTATTAGGTACTCATTATGTCTACAGATACTTAGCACAAAACTAGTTCTTTAAATTTCTTGTAAAGGAGGAGCATAGAGGGTAAAAGCAATACTTTCAAGATAGACAACTTTTTCAATTTCCTTAAGATCACTACAAATGGTACTGTGGATTTAATAGTACCCCATAGGTTTACAAAACCCAATGTATATATTTGGTCCCCAAAAACCAAATGCTGTATTCCGTCCTCCACCTCCAATCAGCAGGCTGTTGGTAAACTGCTTTATAATAGTAACATTCTCAACTGGCCAGCAAGCCATTTCTGAATTTTAGATTGAAATCTGCCCTGGTGAAAGGCACATTTTTGAGAGTGCTGGGAGCGCCAATTATGGCAGTTATGGAAGGAGCATGGCATAACACAACACCACCCCTGACATGCTCATCACGGGAAGTCAGCTGCTGGTCCTGATTCTGGAGACCATATACACAGAGAAAGAGAGAGATGCTGTTGCTGTTTAGTAACAGGGAGCATTTCTCATTACCGGGGGGGGGGGGGGGGAGGTAGCCACACTAATCACTTTAAAGATACCTGCACATTTTGCTCCACAATTTTTCCTCTTAGGAGGGCTAGACTTTTTTTATTAAAAAAATGAAAGCTCAGAGTCTAGGACACCTACTGGGTTGTTGATCCCTGTGCTAGATCAATACCACAGCTGTCATGAAGCCAGTTACTGAAAAGTGTGCAATTTCTTCTAAAGTTAATATGGTTGGAGTTGTAAAAAATGCTTTCATTGCAAGTTGTATATATTATCCAATTTATGAAATTGCATTTAAGGAAGCCTATGAAATGCAACATTTTGAATCAACCATGGAGTTTTTTAAAAGGTATTAAAAGTTCACCGCGTACAGTATCCAAGTGACAATCCTAAGTACCACATAGATAATACATTTAAAGCCAGTAGAAATAGGTGAAGTTAAAAAAAAGCTCCACAGATCAAAATATCAAGCAGATTATTCCACCAAATTTAATTACTATTATTGAGCAATATTCTGGAGCAGTAACAGCTATTATAGACTTGAACAATAACCTGAACCTGTAACACAAAAAAGGAAGAAAGCTTTGCCACTGATATTCTTAGTTAAAACCAATCAGTTTGCAGAATTAAGATGTCACTGTAATTAGTTCTAGAGGGGAAGTTTTCAATTTTCTCTGTGCATGCACAAACTAGGAAGACAGACGGGAACAGTACAAGTCTGAGGCTTGTGTAGGCTTATTCCTGTAACATAGGGTGGAAAACCTTTTTGGCCCAATGGGCCAGCTCTTTAGCTGACCCCAAACTGCTGGCTAACTTTGATGGAGGGGCATGACAATCAATCTGTCAACCATCTGATCTCATTATGACAAAAGATGGATGACAGGTAGGTTGTCACGCCCACCTAATGTAGCTGGATAGTACTTCTCAAGCCAGCTGGTTGTTAGGCACCTGAGAACTGCAGCATAAGCAGCTTTGCTGCTCCTGTAGCACCGAGTGGTTTGCATTGAAACTGCTGCTAAAACTGAGCTTTCCCCCCTCTATTTTATCAGCTGTTTCAATGGAAACCACTTGACACTATTAGAACAAGACAGGCTCCCCACACCTACCAGCATATGGGCAGGACAAATACACCTTGTTCCAGCAAAGGAAGAACAGAGAGCTCATTTTAAGCTCCTGATTGTTCCTTTCTGATCATGTCAGTACCTGCCCCACATTGCATGCACTGTCAGATGTGGGGCAAGTGGGTGTGGTTTCAGAAAAATGGCCCAGCAGGTCAAATGTTTCCCACTGCTGCTGTAAACTTATGACAACATAGTAAGACAAGTTAAGAAAGGCTGTGAGTGCACTGCATTTATTTCAAGATGGCAAACTCATAATTTGGCACACTACACAAGTGGTTTTAAGGTCTAAATGTTAGCAGAATGCCATTGGAAGAAGCCAATTAAGTGGTCCCATGCTACTCCTGATAATATAGGACTTAGGCTGGTAAATCGAATGCAGATCTTCCTGGACAGGGATGGCCTGTCTGCAGTTCTGCTTCTTCTTCATCCAGATTAGTTTACTGAAATGTGTTTTGTATGTGAGGCTGGCCTTCAAGACTGTTCAGAAACTCCAGCTTGTTCAAAACATGGCAGTCCAATTACTGACTGAGACATGTTGGTCTGATCATATTACATCTGGGTTGAAAAAGTTTTATTGGGTCCTACTGACTTCCCAGGCACAATTCAAAGTACCGTAATGATTTTGACCTTAGGTACTTCAGGGATCACTTTCTCCCATATGAATGTAAATTTAAGTTGTTGCTTTTAATGGGCAACTGATGGCTGCTGCTTTTTTTATCGGTTTTCTTTGCTCTAGCTGTTACATCAAGAAATGTTACATCATTTCTTTTATTAAAAATCCTAAACATTTAACAGCTTGAAAAAAAACTTTTTTAAAATGATAAACTGTTCTGGATTTTTAAAAATCAAATTTGGAACCTAAGTATCATGTGTGGATGTAGTCATTCTTATATAATGTTTTTCTTTATATATATATTTCAATTGATAAAAATGTTGTACATCTGTTTCTTTCTAGTTT
The DNA here is from genome assembly GCF_965207765.1 of Zootoca vivipara. Classification (NCBI taxonomy): domain Eukaryota; kingdom Metazoa; phylum Chordata; class Lepidosauria; order Squamata; family Lacertidae; genus Zootoca; species Zootoca vivipara. The sequence goes on along the minus strand of NC_142588.1, from coordinate 32,004,267 downwards.
ACTCTAGGATCCTTGACATGAAATTTAACTATATAGCAAAATCTGAAAGAATTCAATATATAAAATGTAGCCTAAGAATAGCAAACTAAGTCTTTCCACAAAAACTTTAATGAAACACATAACAATTTTGCTTCAATGTGACAATGTCATAAAATCAACAAAAGCTGCCTGAATAATTTCACTTTATTATAAGGTTACAGGCTGCAAGGTAGGCATTCTGCCACGTTATTTAAAGCAGCCCAAGTAACATTAAACTGCACCACACCACCACCCTTACAAAATAAGTTCACCATGCTTACATTCAGCATTTTTTCATGTTTAAGTCTGTTGAATATCTTTTAGGTCTACCTCTCATATAAAAAGGAACTTAATTTCCTCTATTAGAAATATTTGGGTCAGTATATGTAAGAAGTATACTTACAGATTGTATATCTTGTAATGGTTTTTATGTTTTGAATCCAAAAACCTTAAAGAAAAACACACACAAGTCACACAAACATATATTTGACATCATTATTTTACATAGTTGCTCGATAAGACACATCTATCACCACCTAAATGTTGATATCAATTTTGATGTGTATGTAGTACCTACTATTGCTGCTGCCCTTAATTTGAACAAATGTTTCCTCACAATTACTAATGTGGGAAAGAGTGTGAAATTAAAATTGCAGTTAACTCCACAAAGCAATTTTATTGAGAAACTAAAGCAGATGTTGTTCTAAAGATGGCCTTATTGTTCTATGCAAGGGTAAGAATTAGTACTCTTTAATATTGGCATTTAATTTTAGATTTCATAGAATCTGCCTCAGAATAAGGGATTCAACCTCAATTTAGATGAGGAAAACTAAAGCAATGAAAGTTAATCACAGACGAAATTAATAGCCTAATTCCAAATAATTTGCAAAATAAATGCAATTGGGAAAGGGCAAGCCAGGCACCCCAAACTCGGCCCTCCAGATGTTTTGGGACTACAACTCCCATCATCCCTAGCCAACAGGACTAGTGGTCAGGGATAATGGGAATTGTAGTCCCAAAACATCTGGAGGGCCTAGTTTGGGGATGCCTGGTGCAACCCTTAATCTCATATAATCAATCCCTACTCATTGCATAACCAATGAGAAACACTGCCTATTGTTCTATGCACACTTTCACTTTTGCACAATTCCCCAGTACTCTGCTCTCACAAAACAGGGAACAAAGCGAGCCCACAGTGAGGAAGCAAACAAGAATTTAGCAAGGGTCCAAACCTTAAGCAGAAAGCATTACAGTTATTGGCACTATACCACTTTTGATATGGCTCTTTCACTTACAGGGTAACAAAGGCCACTGAAACCAACATCCCTGATAAAATTCACCAACTTATTTAGATAGATATAAGTATATCTTGCAAAAACATCACCTAGCTTTATGAATCAATACCTCTCAAACTCTTTTTTAAAAACCCTGATACCTGCATATCACTTAAGTATCTGCTATTTCCTTGACCATTTCATGTTAAAAATATGACAAGAAACTCACTCTATGGTTTCAATAGCAGCCAAATATTCTCCCTCCTCCGCTCAACTGCATTGTTCACCAAGTAGTCTGGTGAAGAGTTCTGGAGAACTTGAAAGCTTGCAAAATATTTTAATCTGAGCTGTTTTGGTTGGTCTACTAAAGGTGTTAATAAAGGTTTTGTGCTAATATTTGCAATTTTCTTACCTTTACTTTTTGTGTAAAAAATTTTTTAGATAAAAATGAATCCTTAACACAGCTAGCCTAGGTGATATTTTTCATACACAAGATACTTGAGTTTCAAAGCACCAAGTACTTATTCAAACAATGACAAAAAGGAAGGAAAACATATCATAGCCACTCTACATGCAGTCTATTCTGCTTATTCCTGCAATAAGACTATTAGTATTATTTTTTGGACGAGTTACAATAAGCCTCTGCTTTTTTTGATTATTCAAAACTGAACTGATAAAATAACTTCTCATTCTTATCCAGCTACTGAAGCGGCACACCTACATGGGCAAGAATGGTTTTTTAAAAGAATTAACTCATATATGGCTATTCCTTGCTAAATATAAAGAAGTGCTCCATTGTAAAGCTATTAGATAACCAGCATATCCAACCACGACTAACTAATAAAAATCTAGAGAACTGCATAGTAGCCACCAATATGAGGACATGCAAGCTTAGTAAGCTATTGTGATGCTCTGCTCCATACATTTTTCTCACACAATCAACACCTAACCTTTATTGGCCAGGAACATTTTGTGTATATGATATATGAAGCAGGTATGTGCTAGAGATTGTGGTAGGTAATGAGAAATTGGACGAAGGTGGAAACACCTGAATCACTTCGTGAAAGATTGTAATTTTATGTGCAGATGCAACTGCAACATCCAAAGAGCTCCAAGTGCTTATACATATGCCAGGGCACTGTATTTTCCTATTCTCTCTCTCCCCCCCCCCATTTTTAACAAGTGAAAATGAAATGCCTATGTTGGAGATACATGGACATTCATATTTCAGAAATCATCAAATTCTCCTTTAACTCAATTGATCTCATAGAAGCATCTACTTAGTTTAAAGATTAGTAATAGGACTTACATGCTTATATCCATATTTAATATTAGTCTAACGTAATATGATTCCCCCCCCCAAAAAAAGTGAGTTTCACCTTTCAGCACTAAAATATGATACTTCTTTATCACCAGCACTTTGTATAGCTGTCTTACTGCAGCTTTTAGATTATAATGCTAACATAAATTGTTATAGTCACCCTAGAAGTAATTTATGGTGGAAATTTTTGGGAGGGTAAATACTTGAATTAGAGTTTCACAAAACAATTACAAAAAAGGAACAAGACTGTATAAAATCATCATGAAGTCATTCCTGTTCTGTCACCCCCTCCCTTTCTTCCATCTATTGTACGTGTGAACTGCTATCTGTGGGCTGCCATGGAAGAAGGAGGATTAGGAAAAAAGTGAAGGGAACTGGGGTTGGAATTTGATGTTACACCTAATACACAAACTTCACATACTAACAGAGATTAAAATTAGAGAGGCAAACGTTCATTGAAGAGCTAGAGAATTAACAGCCAAACTTGTCAACTAATTTCTGCCTTACACAATATGGCTATTAAGTGTATAGATGAATTCAGAGGTACTAGATTTGGTGAACTGACACCAAACTGCAAAATTATACAAAAATAAAAATAGTAGCAATGAATGCATTAGCTAGATTAAACATAATGCTGATATATTGTCATGTAAAAAAGTAATACTTAAGTAAATACCTTAAAACTTCAAATCTTAATATTTGATTTTGTTTCAGATTTGGTAGAGAAAAAGCACACTGCATTGTAAAAGATACCAAAACATTGTTTTAGTTCTCATTTGAATAAAATATGTGATAATCTCAGAAATGGGGAACCTGGTGGAAGGGAACATACAGACAGGGATGTAACATTTTGTCCCCAAGAAATCTCATATTTATACATTTACTCCCAGATGACATTAAGATGCACAGACACAAATTCTTACCTCACAACGTCATCAATATTGTTTCTGTATACTCCTTCAAGTCTTTCTGCAGGAAAACCCATTGCAATTATATTTGGATAAATATCTGAATATTCAAGTTAAGGGAAATATTTACAGAGTAACATTGTGAAATAGTACATACAGTGTTAAATATTTCAAGTAAGTAACTATAGAGACTGGATTTAAGCAACCATTTCAGACACTTGCTATAGAGAAAAGGGTTCTAGGTATTCCACCACCAGGGAAACAACTGTCTGGCAGGCTAAGATGAGCAGGACTGGGAGTATGCAGGGGCATAGGTGGCGGTTTGCCAACCCATAGGGAAGGTCTTTGAGGGCCTTGGATTGCTCACATATGTTGTAATCGTAACAATTACTTGGAAGCAGAATGTTCTTGTTTTCAATAGAGAGAAATTAAGATCTACCATTTTGAAAGATCCAGCAGTGTTACAACAGTAACTCACAATTTTATTCAGTCTACCCTTCAGCTTGAGGGTCAAGAAACTGTTTCATATCCATGCAGCTCCTATCATCATAACAGCCACCATGGATCTAATGATTTATGCACAGTTGACCACTAAGTTTGACTTAGTTGCTCTCTACTGTTTCCTAGCTGCCAAGACACAGCCTTGCAAGGATCAGATTACTGAAAAGGTGCAGAATCTCCACATCCAGGGTGCTTCCTTCCCTTCACCAGAACCTCCAAAGTTGCAACCTTGCTCCAGTCAGACCATCTGTGGAGTACAAACAGAAGCAGTCTGTCCATTTGGGCTACTTCGGCAAGCTTTGAGTGTAAGAGACTGGGTGGCTGCATGTGCTGCCAAGAGATATAGAACACCTCCTGTTCCTGTACCACAGCATCATATGGCTCCAAGCCTCTCACACACAAGACAGGGGAGCAGAATGCAAGTCCTGGGAGCTTGAAAGCTGTCCTTCAGCTCTTTTGTGTGCATGAAGGTACATATAAATCAGCATATAAACACAGGGAAAAGAAAATGTTCTGATTTGTTAAGTTCTAGTCTCTACAGTGGTACCTCAATTTAAGTACACAATTGGTTCCGGAAGTCTGTACTTAACCTGATGCGTACTTAACCTGAAGCGAACCTTCCCATTGAAAGTAATGGAAAGTGGATTAATCCGTTCCAGACAGGTCCGTGGAGTACTCAACCTGAAGCATACTTAACCTGAGGTATGACTGTACAGTAATTGGTTCCGGAAGTCCGTACTTAACCTGAAGCGTACTTAACCTGAAGCGAACTTTCCCATTGAAAGTAATGGAAAATGGATTAATCTGTTCAATATGGGTCCGTGGAGTACTTACTGTAAACTGAAAGTACTCAAACCGAAGCGTACTTAAACCGAGGTATGACTGTACTCCAAAAGCCATCATCCTGTCTCTCACCAGAATAATGCACTCAAATCCAGCTCACACTATTTTATGTACTCCAGGTTTTACAATTTGTTAAACTCTCATTGTTATAAATATTTGTTCATAACTACAAAACTAGACTGACACTTGCCTTTCCATCATCTGCAGCAAAAGTCACCTGCTCAAGAGATTCCAGCTGTTACCTCCAGAACCTTCTGTATAGTAAATCCACTGAGCCATGATGCTCACTGGATTACCTTGGGCCAGTCACGGTCTCACCTACCTCACAGCCTAACCCACAGCACAGAGCTGTTGCAAAGATAAAATGGAAAGGGAGAGAGACCTGTGTAGGACACATTGAGCTCGTTGGTGTAAAGACAAGATATAAATGTAACAAAACAAGAAAACTTTTCCATGCATGCCACTCATTTTAAACTGATGACAGCAACTCATTTCACCCAAACAGAGAATTGTGATTATTATCTATGGTAGGAAACAAAGCCAGGATCATGAACCATATTTTGAAGTTGGCTTGTTTCCCAAAATCATAGTCAAGCCTAACCAAACAAAAGCAAAAAACCTTCACTTGCACCTGCAAGTAAACAAAACAGGTAATTACAAACCAAAATAGCACTTATCCAAGTGTAAGCATCCATGTTGTTTGGTTGATGGTGCTATTTTTTAAAAAAATTGCAACAATAATTCATATAGACACACACAAACTGTGTTATGTAAATAAACAAATACAAATACCTTGTCCTCAGAAGTAAAATATTTTTTTTAAAAAACTACACAGAAATTCATATCATATGCTTGATAGAAATGAGATTTGCCAATGTAAATGCAGAATTATCCGATTTTATCTTTTTCTATTTTTTAAAAAACTGTACACTATCTTGTACACTAGTAACTTTTGTGTTGGAGTAATTTGCAAGACATCCAGAAAGAGAGTAAATTCTGCTACTCTACACTTTTCACCAGATTATGCAGATTCCTGCACTTCATTGGAAACTTACGTAAAAGAAAGTGAAATCTTAAGTCCACTGAAGCAATTTACATGATCTCAGTACAGGGATAGTTCAAAAATAATGGTAAGCTACGTTCTGACATCAACATGCCTGGGCCTTAGCCTTGCTGACATGGGAGACCCCTCTCTCCCCTCCTGATAAAATAAAAAAAATCCTTCAGTAGCACCTTAAAGACCAACTAAGTTTATATTTTGGTATGAGCTTTCGTGTGCATGCACACTTCTTCAGATACACTAGAAACAGAAGTGTCAGACCCTATATATATACAGAGGGTGGGTGGGAATGGGAGATGGGCTGATGGGAGTGGTAAACCTGTAGATGGGTGTTAATGGCTGCTGATGGCTGCAATTAGTCCTGGGCTGAGGTGCTAAAGAAAGCTTGATCATGCATGTAAGGTAGCCATGATGTTCCATTTAATCCAAACCAGCAAACATATGGTTTGCCCTTGCCCTACTAACTAGGAGAGAAGAGCTCATTTTTAAGTTGGGTATTTTTACAACACTTAACCACGTTGAGAATTTTATTTAAGTATAGTATATACATATCTATTAAAAAATAAAGCGAGGGTGGAGAAAGCACATGAGGCCAAGAGTCCAGTCAGGCTCATTTGCACAATTTCAACCATCACAGACTATATACAGCCTACATTCATCTCAAGTAAAACTACAGATAATTTTCTATAGGTCCTCATACTGGATCTTTTTATAGCCATCTCATCCAGGAATTGAAATAGCATAAATTCAGCAAACAAATGGAAGCCTCACGTTAACATTAGATTGTCAGTAAGTACTGTAATAAAGAAGCAAAGTATCATATATTTAGCCTGATATACTGTACTATTATCAAATTACCTTTGCATAAGCACTTAAGCCTACTTAAAGGAAAGGAAACATTGTTCTTGCCTGAAATACGTTTCTCAGATGTTAACACATGGCATGGTGGGCTATGCTACCCATTTTTGCCCAAAGACACAAAACACAGACCTTTCTCTGTTCCTTGCTCCTCCATCTCTTGACCAGTCTGTTTCATTACTCCTATACAGAACAAATAACCAAAGCAATGCAGCACAGGAGAAAACCTAAGAACATAAGAAGAGTCTGCTGAATCAGGCCAGTGGCCCATCTAATCCAGCATCCTGTTCTTACAGTGGCCAATCAGTTGCTTGGGGAAAACCAGAACCTGTGCTGGACCTGAGCACAAGAGTACTGTATTCTCCCCTTTTGTAGTTTCCAGCAACTAGTATTCAGAAGCATATTGCCTCCAACTGTGGAAGCAGAACAATCCTCCCTACATTCATTCATTCGATTTATATAACACGTTTCATTATAAGATCGCAGGGCAGTTCACAGAATTAAGCATTTATACAGCCTGCAAGTCATCCCCAGAATTCAAGGGCCTACCATGTGTTCAATACCTCTGAGAAACCCCTTTCAAGTGAGACAAGGGTTCCTTCTCTAGAGGTGCTAATATATGGTGTGGTGAGATGCACTAAAGCTAAAACCTCTCAGTGGGAACCATGTGACAGTTGCCTATTAAATAACCTGCTGGAGAACTTCCTCCCCAAAGCTGCCTTTGCTGAAGAACATTTATCAATTTTGTAATGCCTAATGAATGCTGTTGGTGTAGCCTGCATAGCCACTCTGCATACCTTGCAAAAAGGCGCATTTGTTGAAAAAAGCTGCTGAAGTTGTCATGGTTGAATATGCTGAGATGTTCTGGCACAAATAACTTCAGTGATTAATAAGCTAATGTGATGCACGCTTTAATCCACCTAAGGTGTAGCTTCTTACTTTCTATCCCAAGGTGTTAGGGTGAAGAGTTTGTTTGCCTCAGTAGTTTGTTCTATTAACGTATGCTCTAATAGCTCTTCACACATCTAAAGAATGCCAAGCCTACCCATGGAGAAGTGGGATAAAACTTTGGCAATATCAATTCTTCCTCTTGCTGCAAAATTGAATTTATTTTAGGCATGTCCTTAGAACCACCACATATAGATGTTTTGCTACTGAGAGTTGATACATCTTAAACTCTAGAAGCAGGAGAGACAAGGTACAGCTAAACAACTTTCTCTTCAGAGAAGCTGAGTGAAACGAAACAAACAAGAAATCAATTGTCTGAAAGGTTAGGAACAATAAATTAATATTGAAAAGTCCTGCACATATCAAGAGACTGCCAACCATTCTCAGAAGGTTAGGATGTGACCATGTGGAGATTCGACAAACTTTGTGTAGGGCATTATTTGCAAAAACTGCAGATTCACCACCTATAGAGTAAGTCATAATGTTACAATGAAACAGGTAATTTAGAGTAACCTTTCCCAACCCTATGTCCCCATATGTTGTTGAGACTACAATTCCCATCATCCCTGACCACTGGGCCATGCTGGATGAAGCTGATGGGAGTCATAGTCCAACAATATCTGGGGGACTCAAGGTTGGGAAAGGCTGTCAGAAGATATGAAAGCAAGGGAAATATAGCCTTTTATTCACCTTGCTCTGGTGGACGCTCTCCCTGCCACTTTGGCTGGAAAAAGTTAAAGAAAGCCTCTGATTGCCTAAACTGTTTGGTTCCCAAAGCAAACCTCAAAGCTCTTCACACATCCAGACAATACCATACCCTTTCCAAGGTTGGAAGGACAAGCTCCTGCTGAAAATGGAAGCATGTTTATGAGATGACAAATTTGTGCAAAGAACAACCACCATGACAAACTGAAGTGATGACAACTAGGGGTTAAAAAATACAATTTGAGAAGCAACAAAGAGACACAGATTTTAACAACTCAAATGGCAGCTTCTGCAATGCTGACCAGGTAGTATGAAGATGCTGCAGTGTGATCCCAGCATTCTTTAAATGCAGTTGACCTTCTTTACACTGTCTAGGAAGATTGATCATGCAGAATGACAAATGCAGAGCATGGAAGGATACCTGGATGACAGAACTGTACCTACCACTTTAGGTGGGTGGCCTTTAGGAGCCTTCTATTCAACTTCCAGGCAGAGACATTCAGCCAAGGCAGACTGGAATGCAGAAGCATACCTTGAGACATGTTCTTCTCAATAGTGGCATTGGTTAAAAAGTGAAAATGAGACCTGATGGCTATGGTGAGTGCAGAGCAGTAGTCTAGAATGGTGCCTGCCTAGAGAGCGTTAAGTTAACTTATGCGCATTTAACTTGCGTGCATTCAGCTTTACACAGTAGGCAATTCTTTATTTTTAGAAAATTGAAAAGGAGGCAGAAAGAGGGCAGGTGTCCAGGAAAATATTACTTTGGCAATCCCACCCACTACTGAACCCAAAATGTGTTTTGACTATATGAGATTTTGGCTTTATGCACTATCCCTGGAATGTAACCGCCGTGTAAGGTGAGTCACCTGTATAGGATTCACTCCTTTGCAATCAGCACTAAGCTCTCCCCGATAAAGAGGCATGGAACCTGACAGATATTTGACTACTTGCTGAAGAACCCACAAAGCACTGCACTGCAGGGTCACCTGAAAACTTCAGAATTCTACTGAAAGTATAAGCCAACTGCATTCTTTAGGCAACTAGAAGTGAAAGTGCACAGATGAAGTCTTGAGTCAGATAAGCAATCAGCACTGAAAGAAATTCTGAAAGTTGAGCTCTTGAATGAAAGTAATGTTCTAGTGCAATTGTCTTCAGAAGCCTATCAGAGTTCCTTGTGGAGCTTCTGGCATTGGCAGAAGAGACAACACACTTCATGGAATCCACAAACAGTCTCTATTATTATCGTGAGGCTTCACATGTGCTTACATAATAAAAAAATTCCTTCCAGTAGCACCTTAGAGACCAACTAGGTTTGTCATTGGTATGAGCTTTCGTATGCATGCACACTACTTCATATCTGAAGAAGTGTGCATGCACACGAAAGCTCATACCAATGACAAACCTACTTAACCAAAGAAAATGGAATAAATACTCCAAAACATTTCTGGCTCAGTACCTGAACTACAACCAGAATACTAGAATAGATATATCTGCGCAGCATCCTGCAATCAGAAGAAGAGCACCACTAATGGGCAAAAGAAAATTTAGGTAACAAAGCCCCACTTTAAAGTCAGTGAAAGAAAGTAGTATCTTCTCAAACCTCCAGGCAATGGCAGAATAGTGTCATGCAATAAGAACTTGCACAGTGCTAGTAATTTTAATCTTAAACTGCTATTTAAATGGACACAAAGGAGCAGTATAAGACCCAGAAACCTTATTTTTGGTTTAATTATACAACATAGAAAGACTCATCTATTTGTCTCTGATTCTACTGACATCTTCAAAAACTATCCAGAAGACTATCTGTCAAAGAAACGCATAAAGCTAATTTAACTTACATTTAAAGTATACTTGTTTTATTACTGTACTGTCCATATATACATAGTATCTCAGCTTATACTGTATCTACCATCCTGTGTAAACCCTTAGCCAAGTCACTCAAATTCTACCAAGAACTAAGTACTAAGTACTATCAAAGGTATGATTTGTTTTAACTGTTTTAATGTTGACTTTTAAACTGTTGTAACCCACCCTTGGGACCTGGTGGTGAAAGTCAGATAATAAAAGCTGAGGAAAAATGATGTTGCAGGAAAACAATGGTAAGCTAAAACCTGGAGTTCGGGGGGACTTCTAGCAAGCAATACAAAACACAGATCAGACAAAGACCAACCACACACACACACACACACACACACAGACAAAATGTATTTAAAACACTAACCACAAGTCTGAGGAGTAGGCAACTGCAGAGTACACACACACCCCTGCTCCTGGTCAAGACAGGAAACAGACTGGTCAAGAGGAGGAAGGGAGCTATTAATGGACAAAGGTATGTGTTTTCTGACTTTCAGCACAAGAGGGCACCATACCCCACTATGCCTTGTGTTCACCACCTCTGCACAATGAGATACTCAGCAGTGAAATCTATTACTGTAAATTACACTCCTAGAGATTATTCCAATTTCTACTTATCAAGCTTTCCAAAAAATTGTGGGGGGGGAGATTAACAGTAGCATTGTAGTTTCCAATGAGTATATGCATGAAAGAGCAGCACAAACACTTCTGAAGACTAGAACTCAAAAATATTATATTTATAGGTACATCTGAAGTGCAGTTATGACCATGAGAGACAACTGCAAATACCTGTGGGTATGAGGAGAAAGACCAGTGAAACAATTTTACTAAATTGCATTAACAAGGAAACACAGATAAGCAAAGGCTACAGTCAAAAGAAACTAACTAGCCATCCAGTCTGCAACTTGCCAGGGATAACCAGTCACTGTCCCCAGTCTTAGGTTGCATCATACTTACTCATCCTACCCATCCACTATTGCTGCTATTCCTGAAAAGCTATTTTAGGAGTCAGGTGTCAAAGTTAATTGCTGTACTTCTCTACCTTTTTCATATTTAAGGGCCAACCAATATAAAAGCTTGCAATAGAGAACATAGGCATGCAAACATACTGACAACCACAGTTCTATACTGTTTCACCTAGTTAGGAAAAAACTGCAGCACAGTGCTCTATTACCTGTCAGTTCTACCTCAACATTCTATCATCTCTTTCAACCACAAGTGTGAAAGACTTATGAATCCAGATATCCTAACCATGTAGATTTGATACTGAAGTCGTTATCAATCAACCTGACTTTTAAGCTCATGGTGAAGTGTCGCAGCAAAAAGAAGATGGCACGGTTATAGTAGGGGTAGAATAGTAGAGGCAGGATGGGGAAGGATGAAGGAGCAGCAGCACAAAGTATACAGGGCTAGTTAGGGTGGGCAAACATTCCCTGTGTAATTATTTGCAAAGCTGCTTAAGATGTTTACATAGACTAAGGAGCAAACCAGACATCATGGCAGCAAACCAGTGTCCCAGAAATCTAGTCAGTGCTTATTTCCGTTTGTGTGTGTGTGTAGAAGTGCAACAAGGGCAGGAAGGAGGATTTTTCAGTTTTTTCACTCACAAGAGCTGCCCAGCTTCTCCAGGTGGGGCTGTGTATAAAATGGAAGGACCAAAAAGAAGAAGCTAAAATGTAGATGGTTTCCAAGAATCATTCCAACCTATTGTACTTTTCTACCAGAGGCTTACCTTTGCAGTAAGAAATCTAAACCAGTGGTTCTCAACCTCCCCCGCCCTAAGAACACTAGAAAACAGCTGATGGTCTTGGTGGACAGTTTAATAGTTTTTCTGCCTGTTGTAGAGACTGTATGAGATATACTGTAGAATTTTTAATTGCCATTTTTTGTTTCTTTTAAAAGCAATAAAAATCCAATTAAAATCAGTATGAATATTTAATGGTGGACATACCAGACCACCTGAATGAAGAACTATGGTGGTACATAGTTTGGAAACCCCAAGCCTAGATTCTAAACATCAGAAACTGCCAAATATATCATTTACGCATGCCCTACTCAATGTGGTGGACAGCAGACTGGTGTCAATTTGCAAGCCATCAGCTGCTGGTCCCTGATGACTCTACCACAGCCCAGTTTGGGTGGGACACTTCAGGGACTGGTCCCTGGCATATTTGAATGGGGAGGGTTTACCGGTCCACCACATCAGATAGCTTGAGAAGCACGGGTTTATATAGCCTATAGATGTGAACTAATCTCCAATTTACAAATAAACTACTATCAATTTTAGGTGGTTTAATGTAATAAATAAATAAATAATTTATCAGCACTCCTGGAAAAGTAAGAAAAAATAGTTGTCACTGCCTAACCTCAGTGTGCCTTAACACTTTTTTAATGCTGTGTCAGCACAGCTATAATGCTAAGAGGTTAAAAGCTTGTTTTAGAAGTGGAAGCAAGCTACAGTTATGGCTTATTAGCTATTGGCAGTGAATTTGGCTTTGCTATTCTACCTGATGTCCAGCACTCCTCTTTGCTAACATTTTAGTATAAAGTGATGGAATGGGAGAGCAATGAACAGAGCAGGAGGGGAACATGACATCAGAAAATATAAACTCATCTTTCAGGAACAACAAGTTCTGACTGACCAGCTTAAATATGCAAGTATTAATCTCCAGGAAGAAATCATATGTGCACACCCTTAGTCACATGCCCTATTTCTTTCTCCAGCACTTATCAACCCTGCAAAACCCTCTTTGTAAAAGGCCTCAGCCATTGCATACTTTTAAATACCTGGCATTTTAGGAGAGATCTTACTTCACCTCTCTGCAGTTGACAGCAAGATATAGTTACATTATGGCTGGAGGTGTCCCAAGTAAAACATACAAAACCAAATAAAAATAAAATAGAAAAATTCCTTCCAGTAGCACCTTAGAGACCAACTAAGTTTGTTATTGGTATGAGCTTTCGTGTGCATGCACACTTCTTCAGATATCTCTAAGGTGCTACTGGAAGGAATTTTTCTATTTTATTTTTATTTTGTTTCGACGGCAGACCAACACGGCTACCTACCTGTATACAAAACCAATACTCTTACGTTGAAGCTACACAGTACAGCATAGAGCCTGCAGAAAACACAAACTTGTGTCCTATCTACACCTTTTTCAGAATAGGTCCCATAGAAGTCAATGATATTTTCTTCATAGAATTCTTCAGAAAAAAACACCAAAGGGTTTATTATCAGTGTGCACTTAACCTCTGAGAATGTTGATCTAGGAGCAGGCTCAGGAACAGCTTTTCCTCCTCAAGGTATCTTGTTGAAGAAGACCAGCCATCTCTGTACAGCCATGAATTAAAAAACCTGCCTCCTTAGTATCTCATGGTTTGATAAAAACTGCCAACCTTATCCAACTTTTTCACCAAATTTTAGCTATAAGAAAAAAACACAAGCCTAGTTTCCCCCATATTGTTTCTTCTCTAGTAGAATGCAAATTACTAAAGAACTCATCTAGCAGCAGCAAATTTCTAGAAAGCATTGCTCAATTGCCTGGGAATGATTCAAAAGAACCAAGTACTGTACCAAGGAATGGTTCAAAAGAACCAAGTACCAAGTCATATGAATTAAGCAAAAGGTATGCAGTGCAATGTGACTTAATTATGCAAGGAAAGCTATTTATAAAAAATAAATCATAGGGTATTTCACAATTGGGGAGGGGGGACCAAGGGAGAGGAAAGGTCACAGATCATGAGTTTTAATTTGTTTTAGTCTGTTCTATTGTGGTTTTAACTTTTTGTATGTTTGAAATTATGATAATTTTTAGTAATAATGTAATTATTTTATCTTTTTTGTAAACTGCTTTGAAGTTTTTTCTACAATCAAGCAGTATATATATTTATGAAATAAATAATTCTTCACCATACTCTTTTTGTCACATGCTAAAAACATTCTTGTCTAGACAAGCCTACCGAGATGATTAGACAGGTGAGGTAATTTTTTATTTGTTCTAGTATTTTAATTTTTCTAAGTATGATTATAATTTTTTCTCAGTTTTATTGTTTTATCTTTTTGCACCCTGCTTTGAGGTTGTTGTTTTTTACCATCAAGTGGTATATAAATAACCAAAGAAGAAATCAAAGAAATATTGGAGAATGTAAGCATATTCAAGTCGGCAGGTCCTGATGACATTCACTCAAGGTTCCCATGGGAGTTACACTGGTCTCTCAGAACCACTAGTAATTATGTGTGTGAACTCATGGAAAATGGCATGGTCCCAAAAGACTACAGAGCAAAAGTAAAGTGCATCTTTTTTATTTTAAAAGGAAAGCAGAAAATTTATTCTGGCTTCTGGATTTTAAAATTGGAGCACATTCTGAAGCACAGAGAATATGAGTGACTAGCATTCAATGGTTATAAATTGTACTGACCAAAACTAAGTTGCTTTTTTAAGAAGTCAGACTGGATTAAGTAGAGAATAACCCACAGATATATATTAGCTATGCCAAGGCTTCTGATCTCTGTCTTCATGACAACCACACAAGAAAAGTTATTTGGGAGGGTAGCAAACAAACAACAAACTATTGCAAGATGGATATAATTTGTTGAAAAACTGCATGAAGAAATAAAATAGATCATTATAAAATTGTAAAGAGATTTCCAGCCGTGCTGGTGGTTCTCTCTTCAATTTCTTAATCAACACAGCTGAAGATGACCTTACACCATGTTGGATGCAAAATAAAGGGATTTGAAACACTAAAATGTTAGATGTATCTATGAAAAGTAAGGTGTGCAACAATATGATAAAAACAAAAAAAGTTGTATATTTAAAACAAAGAACTGTACAGAAATACATACAATACTGTGGGCAGGGGAGATGAGGGAGAGAAAATTTAACTGGGTGAACAGCTGTACTTCTAAAAACTTCACCTTATGGGGAATAAACTGAAAGAGTCAATGTGATGTAGTAGAACAAAATAGCAATGCCATTATAGACCACATTAAGAGCAATACTGTCTTCAAGATACAAATGCATAATCATAGCATTCTATTCAGCACTGATGAAGATCTCATTTGTGTTCAATTCTGGGCAACAGAAGTCAACAACAATGTAGATAAACTGCAAAAGATTGATAATATAATAAAAGCAGCTTTGCTGGATGAGCACAAAGATCAATCTAGTTTAGCATCCTGCTTCTAACACTGCCTAGTCAGATACATCCAGAAAGCATACTACCAGGTCATGCAGGTAACAGCCATCCCCTATTGTTCATCATCCCCCAGCAACTAGTCTTTATTATTTTACTCTGATGGTAATATTTTCCAAGCAAAGAGATAAAGGAAAGTAGGAGAGCATGGGCCCTCCTACATTATGTTCAAATTTAAAATGACAGCACTAGTTAGGAACCACCACTTTCTAACTGAACTAATACATCTTATGGCAGACTTACTTGGCAGTAAACCTCACTGAGTTCATTAATATTTATACCCAAGTGTGCATGTATAGATTTCAATCTAAGTTCTTAAAAACCTTAAAGATCACGTTTTAGAACATTAGTGCATGAATGTAAACACCAACATCTGGGAGGGAAAGGGTCTGGGCATGACTTGTTTTGAAAATCACTCAGTTGGAAAGTGCTATGTATAAATCATGTGAATAAGACATAATAAAACACCCTTGTAGGTGTTTTTATTCTATTGTCCCCCTATTAATGTGAGGGTTTTAAATTTGCTAGAGACTAAGGACTCATTTTCCTTTAGTTGGGGAACACACAAATGGCCTGTTAAAACCAACAGCAAAGTAGTAACGGATTCTTACTGCAAAAATGGCATTTCTCTGAATTTTCAATCAAGTCTTCTTAAAGCTACTGAACTATATCATTAGAATATTTACCAAAGCAGCAGTATGAGGTTATTAACCACTGATAACTCAAATATATGTGCATAACACCGACACGCAATAAAAAATGGCTGCCAGGAAAAATACACTTTTTAAGCCAAACCAGAACTATTTTATAACTCATTATTCATTTTGCATATTTTTTTCAGAGTCATCACTACTTTCCATAAAAATATGCACTACCACAAGGAAACTTTTCTGCATTAAAATATTACTGTATTCTATCATTATTGTTCTTGGAGATAAGTACAAAAGCATTTTTAATACAAAAAAATACAATCCACTGAGGATGTCAAATATATGGTCTTAAACTTTAACACTGCTCTTTTCCCAATGAACATCTGGCACAACTTTCAGAACATTTATGACTCGACTTAATTTCATAGCAGAAAAAACATTTAATGCATATTCTGCATCTACCCATCACAAAAGCCTGTCCAGGGAGCAGGCCCCCATAATAGTTTTTCTATGGCAGAAGAATAAAATTCCCATTTTACGTGAAACTTGTTATATTGGGTAATATGAACATTACCAAATTCATAAAAATCCAGGAGGATTAGAAGCATAAAAAATGAGTAACAGCTTTCACATACCAATATATGGCATGGGATGACTGTATTCATTGCACCAAAGGAATCAATTTATTTATTTTACTTACTTATTCATTCCATAAAAATTTATACACCGTATGATTGTAAAAAATCTCGAAGCGCTTTACAGAAAATAAAACTGTAAAATCAAGAAAAAAGACAACCCTACATTAAACCTACAATAGTTAAAATAATAAAACAGATTAAAATTATCTCAACTTTCTAAGCATTTTAGTAGCTTTGTCTAAACAGGAATGCTATTAGCAGGTGCCAAAGAGTATGGTGAAGGTGCCTGCTTTATCTCAATTGGCAAGGAGTTCCAAAGTGCAGTTGCTGACAAACTAAACTATTTTGTTCAAATAGCACTGAAACGACCTTTAAAGTATTTAACCCCACTGCTTTTTAGGTATTAGTATCAATATACATCAAAAATGTGAGGAAAAGACCCATACACTGCAGCAATACCAAGGGATACAATGCTTCTGTAAGCTATGTTAGCTTACAGTTAGAAAACTACATGACATTCTTCTGCAGGAACCATGTTAGTGGGGGCCAAGTCACGTAATATTAGAGAAACTCTGCTTAATTTGCACTGACCAGTGTTGCTAAGCACAAAGCCCATAGGAAAGGCATTCAGCAGTTTTCAGGAACTAGTGGAAAATGCAGATAAATATCAGATTTACAATACAATTATTTCTGGTTTCTTTGCTGCCAAGAGTAAATGCACATTGTACATATTGTTGAACTTTATGAAAATGACGCATCCTTTCTGAGAGGAAGTGTACAGATTAGAAACATTATTTGGCCTTCTTTGCCCAGCCACTGGAGAAATGGGAAGGTTTTGCTATTCAGAACTCTTCTCCCCTACCCCATTTACTTTGGCACCACAAAACTAATGCCTTTACCAGTGTACCCCTTCTGGATGAAACTTCATCTACAGAATCAATATTGTTCATGTACATCATATACTTGTTTGACACACACACACAGAGGGAGGGGGGGGGGAGAGAGAGAGAGAGAGAGAGAGAGAGAGAGAGAGAGACTGTGTTTTAGGTTGGATATATCTTACAAATAGAGCAGCTAAAATCTACAATATGAAGCATTTAAAAACATATATGTATGCGTATATCTCTGTGTGCGCAAACACAGAATTAATCCAGTTCTCAAAGTGAATATCCTTACATAGCAGAAACAGGGTCATACACACTCCAGAGAGATGCATCAACAGGCTTGGGGGAAAACCAAGTTTTGCAGAAGTAAAAGCAAATTAGGAAATCCCTAAGGTGGGGGAAGGTAAACGGCGTTTCCGTGCGCTGCTCTGGTTTGCCAGAAGCAGCTTAGTCATGCTGGCCACATGACCTGGAAGCTGTATGCTGGCTCCCTCGGCCAGTAAAGCGAGGTGAGCGCCACAACCCCAGAGTCATCCACGACTGGACCTTAATGGTCGGCGTCCCTTTACCTTTACAGTGAGGGAACTCAAAAATCAGGACGAGGACTGAGCGTGCTCAGCAGCTATAGAGTGCAGACTGACTGTTGCAGGGGGGAAATACAAATCCTAGCGGTAAACTAGGAAGAGCATGGTGGTTGTGTGACACCCTGAATGGGAGCACTCCATGCTGCAATCTTGTTTCTTTTATTTTAAGTGCCTGTCATAAGAAAGTGTAAGTGGAAATAAGCATCAAAAGTGGGAAAGTCTTCCAAACACTGCTTCCATTCAAACCCAGCCTTTCATTCTGGAACAGATTGTAGCACCCTGTCAGAAAAGACATACTACAATCACAAAAGTCATTGTGGTATAGTGGCAAGGATATCTGACTTACAGGGGAGAAGACATGGCTTCAGATCTCTCACTCATAAAAGTCACTAAGGGACCTTGGGCGAGTCTTTCTCTCAGCCTAATCTATCTCTGATTATATACTACTCTATACTGCTAAAGTATAGCCAAGTACCGTGTATATAAGACTACTTTTTAACCCAGGAAAATCTTCTCAAAGTCGGGGGTCGTCCTATACCCCGGGTCGTATTTCTTATACGGCGAGTATATCCCAAACTCTATATTTTAACTGCAAAAGTTGGGGGTCGTCTTATATGCCCAATCGTTTTATATGCCCAGTCATTTTATAAGCCGGAATATACGGTATTCACAGAAACATGCATTCAATTTAGCCAGTCCAATAAAAAGGCAGGTTATTTCTAGATCCGTTTTATACAGGAATTACATTTTAGGCTGGTCCAACATAAATCCACAATACCAACACTTATATGGGTTGATTTACATTCATTATTGGCCTTAATATTTTGAACTCATTAAACATGATAAAATTGTCATACTAAGAATAATATTTCATGATCTTCACAAATACAAAATTAAACAATCTTATTGAAGTTAAACAAAATCCTATTGAATCAGCTAGCCAAATACAGCCAAAAGGCATTTCATAGCTGCACAGCAGCAGTGTTGCCATTTTGATTTTGCCTTTTGTGGTAGGATGCAACCGGCTAAACCAATACCATTCATGATGCAGAGGGAAACTAAACTCCCAAGACAAAAAGCAGGAATATATAAACCACTCAAAATGCACCTATCAAGACTGCATGACCACCAGTCAATTCAAATGGAAAGCTTTGCTACTGGACAGGGGGGAAAGAGTAACTACCTGTTGAACCTATGCTGAAGAAACAGAGACAAAGTGAAGGGAGTTCCATCTCTCTGGAAAACCACAGTAAGCCACTGAGCATTCCCAGAGACACAAAGAAGTCCAGATAGAGAAACAGTTTCCCAGAAGTCTGCATTATATTCACTAAATTAAAAAGTATGAAAAAGATTATTACTAGAGATGATGTGTTTGTGTTATATAATCCAACTGACAAGGTACACTCCATTGCAGACTACCATGTACTTTGTGTGGTACTTGGCTCACGTCAAATCAGGTAAAACATTATTTGAGACACAAGACAGCAAATGAAAATGTGCAGTTAACACCCTGAATTTCTACGAATTTTCCATCTTTGAAACATTTGTGTTAACAAGGGACACTACTGACATAGTAAGCCCTTCTACTTTCTGCACACCATAATCTGGACATTTGCAAACTAAAATGTTTATTTTATTCCTAAACTCTTAGAAATGTGGGTATAGGGAAATCCTGGGGTAGACTCACCTTTAAAGCACTTCTATGCAATATCTGAAAACCATGATATTTATAGATATCCATTATATGCATCATTCCTATGAAATAGTGGTTTTGTGTCAGAATTAGTGAAAATAAACTGTAGATGCCAAAATATTATTTCGGTGGGACATGGGAAGTGTATTCCTTACCCACCAGGAAGGACAGAAAGTGGAGTTTTCCATTCTACTTGACAGATGCTGAAAATGCTTATGAGTGCACAGATTGACTTGTGAATTACAGATATTAAATATGTAATTTGTAACACAGTTCAGAATCTAAAGAGATTTAAAATATTGCTGTAAAAATGCATTGTGTCTCCTACGTCTAAAAGTCTCTGATTAATCTATCCTCAAGATGGGAGGAGATACTTAAAAAAGCAGTTTGAAGTATATAAAGACGGATGCACAAGCATCAGTATATAACACATTTTGCATTCATAAAGGCCCAAAGTTCAAAACCTAGAATTCCAATTAAAATGTGTATTCAACAATAAGTCTGAGAAACACCTTCCTGAGGTCATAGAGTGCCACTGCCAGTCCAAACAAGCAATAGTAATCTAGGCAGAGCAATGGTCTAACTTATAAAATACACACACAGAAAGTCATAATCGGGAAAAAATTCAATGCCATTTTCAGTGCAAATTAATGTATAAGTTACTCACCATTTCAAAGTTTCTACTAAAACACAGATCATATAGCTACTTGCTTGTACTGCAACTATTACTGAGGAAAAGAGGACTAAAAGTTGAGACTTAAACTGTGTACACAGTAACAGTTGTTAATTGTTAACTTAATGTTTAACTTGTATAACTTTACAAATCTGCACATTCTATATACAACTTTCTAAAACACAAGTTAAGTAATTGCAGCTGAAGGGGATGCCATTCCACATCACTTGAAAGAACTGAGGAAAACTTAAAGGAACTACAACAAGAATCAATCAGGTATTTAAATTTACCACTATGTACTAAAACTATACACACAATAAGAGAATCTATGAACTATCTATTTTAATGACTTTTGAATTGGCAAAGGAGAATAATTACACCTTTTGCAAATAAAATGTAAACCTTAAGGAAATTAAGGTAAACTCTACTACCTCTAACAGGATCAAATATCCACTCTTATTCACATACTATGACTTACATTGTAATCATATACCGTGTTTCTCATATTATAAGACATGTCTTATATTTATTTTTTTCTCAAAAATACACACTATGGCTTATTTTCAAGGGATGTCTTATTTTTTTTCCTCCTCCTGCCGCGGCCGGCATTGCTGCTGCGCCTATCACTATGTCTTATTTTCGGGGTATGGCTTATATTCCTTGAATGCTTAAAAATCCTGCTATGGCTTATTTTATGGGTATGTCTTAAAATATGAGAAACAGGGTACAGAGCAACAGCTAATTAAAAAAAGCATGCAATCTTTCAGATTAGAAATTCTACTTCCATGAAAATATGCACAATTACTCTGTTTATCGGGTATTTGAACTGTACAACAATTTAGACTTTGATAACAATGCACCTCCTAAAAAGAGAGGATGAGAAGACAGATATACTACAGAAACAGAATTTAAAATATATGAAGTTATGTCTGAGAAATCAAGACGTCCCGGTCTTTGTTTTCATTAAAGTTAGGTAACTAAATTTACAAAATCCAAACTACAGCACTGCCTTAATCATAGCTACTCTGAAGTAAGCTCTATTTAATTCAATGAGACTTATTCACAGGTAAGTGAGTTTAGGATTGAAGTCCCCCAAGCCCACTTACCTGGCAGTAAGCCCCATTACATTAGGTATTACTGTACATACCACTGAAAGCAATGGAAGAGGATTTACAATACATAATTCTAAGCATGTATACTCAAAAGTAAAGTATCCCCAAGTTTAAACAAGCTCAACCAAGTATGAACAGGATTGCAATTAGCTGCAACTAACTTCTGTTTGATCATGTACACTGTCTTTCATATTAGCGAACAGGACATATAATTACTTGTCTCATCAAGTTAAGTAGGAAGTACAATTTTGTACAAATGGAAGAAGTGAAATATTTCCAGGCTACATCCAGGAAGAAATACCCATGCCACAGCACAACTACAATCCTTAGGTAATTGATTCCAGAGGAGTAATTCTGAAATAGTCATATATACAAAAAGCAATAAATGAAAATACCTAAGAAATTGCTTGTACAATATTTCTATGCTTACCAATAGGTTATTTCTATATATGATTTGATTTAAAATCTATTGGCTTAACAAATGGTTTGGATTATTTTTGTCTAACAGCATAGCCGTAGGTATGTTTTCTCAGAAATAAGCCCATCTAAATTCAATGGGACATGCAGCATAACACTATAAATATTTCCTTGGAAGCAATCTGTGTTCAGTGAAGCTTATTCCCAGGTATAAGTTTGCAACCTCAAGCTCTAAGAAATGTTGCTAATATTGCAGCCTAAGACAGTGGTGGGCAGACCTCAGGTTTGCAGAATCTACTTATTTTTTACCTTAACTCCAAGACCCAACAACTAGAGCCAGGTGCAAAAGACATTCACTTCGAATTAAAGAACAGGATACCTCTGAGCAGCTACAGATGAAAAGAACCAAAACTGAGTTCAGTTACTTCCTACAAAAATCTATTTGGTTTGGTTACCCAAAGGTTTGCTTATGTCAGCAGTTTATTTGGGGAGGGGGCACTTTGCTGTTCTTATTGTTAAACAATTTGGGACTCAGATCTTTGGATTATTGCAGTAGATCAAGAATATCTATCAGTAGATTCTGATCTAATTTCTGCCTGTGCCCAGCCTAAGAGACTCATTTTAACCTTGTGATGTGTGAAGAGATTTCAACTTATTAAATGGCTGGAGGATTCTCCAATACACTGGTGACACTTTACTGCTCCAGTATCAAATATTTACTGGTAACCTTTGGATTCTCCATGCTACAACTTCACACACACTGTCCAACTGTGAGTTAAAAGAGCTGTCTTTCAATTATTTATTGGAATAAGAACAAACTAGTTTTCATTTTTAACTATTTTTAATGTTGTTAGCATAAACACCAGTGGAAAGATAATTTGAATTTTCTTGTTCTATGATCAAAAATCTTACCATGTAAATGCAGCTCTATTATTCATATATTTAAAATGATCAGTGATATAATTATCACTTTCATGCAGTGTGAACTGCTTGCTACAATATCAGCAGCACAAATATACTATACATATTTACCTGGCAGTAAGCCCACTGAACATAATCATACTTCTGTGGAAACGTACACTGTACTGCAATTGTGGTAAACAAATTTAAAGATGGAATGTAATTTGAGCTAATAAAAAAAATAAGTTTTGTTGCTTAAACGAGTATTTTATTTTAAGAATATGTATCTTTCACCAATTAAGAATACCTAACATTCAAAAGATTAGAAAAACCACCAAAGAGTTAAGCAGATGTAACAAACTGTTTGGTAAGCAGTTCTGAAATCTAGAGTAAGACCACAGAGCCTCTCAATACAAAATCTTTACAAATTTAACAGCCTCCCACCCTCATAAAACCACCTACGGTATCTCATCAGTATTATTTCTGAAGAGATATTAGCCTAATGCTGGTATACTGAAAAAGTGTTCCCACTTTCATTGTTTCTCAAATTTACTAGGCTACAGTTTAACACAGAATCACTTCCCTATAACATGCTGTTTCTATTGGGGGAGGTGAAAGAATTCACAATGTTAAACAATGTAGGCATTTGCAGATGCAACATAAATTACTGGATGAAAGTTTTGATAAGAACCAACTTCCCAGTTCTAACTGCTTTGGGGTCATATTATCAATGCAGGATTTGATTAGGACTGTTACAGAAAATTGTCTTCTTATCCCTATGTATTTAAAGTGATGCTGCCATCAAAAATGGGTACACCAACCACACCAACACTGTAACAGAAAAGTGTTACTGCAGTAATAGTCTGAAGCTCATTACCGGTAGGTACTTTTAGGTAGGAGGTAACACTCCAACATCTAATGCATGTTAAATAATGCCACACAATAATTTTATTCCAAATGACCACTAATACTCTTTGCAATCATACTTTTAAACATAAATATGCATTAATCTATATGGCATTATTGTTTAGGATCAACTATTGAGTCTTACAGTATTTTACTTGCCATGATAAAACACAAAAACTGCAACTTATTAACAACCCTCTATCTACTCATTCTACAGGCAAGAAAAGGAACAACACTGTAAATTGACCCACAGTGTGCATTTTCTATACTCCAAAAAGGAGCATTTTCCAGAAGACAAAGGGCATTACAAACTAACCAACCAGATCTTTGTCACTGTAACTCATAAAGTCTTAACAGCCAAAGCTGCAATCCTAGATTGCACTACACCAGGTATCGCATTATACAAAAGACACTGAAAGAAACATGCTAGATAATCGCTGCATAATTCTGATGCAACAGCTGTATGTGCACTACTGCTTTCCACTTGAATTTCATCTCTACCTTTTAGTGCCAGGCCTAGGCCTGAGCCTGCCAGATTCTAGCTGCTGCAAATCAGCGAGGGGGAGGAGGGAAGGCAAGGGGGCAATCACAGCAGCTTTTTTGAAAGAAAGTACAGTATTACTTAACCGGGGAGAGAGAAAGAGATGAGGGACAGGGGGGACACAGGTCTCCCTTTTATACTGAAGGTGGGGGTGGGGAGTACAGGGAGGGTGGGGAGAATTTAAGACATACGGGTTCCACCTCCCCTAAGGAAGAAAAAAAATGAAAAGAAAAGCGTCCCCGGCCCAGCAGGCCAGGGTAGGCCTGCACAAAATTTGGGATACAGGTCAGGTCTAAATCGAAGCCATCCTCCTGGTATCGCCTTTTGTTCCTGCTGACGATCTCTTTGATGATGGCGGTCATGTCTGGGAGCCGGGAGCCGCTCAGGAACAGCGCGGACAGGCACGGCGGCGGCTGCAGGGCGCAGATGGCTCGGAGCCTCGGCGGAGGAGGCTGTTCCCCCACCTCTCCCCGCCGCCGGTGATGAAGAGGGCGGCCGCGGCGGCTGCCTAGGCGGCGGCTGGAAAGCAATGCTGCTGCTGCTGCTCCTTCTTCGGGCGCTGCGAGGACGGCGGCACCGTGGACAGGGCCCGCTGCTGCTGGTTGCGGCGGCAATTCAGGCGAAGGCCCCGCAGCGGCACAAGGGCCCTGGCCAGAAGGCGGCGGCGGCGGCGGCGGCTGTTGCTGCAAGGAAAGTCCTCCTGCTGCAGCAGCTCCCGCCAGTGGCGCGGCTCCCCTCAGCTCCTGCAGGCTATACCTTGAGCGCGGCGGCGGCGGGGGAGAAATGGGGCCCCGCGTCTCCTTAGCGCTGCTGCTGGGCGAGAAAGAGGAACCGCCGCCGCCGCCGCCGCCGCCGCCGCCGCCGCCGCCGCCGCCGCCGCCGCCGCGCTCCCTTTCTCTCTCGCTCGAACGGCGGCGCTCCAGCACAAACGGTGACAGCAGCTCCGCGGCCGCGGCGGGGCTCCGGGCCCCCGGCTGGCTTGCTTCTCTCCGCGCCCCCCGCCGAGCACCGCACCCCGCGCGAACCGGGGCCGGGCGGGCGGGCAGGCAAGCAGGCTGAGGCTTTTCCGCGGAAGGCGGCCGGCTTGAAAGTTTCGGTGCTCTTTTGGCTCGCACCTCCGCTGGTTGGGGGGGGGGGGCAGCAGGCGGGGAAAGGGGGGGAAGGAAAGGGAGGGGGAGGCGGCTGGGCCGGGAGGGAGGGAGGGAGGGAAGCGGAGAGGAAAAGAGGAAGCTCAGGTCCTGAGGGGCGCGCGGGGCTGGAGGCTGCCCCGTGTCATATTCCTTTTCTCTGCTGCTGCTGCTGCCGCCGACGTTATAGTTCCTTCTCCCTCAGTCCATCGGGGCGAGAGCGCTCCCTCGTAGCCTCAGCGCCAGATCTCTGCCACCGCGAGCGAGCGAGTGCTCCCCCCACATACACCGCCGCTCCCGCGTCGTCGCCGCCGCTGCTGCTGCCACCTCCGCCGCGCGCCCGGCTTCCACGAGCGTCACTGCCGTCAGTTCGTTGGACCGTTCCCCGGCCGTTGGGCTGTGGCTCCCAAGCCCCAGCGCCAACCGCCTGAGCTTCAAACTGCCATCATGGCTGCAGTTTCCGAGAGGAGGGGGGAGGAGGAGGAGGAGAATGAGGGAAGGGAAGCAGGGAGGGGGGAAGGGAAAAGAGGGAACGGCACCGAGAGAGGGAGAAAGAAGCGGGTGGGGGGATCAGAGAGAGAGAAAGAGAGAATCGGAGCTACGGAACCACTCCTCGCTAGGTCCTTCCGCCGTTGCTGCTGCTGCCGCCGCGTACGAAAAAATTAGTTCTCCACCGCCACATCACCGCCTCCTCGGCTCCAGCGAGCTCGCTGCGCGCTCTGGCCAAGTAGCAACCCCCTCCCCCTACCGCCGCCGTCCGGGTTCCTTATAGCGCCTAACGAGAGGAGGTTTGGCTCTTCTCACACGGAACGGTCTGGCCGAGACATAAGTGATCAAGAGGGGGGGGGAGGCGGGAGGAACAGGGAGAGAGCGCGCGCGCGCACACACGTACTGAGTGGCGGAAGGATACAATAGACTATTGCCTCATCGCAATGACGGGCTAATTCCCTGCGGAGTCACGTGACGAGTGCTAGGAGCGGGGGGACTTCCCGCTTCCCTGTCTCCCTAACCACCATCGCCGCCGCCAGCCACGACCACCATCCTATGCAGCGACGGGGCTGCTTCTCCCTCTCTCTCTTTTTGAAGTGGTCAGGTTTTTGTACTTTAGGAACAAGGACTGGATATATCAGACGTTGGCCGTTGCAAATCTTGTCCCTGAAGTCCGGGCCGTATGGTAGCCAAAGTGACTGGAGGGGTGGGGGGGGGGTAGCCTGGCCTCGCCTGCTCTTGCGATTTTTGCAGCAGTTTGGTTTTTGTAGACATCAGCAGGTGCAAGTTTGCAACGGTGCCGGAGATAACCATTATCGCCTGATAACGTCTGCAGATATGTATGTGTGTTTGTGTGTTTTAATGTTAGTAAAACTAACAGATTGGGCCTTGGAAATCTGGTTCCTTCAGCAGCGTTATGGGTGGCTGCGTCGTCCTTTAAGCCGGGGCTCGTTATGTGCAAAGCGGAGCGTTGGATCCCTACAATGTGGCTCTTAGCCTCCTGCGTGGTGCTGGAACTTTAAAAAATAAAAAAGTGTTCTTAGTCCTGTAGACACCTGTAAACTTTTAACAGGGAAGAGTTGCCTTTCGTGGCTAGTTGCTGATGTCACTCGGCGCTCAAAAAACTGACAGAAAAGTCGCCCTGGTCACAAGTGGCTGCAGGAAAAGAGAAGACAGGCCAGGCTAGGAGGGGCGATCGTGCAAGAGCAAGTAGTGATCAAAAGCAGCGGGGCGAATACAGGGAAGTGCCAAGAGCAGCCCTGAACGCGGTGGCCCCCAGGTGGCTGCAACACAGCGCGAACTATCAGCAGCCGCCCTTCGCTCCATGGCTTCCGTCTGAGCTTGTTCTTTAACAGCGAAGCATGGCAAGAAACGGATGCAGCGGTCGCCAGGGCTGCTGCGCCACCTATTGCCTTGGAAGAGGAAACCGCAGTTGCAATGAGCGCACACAACGCCCTGCTCCTCAAAATTCCCAGGGTCACCGGCCTAGTAGGCCCCACCCACCTCTTGTTAGGGCACCAAAGCTATGCTTCAGTGCTTGCACGTCAAAAAATAAATAAATGCATGGGCTACTCCTTAGAGAGAAGGGGTGGGGAAATCCTCAAAGCCAAACAACAACGAAAAGCAAAACTAATCACACCTCTGCTTTCCCCACCTTTAAAAAATGTTCTCCATTATGTGGGCTAGAGAAGGCATTAAAATATTTATCAGTTCCTTAGGATTCCATGGTCTTCTGTGGAATTTTATCTTGCACATGCTGCAGATTTAGGGTTGCCAACTGATACAATTTTTAGCAAACTATATATTGTGTTTTTTACAGCACTGTACCATGCTGTGCATCAGTTTACAGTCTTTCCCCCCCCTCAGGCTGATGAACATTTTTCAGCTGATGGTCCTTCACCATCTTCCTTTGTGAGGACAGATGGGGAGAATTCATTAGCTTTTCTGCAACATTCCTATCTTAAGTGGTTGTCTCATGCCTTGGTGCTCTAGTGGCCTTGCTAGTTCTTTGGTAATTTTCCTGCCTCGTGTGAATTTTAATGTATCTTTCTATCATGAGAAAGTATGAGCATTTGGACTTTACAGTGGTACCTTGGGTTACAAACGCTTCAGGTTACAAACTCCGCTAACCCAGAAATAGTACCTCAGGTTAAGAACTTTGTTTCAGGATGAGAACAGAAAACGTGCTCTGGCGGCGCGGCGGCAGCAGGAGGCCCCATTAGCTAAAGTGGTACTTCAGGTTAAGAACAGTTTCAGGTTAAGAACAGACCTCCGGAACAAATTAAGTTCTTAACCAGAGGTACTACTGTACAGTGGTACTTTGGTTTAAGTACACAATTGGTTCCGGTAGTCTGTACTTAACCTGAAGCATACTTAACCTGAAGCGAACTTTTCCATTGAAAGTAATGGAAAGTGGGTTAATCTGTTCCAGACGGTCTGCAGAGTACTTAAACTGAAGCGTACTTAAACTGAGGTATGACTGTACAGGTACTCGTTTTAGTTATTCTGTTATAAACTCTGGCTGTGAACCATTAATATGCACACTTTAGTTTTCCTGCTTCCCTTCCAGGAACTCCCTCATCAAACATCCCTAAAAAGCTTTTAAACTAACTTGAATTTTAAAAAGGCTCAGGTGCTTCTAAAAGGGTTCACAGAACACTCTAGAGAACATGTACTATTTTTAAACCCTGATAACTATCCTACCATTTTTATTACTAAACTCACATCAGAGTGTAATGAAGATTGTGATTTCTCCCCTTTCTTCAAAAGATGTAGAAATGTATTTTATTCATTTATAATAATGGTTGCAACTTCCTACCAGCTAATGATTTGCTTATTGAATCTACTCCACTTGGGGCTCTGATAAAAGGGGGAGAGCACAGCAGTTTCCTAAACAAAACAAGTGGAATACATCTACATATTTCCTTATTTTGCACGTTAGTAGCTATCTCATTGTAACTCCTTTCACAGACATAGTTCACTTCAGAATGAAGGAGAAACCTTTAGGACATTTGATATTTAAGTTGATGCTATACCGTTTATGAATGCCATGCCATGAGACTGTTTTGTACAACAACAATATTGCAGCACACCACTCCAATCCCCGAAGGGTGCAAGATTCCAGGCATTCCAGGTTCCATGCTTACACAGGGTGCATGTTTCCTTTTGGAAATGAGGCATAGTGGAGACTGTGGTGTCTATATGATATGTGGTTTATTTACACATATATACAGCCCGAGCCTGCAATGGAGGGGTTCACAGCATTAACACCTCAAAAGGGTCTTGTTTCTCCCATTCAGCCACGGGGCTCTCTGCCTTCATCAGCCAGCAACCTTTTTTCCTTTAGGTCACATTACAGCCAACTCTCAACTCTGACCTTACTGTTTTCACTATTTAAAAGCTGGAGGAAGGGCCCCACTCATTTGGTGTCTGGCACAGAGTCCTCCCTCTCTCCTTTGCTCTCTTAATGGCCTATCACTTTTCCTTTGCTCTTTTCTTAATGGCCCATCATTAGGAGATTGCCTGAATCTTGCCTGGTTTATATTTTTAGCACTTTTGGATACAGGGATTTAAAAGGTCTGGCACCCAGTTTAACATCCCACGCCTTGATTAAATTCTAACAGTTCCTGGATCCATGTATTATAGATGTCTGCCACCCACAAACTCATAGCATTATGCTCTCGTGAGGAGAATAGCTATTCTAAGTATCAGTCCACCAGTCTATATTATTGCACTAATATCCCAAGTCCATTCTTACTGTCGTCAAAACATTGGTATAAAGGAATTGTTTAGACAATAACATTTGAATTCGCTCGCAGTCCAACTTTATTGGACTTGTAAGTAGAGTTCTAGGAATATTTTTTGGGGAAGCCTATGAACTTAAGCTCTTGAGAACTGCATGTAGATGCTACCGGTACATGTAATAACAGGTTCAAAGAGAAGATCCACTCCAACTTCTGTGCGTTGAACATATCGTGTGAAATTGCTGTGGCACGTACATAACAAAATTAGAAACTTCATCACCATGCATTTTGGAAATAATTGCATGCTCACATACAGTTTGTTTTTTCTAAGGCGACTTCAGCTACGGTATTCCTAGGGAGATGTTGGTATACTTTGGTCTCTATTGTTCTACATCCTCTCCACCTCCAGATGCTTACTGTGAGAATTGTGCAATTGTGTATTTGTTGAAATCATTTGAACCTGCTTTAATTAAAAATGGTTTTGCATTTTCATGGTTATTTCCTATCTAGGAGCCTCTAGAGACACATCTAATGCACGCCTCAGATTGCACGAGGGTAGAAAAGATTGGGAGGGGGGAGGCTGCTTCACCTTGGTAACAAGGAATCGTTACGGGGCAGAAACCAAGGAGTGGGCAAGAACAGAACAAGCTGGTCATAGATGAGGCCTCTGGTGTCCCATTTGCATATTTTTGTCTACAAACATTTCTGAAGTGTTTGAAGAGGGGAAGCCCCTATTCACAGCCGTACTGTCTAATTTTCTTTGCAGCAACACTGCATGTTGACATTACAGCGCAAGCAAGGCAGTTCTGGCGCATCATTTATAACTAGCTCCAAACAACCAGCTGGTTTCAGAGGGAGGTGGAATGCACTGCACATCCTCCTCAATGGTTGTATATGATTACCGCAATAGAATGAAACTGGCCTATACTAGGTGCTTGGCTCATCTGTATAAGTGCTACCGGGGTACATTCTTTTCATTCTTTGCAAAATCTCAGCACATCTACAGTGAGGATGTAAAAGTTGAGTAACCTCCTAGCGCTTGCTTCAGACTTTCATCCTTTTCAAAATCACCGTTAGGCCAAGATATGTAACCCAATTATTGCTATGTACTACATCTGTCTTCCCTGCTTTTTACCTCCCAATTATTTCCCTATATAAAAACTAAATCCTAAAACAAAAATGATGGAACATTGCTACCAGTGCAAGCCATGCTAGGTAGCATGTTTCAAACAAGCAGCTGAAGACCGCTAACTGATAGTTAAGAAAACTGAGATATAGCAAGTACTTCAGAGACCTATAATGAGCTATATAGCTTGCCACTTGAAATGTGTCTCACTACCCACGTTAACAAAGGCAAAGGGCTTTATTCTCTAGGCCTACTTGTCTCGGTGTAAATATATTATCATCCAACAGCTTAGCCTGTGCTGGACATTAGCTGCAAAGCCATGAAACAGTAGAACAAACATTAAATCAGATGTACAGTGTAGGGACTTACTACAGATACTTGCCTTAAAAAAATTAACTTTGCTAGGGGCAAAATTGTATCAACTCAGGATTTTCTCTTACAAGTCACCTTTAGCAGCAGCTATTTATATAGCAAGCTCTTCAGGATAAAGAACACATCTTAATCTGTGTTTGCAAAGCACAGTGTAAATTTAAAGTCCCGTAAAAGTGGAATGTCCGGGAATAATAAAACTGTATGAGCTTTATAATGAACTGTTTGCCTCTCAAGTGGGATGAAATAGAATCCTCCAAGCCAGTTTGTGTTTGGTTTGGTAACAGCTCCCCCATCATTTTCCCCCACCCACTTTACAGAACACGACAAGATGAGTCACACAACTCTCTTTTCGGGAATGTCAACAAAAGAGACTAAAGACTGTGCAAAATTACATAATAAACTATATTAAAGGAAAATCAGCTTGCCATTTGCAAACTGCAAGGCTGACAATTTTCATACAATAGTAAGACCACTGTAGTTAAACCAGTGTTTTCATTATTAGTGGAGTAATATGGAGTAGCTAGGAGTAGCCCTCCAGATGTAGTCTAGCAGATGCAGACCAGTGGTATGCAGGCTTGGTAATCCAACAACATCAGTCTCCACCATAAAAACAGTAAAAAGCCTGCCTGTTAAAAGCCACATCTTAACAAGGCAGCAGAACAAAACAGGAAGGCTTACTTGAGAAGGGTATTCATGGCAAATGAAATGGCCTTGCCCTTCTATCACAAAGTCAATGGTGGAACCCAGAGCAGGATCTCTTTAGTTCTCAGGAATTAATGTATAGAATATGGTCCCTAGGCCACAGCTAGCATGACAGCAAGAAGAGTGAAGGGCAGTTCTGAACATGCAAGAGGGAGATTTCCAAGGACAAATGTTTTCATTCATGGATCTCCCTCTTCACAAGCCCCATACGATCATTCTATAAATCTCCTATTTAAATAAATGGGACTTAACTTTGGCTGCATTGTGCCCATACTGTATATAATATTCATATCATAATATATAGCTTTAACAAGGGGATCTGCAACAAACGTTGTTGTGTAGGTAGAGTACTCTTATTCAGGGCACAAACCACTCAGGAAGCCCATCTGCTGTGCCTTCCGCCACCCACACTTCTGCTTTTCCTGTTCCCTACCCACCCAACAGACAACCAGCATTTCATAGCCACTGAGCATGCTCACTGAATTGGTATATTTGGGGTAGGGGGGCTGCCCCCTTAGGGTCTTTTTTCTAAGGGGGGATATTTCTGCAAATCTTGGGGCTTGTACAAGTCTCCTGATACCTCTCTCTTGTACCAGGATGATGTCAAGGATCAACACTCAGAGAATGAGTTTGCTATTCATATATCATATGAATTTGCAACTAGCTGGTACATTGTAGTGGTCAGGCAGTGTCAAATTTAGATTTGGGGATATCTGGGTACAAATTCCCACTCAGCCGTTAATTTACTGCTTGATCTTTGGCCAGCCATTGTCTCTCAGCCTAACCAACCTCACAGGGATGTTGTAAGGATACAGTGGAGAGGGGAGACAGACATCTATATGCCACCTTGATTTCCTTGTACAGTAATAAAGAATATATAAAAATATGATTAATGCAAGGGTGTTGTAATAATTTTACAATTACTGCCTAGTTCAGTTTGTCATAGGTTTTCAACCACTCAGAAATAAAATGAAGTGGTGACATACTGTTTTACAAATACATTCAAGGACATTCTTCCACATGCAGGTAAATCAGAAGTTGCAGGTGGCCTACTTACAATAACATAGCTCCAGGTTATAGAGATAGGGAAAGCGAGCACAGCTGAACAGTTAGGAAAACACAGCATCTGGAACCATTTTATGCCTCATCTATCAATCTGCTTTATGGGACTGGAGAATTAACATTTCAAACCACACATCATTGCTTCATGACTGATATATCCCAGAACTGTGGTCATTACTTCACCCCAAAGCAATGCGGATGGACATCTGCAGAGGTCACATTGAAGGATCATGGGTAACTACCTTCCAATGTCTTTCAATTAAAAGTTGCAATAAAATTTTATATGTTATAAAGTTAGCAGAGACTGTAAGAAATATTCCAATATAACCCCACATTTCCACATCTCCAAAGGTCTTTTAAACATCTCAGTAAGCTTATATTTCTCAGTGACAGCGGGGGGGGGGGGGAAACCTTCAGATAAATGCAGCAGTGTTGTTTTTTTAAAGTCATTTCAAAGGTAATAGTTTCTGCACAACTTAAGAGCCTTGGTGTCAAACAGTGTAGCTCTTGTATTCTTCGATAATTCTACCCCCACCCCCAAAAAATGAAAACACATTTAGGAAGTGTTGAATTAAGAACTATTTGTCATGCTGGGACAGGTTGGCCAAGCTATAGGAAATATATTCGATATGCTGCTTCATCACCAATCCCAGCCCTCTATTTCACCAATGTAGTGTTGAAGTTGGAGAAGAGCAGGATCTATTCTTATAGGCTTTTTATGGTTCATTGAAGCTGTAGAGATCTGCACAGTCCTGCATCAGCCACAGGGACTGGAGTTTCCAGAGAAGCAGGGCAATCTCAACTCGCTCAGCGCTGAATTCACCTTCACAGCCACAAGCCACTACTTGCATAACAGCAGCTTAGGCCAATAAAACAAGGTCAAGGCGCTACATAGAATGTTATCTCCCAAAGAAAGGTTTGCAGAATGTAAGGGTTTGTCTATACAGCAGCCAGTCACGTGTCAAAATTGGGTACAGACTGTACCGTACAGTTGCGGCTGATCCCAGTACTTATACTTATACTGATACTAATATGGGAAGAAAAATACTTATAGGGACAGTGAAGTGGGGGCAAACAAAGCATCTGTAGACTGTCTTTTTCATACTAGAAAGCACTGATTAAGTCATGGGGCAGTATTCTAACAAGTCCCGTCATGATTACCTATTGTGCAACAGAACTTCCCTTTCTCCCCTGTGGTGTGGCCTATGATGATAATGAATGCCATTGTTAAATTGTATGCCACATTTACCCGCTGCTCAATTTTTATTATTGATTCTGTGGGTCATTCTTCAGCCTTGTATTGCCTGTTTGTACTGGGGAGGCACCCTCAGAATACTTTGGGTGCTTTTCAACTAAGTTTTACTCAGAGTAGACCTATTAAAATTAATGGACCTAACTTAGCCATATTCATTCATTTCAATGTGTGTACTGTACTCTGAGTAAAACGTAGCTGATTACCAACCTTTATGTTGAAGATATGGATCTTAGAAACAAATATATAAAGCTATGATTTTAGTTTATAGACTGAAGAAGAAGAAGAGTTTGGATTTGATATCCCGCTTTATCACTACCCGAAGGAGTCTCAAAGCGGCTAACATTCTCCTTTCCCTTCCTCCCCCACAACAAACACTCTGTGAGGTGAGTGAGGCTGAGAGACTTCAGAGAAGTGTGACTAGCCCAAGGTCACCCAGCAGCTGCATGTGGAGGAGCGGAGACACGAACCCGGTTCCCCAGATTACGAGTCTACCGCTCTTAACCACTACACCACACTGGCTCCAGACTGCAGATTAAAGGCTAGCAAAATTAGCTTCAGCTCAACGTATCTCTGCAGAAGACAGACAAATTAGTCAAACTTTAAAAATATTCAAAATACTACTGTTTTATGTCTGTGCTGCTCCCATACCTACTGTATTATTATGCGTGTGGTAGTCACAAGGCCATTGTATTATGCATGTACAGATCACACATCCTTAACATGTGGCCTTGCTGATTTTTAAAAACCTGTTCAATACACTATGTAAATGTCTTGAAGTATATTAGGTATAATGTGCTGTGACTATATAAACAATCTAAATTTGCAAATAAAGAAGCAGGATGGGATGAGGAGCCAAAACAAGAAAATGGGAGGTGGAAGAGAGGATTCACTAGTTAGTTTTCTCAACTGTTAAGACACCAAGTGATTATACCACTTAGAAAAACATGGAATCTTTCGGTAAGGCAAGAAATATCTGAAATATTGTTTTTTCCCTTTCACTGTATCATGTACATGCAGGCAGCAAAGCTGTTCAGTCTTTCTGAGTTGTATCCAGGTAAGTCAGATTAGACACACTGATTAAGTTAGTCAAAACTATTGATTTCAGTGAGACTATTCTGCATGTGACACAGGCCGCAATCCTAAACCTAGTGATTTTTTTCCTGGTGGAACTCAAGGGTACGCAGTACCCGCACCTTTTTCTGGAATTAAAGCACTGGTTTAAAATGTGGCAGTTGTGTAACAACTTCATGGTGAGTACTGGCACCTCCCCCCCCGAACCCCACTGATTGCCTAAACCCCGCTGGTTTCAATAGGACTTCTGAGTAGACATGATTTGGATTTTGCTGCTAGTTGGCTACAACGCTTTGATTGTAGAGCACTGCCGTGAGTGCATTCATTTAATATTGTTGTACACCACCCCAATCTCTGAGCAGTGCGAGATTCCAGGGGCTTCAGGCTCCATGTTTCCTTCAGGAATAAGGCATAGAGGAGACTGTGGTGTCTTTTAATATACTGTATATGGTTTATTTACACATATGTACAATCAGAGCCTACAATGGAGGGGTTCACAGCATTAGCATCCCAAAAGGGTCTTGTTTCTCTCATAGCTGCAGCCTTGGATTCAAACAGAGATCAAACATTACTCTGACTCTTTCTCCAGCTTGCTGCTTTACTTCTAGGTCACATCACTGCAACTCTCAACTCCAAAATCTGGCTTCCTTCTTCTAACTAACCGCAAGATGGGGTCCCACGCATTTGCTGTCTCACATAGCCTTCCCTTTGTTTCTTTTAATGGCCCATCACCCAGTATATCACCTCAACACAGGAAGCTAGCCTGGCTTATATTTTAACACTTGCTGGATCCAGGAGTTAGAAGGATCTTGCATACAGCCTATTTCCTCTACCCCAAACATAAAACAATATGCATATCCCACCTCATCTAATTTGTTTGTGACACCTTAGACTCCTTACATTAAGACAAGAATGAGGTGACTGAAAGTAGATTTTGATAGTGGGGTACCATGAGAATCAGGACCATGTTAGGCAAGTTCAATGAAAATATATTTCTCTATAATATCTTATTGTGATGGGTAGTTGCAATCTTTCCTTAAGATATATTTTAGGTAGGCTGCTACAATATTGCCAGGTAGCGTCTAGTTCACTGTAGAACAACTACAAATATAAATATGCATACATTTGCATATATAAACTTGCAGCAAATGGCGTGGACCTCTTGTAGAACATAAGTCTCCAGAAAATCTATTTTTCTCTCATGATTGTGGAGAAATGTTGGGAAACGTTCACAAAACCCAATCCATGCCATTAGTCCTTATAATTTCATTCATTTTTGGCCCCCACATAACACTCGCCTTGGGTGGAATCACATAGCACTCGCCTTGGGTGACATCTTTGTATCATGTACACTGTCAGGGTGTGAGACCACAAAAGCTTAAAAGGAATGAATTACTTCCTTTTAGAGACCAGTTGGTAAAGTATTGGTATTGCTCCTGGGAAATTTTGA
Source organism: Zootoca vivipara (assembly GCF_965207765.1). NCBI lineage: Eukaryota > Metazoa > Chordata > Lepidosauria > Squamata > Lacertidae > Zootoca > Zootoca vivipara. Next base: position 31,967,386 of record NC_142588.1, on the reverse strand, counting down.
CCTAATCTCATTTCAGACAGTGACTCATTTAGATAAGTCACTTTCAATCTCAGTTCCTTAATTTGGGTGGGGATTTGTAACATTAGCCAACCTCACCAAATTGGGGTTTTTTTTTTCCTGAGGACAAACAATAAAATAATGTAACATTCTTAATAGTAGAATCCTAGGCATGATTACTTAGGAGTAAGTCCCAACATGTCCAACGGAATTGAAGGTTGCAATCCGGTGTACACTTACCTGAGAGTAATCTCCACAGACACAACAGGACTTCTGAGAAAACATACAAACAACCGCAGCCTTAGATTGTAGTGTGCATGCACAGGATTACACCCTTATCCTATTAAAAATATAAATACTTTGTGATAATTAGCATTTAACTAGAGCTCAACTCAATAGCCATCCAGTTCCTACACAATCAGATCCTGTGCCTCATTCTAAAATATATCCTCATTCCGTGCAATTTATCACCTGACCAGTATTTATTAAGAATATCCCACTGACGATGTAGAAATGAACTAAGAACACCAGACCCACTCCAATAATCTACTTTTAAAATCTGACCAAACTCTAAAAGAAAATGGTTTTTTAAATACTGTAATAATTACTTGCTTGTTTAATAAAAGGCAGAGTAGAAAATATGTGTGGGTTACGTACGGTTGCCATAGCTCCTCACCATAATGCCAATGATTCCCATCAGCTATCTGAAAGAGACTGCTTTTCACAACTTGGAAGTACTGTACAGTAAGAACTTCACCTGCTGAATTTCTGCTTGTCGGTGCCAGTGTGGTGATGTAGTGGTTACAGGCAGGGTCTAGTTAGAAGACTAAGGATTGGAGCAGCAACCCAGGTGTGAACCCCAATTCAGCCACGAAGTTTAGGCCTGCATCTGAGAGTTGTGAGAATAAAACGAGAGAGAGAAGGGGGAACCATTTGGGAAGCCTGGACCTCCTTGGAGCAAAGTCAGGATGAAAATGATTTTTTGATTTATTTATTTTTTAATGCACGCTCAGGAACTTGCTATGGGGGAAACACCCGCCAACTTTCTTATCAGTTGTGCTGCAATTAAATTCCTCCCAAAAACGCGTGCCGCGCAGGACTGCAGTTCATTTAATCCCCCCAGAACGCTGCGATGTACTGACAAATAAGCAGGGACAGGAAGGGGCCCGCCCGCCTGCAGTCCTCTTTACACCCTTCCTAGGGAGCCAGTCCCATGATGCTTAGGGCCAATGATAAAATCATCATCATTATTATTATTAGCTGGGCTCTTGACTTCCTGCCTCAAGAATTCGTGTCCCAAAGTCAGAGCAGGGGAAGTCCTAGTAACGAAACCACCCCCGCTCGCCGTTGCCACAGCGGCAGCTCTTCCCCCTTCCGCCTCGAGCGGAACCTTTGCGACGAGGCTCCGGGGCGGAAGCGGAGGGAATTCGCAGGCGGCCCTGGCGCAGGCGGGGAAAGAGGCGAGGCCTACAAGGCACTGGCTGCTGCTGCTGCTTCTGTTGGTGCCGCTGGAAGCCGCTTCCTTTCTCGTCGCTGGCTGGCCGGCCGGTCGGGGTGAGTGTCCCTCGTGCTGCAAGCCCAGGCTCCTTTGGGGGCGCCGCGCCCTGCTCCAGGAGGAGGCGGCGGCGGCGCTGCAAGGGGAAAGGAAGCCGGGCGGGAAGGTCACCGCGAGGGAGCCCGGAGGCGGTGGCCGCCCCTTTCGCTTTCGTATTCTTTCTCGGGCTCGTCTGGACCGTGTAAAGCGCCTTCCTGTGCAACCTCTTTCGAGAGGCCTCAGAGCCTGGGTGACTTTTGGGGGAGGAAGGCGAGTCTCTGGGAAACCCAGCCAGATGGGCGGGGTATCAATAATAAATTATGATTATTAATATCTTGTGTGTCCCCCCCCCCCGTGCCTTCCCTTTTGTGCCCTTGCCAGGCTCAAAGCCCACCCACCCCGCTTTAAGGTCAGTCTCTCCTGCTGACCCAAGGTCACCCCAGGCATTGGTTTCTCCGTTTCCTTCCTCCACATCCCTCCACAAAAGCTGCCTGTACGGGTGTCGTTAATACCTATTAGAGCACTTGGCATCTATTCATTGCTTTGCGAGCAGCCTTCCCCAGCTTGGTGCCCTCCAGAAGGTTTGGGCTACAACTCCCATCCTCCCTGACCATTGGCCATATAGGCAGGGGGGTGGGGGGTAAGGCGTCCCTGCTGGTAAACGGGCTCCAAGCTTTTATGGGGATTTATATACTGATAGCAACATCTTAAACTGGGCCCAGTAGCCAAATTGGCAACCAGTGCAGGTTTCTGAGGAGAGGTGTTGTATGCATGCATGCATGGTCTCATTCCTTTCAGCAATCCTGCTGCAGCATTTTGCCCTCATAGAAGCTTCTGGTCCAAGCACGAGGGATGTCCCATATAGAGTGCATTGCAGTAATCCAGGCTTGAAGTAGCTAATACAAGAACTACTGTGGTGGTAGCTTACTAGTTGCAGCTAGTAAAAGGTCTTCTAGCCACCAAGGGCTCATTCACACTTCTGCTTGTTCTCTGCTTTCTAGGCACAGGTTCGAGCTGTTTTGACTTTGCCATGTTGCTTCCTCCCTGTGGAACACACTGCCAATGGAAATTCAGTGGGCGCCTTTTGTAACAACTTTTAAACGCCTGCTGAAAACTTTTCTATTCTGTCAGGCCTTATGCAGGCAATTAAGAGTACACCCCCCATAATTGTCTACTGAAGTTTGTTTTTAATTATTTTCCTTTTAACTTGTTTTCCTTTTTTATTATTTTACTGTATGGTTTAACATTTTTATATTGTTGTAAACCACTGTGATATTTCTATGATACAATGGTATATAAATATTTTTTTACAAATAAATAGCATAGAATCATAGAATCGTAGAGTTGGAAGAGACCACAAGGGCCATCCAGTCCAACCCCCTGCCGAGCAGGAAACACCATCAAAGCAAAGCACTCCCTGCCTTGCTTCTTTGAGTTTCCAAATAGTTGTCCAAGGCTGCAGTCCTAACTCCCATTTACCTAGAATACGTCCCATGGAATTCAGTGGGACTTCTGAGTAGATATGGTTAGAATTGTACTACAAGTGTTGTAACATGTTCATCATGTCAATGCTTCTCACTGAAGTTGGAGCTATCACAAGGCAGGTTAATAGTACTGTGGTCCTGGGTCTTTTAACTCAGCTTTTTAAAGAAACTCAGAAAGCAGGTAGAGAATGTCATACAATGCCTATGCTCTTGGTGCATCTTAGATAATCAGCCTGGCAACATAGGACATTGGTGATATGTGAGGTCTCTCACGTTCTTGATGAATCCAATTTTTGCAATCCTGAGCAGGCAACAAGAATTGTGACTACAATGCACCTGGCAGGTCACAACTTATTGATAATATTCTGCATATGGCTTGAGGGCTTCAGCTTTTGGCTGTATGTGGCATACTAACTATGGATGTTTGACCACTATCTGGCAGATAAATAGTTCCTCTTGTAGTCTACAGGCCTTATATTCTATGTAAATGTTCCTGTTTAAGAAAAGAGAAGACTTAAGATTGGTACACTTAAATGTAACTCTTTAAGTCAATATATAATTGAGCAGGGTCAGCAGACTTTTTCCGCAGGGGGCCACTGTCCCTCAGACCTTGTGGGGGGTCGGACTACATTTTTTTAAAAAAAATCCCCTCCCCACCAACTCTCCCCTCCCCTTTCCACAGCACCAGACAAGGCCCAGTGGCTGTTTACCTGTGCCTTGTGAGCGGCAGGGGCTGGTGGCAGTGGAGGGACGACAAGCAGCGCGAAAGGGCTGGTTCCGTAGAGGGGCTGCTCTGCTTTAAATGGCGCTCAGCCAACCGCGGCCCCTGTGCCTCGCGAGCAGCAAGGGCTGGCGGTGGAGGAGGAAGAGGAATGATGAGCAGCACGAAAGGGCTGGCTCCGGAGAGGGACTGCTTAAAATGGCACTTAGCCAACCACAGCTCAACAAAGCCCAGCCCCTTTCCTCCTCTAGGCAGGGTGGGGAGAAGCCAGGAGGAGAGAGGAGGTACCGCAGCGGCATGTGTGTGTAAATGGCACAGCCCGAACGATGAGAATCCCCGTGCCGAACCACACAGCGATTCCTGGACCGTCCGTGAGCCGGATCCAGAAGGCAATTGGTCCGGATCCGGCCCCTCGGCCTTAGTTTGCTAACCTGTGTAATTGAGTGATGTAATTGGCTCAACTTTAATGAAACTATTCTCTTTTTCACTGAAGAACCAGGAGAGGCAATTAGCTGTTTGTTGACATTCCCATTATGTTATGGACAAACATTTAGAGCTAAATTACCGGTATCTCAGTTGTTTTGAATGTAAGAAGAAACACTGAGATAATGTAAATTTCCTTCTGCCTTATCAAATATCCTTGTTGTGGGCGCTTTGGTGCTCTTCGGGGGGGCGGGGGACATTTTCCACTGAAAAAGCTATTTTTAGTACCAGAAGTTCTGCTTATAGTAAATTAAGCACTGTTGAAAGCGGGGGAAATGACGCATGTTATGAGAAAAAGATAAAAACGTTGTGTTCAGTTGACACAAAATCTCACTTTGAATTAAGATTAGGAAATTGTTTGGGCATCAGGATTCAGCCTCTGTATGGAATTGCTTTGCATTAGTTCAGAATGCAAAATTATCAGTCTTGTTGGTTGGCAGGGAGGGAAGGGGGACCATAGAGCAGGGTATGAAGTAAAGTGACAGTAGCTGAATAATTCTGATCAATAAGTACTTGTAAGAAATGCAGGCATAATATATCCACAGGGCAAATAATCAATTTGACCCAAATACCAAGTTGATTTCCGTGTGGCTCTCTCCAGTTATCCTCTTCTGTTGCGGTAGACATTGAAGTTGATGTGTTTTAATTGCAATCATTAGTTGGAGCACAAGCTGTATGGAAGCAGAGTGGAAAGTGAGAGCAATGGCCCTTAATAGGTGCCTTCTTTGTTTTTCTTGGTCTTCAGCTCCTTCTTTGTATGTGAGATTTGGTTGAAACTCCATCCACGTTGTATGACTTTCTTGTACTGCCTCTGTCCCATCAGTGGTGTAGTAGTACATTTTTGTATCAATACCATATATGAAGGTAATGTATTCTCATGCTTTATCTGGAGGATCTGGTTTAAGGGCAATGCCCACAGGTCCCCAGAATTACGTAGTTCTGGGGCCATGGATCAGATCTGGCGCCTGGCGACAGTTTGTACCTGAAGAAGGGCTGAGACATTTTGTGTGTGTTCAACTGATACGCGACCACTGATGCACGAGTCCTTTTGGACCCAGAAAAGAGTAGAACAAGGGGTGTAGCAGGCTTATGCACGCTCGGCCAACACATGCAGGGGCCAGGAATGGAATCCCCATGCAAAATGGTTGCCACCTCTATTTGTAAAGGCAGTAAAAGAAAGCAGCATTTTCACAGTGCAAGGCCTATGAATTCAGGTGATGTTTGCAGTTTGCAGTTCCCTCTAGTATCCAGAACTTAGCAGCTGTAATTCTTGCTTGATGCGTCCAAGGTTGAAGACATTCTGCAGACTTGCATACAGTGGTACCTCGTTTTGAGTCCGCCTCGTCGAGCATCCATTTTGTCAAATGTCCACGGCAAACCTGGAAGTACCGGAACGGGTTACTTCCGGGTTTGCCGCATGCACAGAAATGCAAACCGCTCCGCGTGCGTGCGCAGAGCGGCGCTTTGTTGTGCATCCTTTTCGTCTAGCGTCTGGAGCTCCAGAACGGATCCGGGTCGCAAAACAAGGCACGACTATAGTGGTATAGACTGTTTTTAAATACACTGTATATCAGGGGTCCCCAGACTACGGCCCGGGGGCCGGATGCGGCCCAATTAGCCTGCCAATCCGGCCCACGACGACCCCCGCCGCCGCCCACTCTTACGTCGCGCAGCGCGGCAGCGCTTTTCCAGGTTGGGAATAAAGCGCGGAAAATCCTTTCTGCGCACGCGTATGGGCCTCTCCCGACCCGGAAGAAGTCATTTCTGGTGCACTTCCGGGTCGGGGGAGGCCCACGCGCATGCGCACAACGGATTTTCGGCGCTTTTTCCACCCGGGAAGCGCGCTGCCGGCCCGCACAGGCGCGCGCTCCCCCGCCCTCCGGCCCGCCGCGCGATCGGCGCGGTGGGAACCGGCCCAAACACCGGTAAGTCTGGGGACCCCTGCTGTATATCTTAAGGTGGGAGCAGTGCTTCAGATGACTGCAGTTCATTTATAGCAAGTAGGAGTAAAGACACATGAGCTGGACACATCAATAGTCTTGCCACTTTGCCAGTTAAACACTTTATGAAAACACCCTATTATTAGAACTTACTCTTTCCTTTCTTTTGTCGTAGGTGAAACAAGCAAAATGGTACATGCTGAAGCCTTCTCTCGTCCTCTTAGTCGGAATGAAGTTGTAGGTTTAATTTTCCGGTTGACAATATTTGGAGCTGTGACCTATTTTACTATTAAGTGGATGGTAGATGCAATCGATCCAACAAGGAAGCAAAAAGTAGAAGCTCAGAAACAGGTAGGAGCATATAATAAAATATTTCTTCTTAAATTTCAATTATTCTGAATGTTCATTTTGGAACATAAAAGCTTATGAATGGGAAGGCCAGGCGCTCAAGGACGTTTTTCAAATGACATTATTGTTGTTGTCATTAATGGCTGCTAATATTTAGACTGGGAGTGAGGAACTGAATCTGGCCAATGGTGGGCCATTTTAGGGGAGGTACAAACTAGTCAAATCATCTGATGTCGTTGTTGTGTCAGGTGACCAATTTTCCTATGTATTGTAGTGAATTAAGCCATGCTAGAAAGGAAAATCCAAGCCCAAACAAACAGGGATTTAAAGTGACTACCAGTGTTACGCTCCACTTCTTGCTAGATCTTACAAAGGTTAAAGTCAGCACCTGTCAGTTGAGAGGTTTGGAGCCTGGACCTACTGTCACTCACCTTTCACATCCCTGGCCTAGGATTTTTTTTAAGGAAGAGGGTAAGCAGTAAGGCACTTGCCTGCTTTCCAGCTTGACATTCATGGGGCATTTCCTCAAATTTGCCCTGAGCAAGTGGTGGCAAAGCAGTCAGCCCCGCCCCTTACCTGAACAGTCAAACCCCTTTTGCTATGCCCGCTGCTCAGCATGGTCTGAGACGCAAGAGCACATTTTATTTGCTGCCCCCCTTCAAGCTTCTGGAAAGTACTTGCTACATTTTTTGGATTTGCATCACTAAAGGCGGAAGAAGGAAGGAGAAGCAGAAGCTAATTTTACACGCACACAGTGCCGTTGCTAGAAGCCTGATCTGCTTTCCCATGAATCACTTCCCTCTTTTTCTGATCCACACACACAAAAATCACAAACCTGCATACGCACACCATCTAACTGATACAAAATCAGCTGAGGAGCAGGAAGAAGTGTGTGCACATGCACATGTAAGTGTGAAGTGGCTTCACCCACCACGGACATGGGGCCTACGGCCAACTAGCCACAAGTGAATGAAGCCTAATGGTCCTGTGCTCCTGGGCTAGTTAGAAATATAGGAAGAGGAGTCAGATGATTGATCCATCTATCTTAGCATTGTGTGCTGACTGGCAGTGTCCTTTCATACAGGAGTCTTCCCAGTCCTACCTGGAGATGCCAGGGATTGAACCCGGGACATTCTTCACACAAAGCACTTTCTCTGCCACTGTGCTATATCCCTTCCCCAAGCGTTGATTTATGTCTGCTCTGCATCAGTTGCTCTTCCTCCGGGGGTGTTGCATTGTTCCTTTTTTGAAACCACAGGGGGTTTTTTTGCGGAGGAAATATTATTTTCCCCCAATAGTGTATGTTGCTGTCTTAATTCCTGCATGAAAGTCAGCTGAGTTTTTTGTCACAGCGTCTCCCTCGAATATTGTTCGTAAACAGGGCAAGGGAAATTTGCATCAAGGCTGTTTCCCGCCCCCCTTTTCCTCCTGCCCCAATCTGTTATGTTTTGATAGGATGTTGTGCTGCTGCCTTACTCTCAACAATAGTGAAATGCAGTTGGGGCTTGCCTTCATTTATCACAGAGGAAGACCCTGAGACACTGGTCTTGTTCTATTTACTTAACCTGTTGAACAATTATCAAATAACAGAGGAGTCACATTTTAACTAAAAGGGGTGGGGGTGAAGTCACACTACATTCAAACAAGTGAAAATTTGACAATTCTGTGTAAAGATCTTCGAATTTCAATCTTTGGCTGTCCATGTTTTCAAGTAACAACACACCTCCAAATTATTAACTTTAAAAAAAGAACAGTGTAACGTTCCTGAATGTTAACGTCTTTTTTAAAAAACTCTTTATAGGCAGAAAAGTTAATGAAGCAAATAGGCGTGAAAAATGTGAAGCTTACAGAGTATGAAATGAGCATTGCTGCACATCTCGTAGACCCTCTTAGCATGCACGTAAGCATCTCTCTCACTTTTTCTTACTCATTTAGAAAAATGGTGCTTCTGGGAGACAGTAAATGTAATGTTTGGGATAAAACTTTGTCAAATGCAGATGCTGTTACTCACGCAGGGATTGGACTCTAATAAATTAAGAGTCTTCCTAACTTAGGAAACTTCCAAGTGTGCCTAACTGTTTTCTAGCAGGAAATCATCTTCTGTTTTCCAGAAAAGGAAATGGGCCAGGAGACTTTAATTCAGGGCCAACTATAATCTGCTTTGCATATCACAAAACTAATTATAATTACAGTCAGATCTGTGCAATACAGATAATGTGATCCTAGTCATGTTTACTCAGAAGTAAGCCACACTTAATTCAATGAGATGATTTAGGATTGCATCTTAAATTGACTTAAAACATGATAATCAAAAAAGCAATGCCACAAATCTTACTGTGGCTCCACTCTAATCTGCTATATCTGAATACACACAATTACAGATAGCCATAAACTTCTTTAGCTGAGAATGTGACTGTTTTCCTACTTGATGATGACTCTTTAATATTGTATTTGTGCCTCAGGTAACGTGGAATGACATTGCAGGTTTAGACGAAGTTATTACAGACCTGAAGGACACAGTAATTTTGCCAATCAGGAAGAAGCATCTGTTTCAGAACTCCAGACTCTTACAGCCACCAAAAGGTAGGTATAACGTCATAGAGGACGTTTTCTTGAAACTGGCCATGGTGGATTTCAGCTGCATTCAGACACTTGTATCTTAGCTTAATAAACGTAGACATGAACAAGCCTTTTCAAGTGCACACACAGAACCCGTTTTCCGAGCAAGTGAGCAAATGAATCAGGAAGTCTTCTGTTAACTACATTTTTCTCTCTCTTCCGAGCCAGGAATCTGGTTAATAGCTTTGGCATGAGCCATGATTACCAAGCCATTATTATGATTAACACTTACACTGATTGTACATATATTAAAAGGTATGATAGGCCCTTCCTGCAGGCTGATAATCCAATAGACATGATACAAAAGGAAAAAGAATAGGAAGGGAAGAGGAAAGCAGGAACTAGAGCAGCCGCTCTTTCACTGGCCAGTGGAGTGATTGTTCTGCCCCTTGCCATGATATTCTTCCTGAGAGGCAGGGGCTAAGATTTCAAATATTCAATTAGTAGTAATCAAAAAGATTACAAAAAGATATTTCCATAACAAAAAGCAAGAACCCTTTACAGTATGTTGAGAGTTGAACCACCTGTATTTCTCCAGTTGTTGCTAGACTACATTTCCCATCACCCCATGCTGGCCAGGGCTGATGGGAGTTCCAGTGTAGCAATATCTGGAGAGCCGCAGGATCCTCTACTACTCTATGTGAACAGAAGAATGCAGATTGAAACGTTACGACCATTTCCTATGAATCTTGGTGCAACTAAGGCACAACACTATGTTTATTTACATGAGAGCAACTTCCGGTAAACTCGGTGGGATTGATTTCCAAATATACCTTTAAATGCTAAGCTGTGTGGAACCAGTACTCTTTAACTTTCAGCCGAACAGTTCTTAGTGGCAGTTTATGCCTCTGTTGCTCCCTTTCCCTTCCATTGAGATCACTTTTGTTTTTAATAGAAAGATTGTAGCCTGAACAAAGTAACACGTTCAGGATTCATTGGGTATGGGAGCCATATACGAATGGCGGTGCAAATCTTGAGTATGCGAAGGCACTTAGGAGCAATCTTATTAATAGCAAATGTGACTCTGTTGGTGTTCATGCTGTGTCTGTCCAACCAAGCGGCAATAAAATGTTAACAATGTGTTGCTTTTTAGGAGTACTTCTCTATGGCCCTCCAGGCTGTGGTAAAACCTTGATTGCCAAAGCTACAGCGAAGGAAGCAGGTTGCCGATTTATTAATCTTCAACCCTCCACACTGACAGACAAATGGTACGGGGAGTCTCAGAAGCTGGCTGCAGCTGTTTTTTCTCTTGCTATGAAGCTTCAACCTTCCATCATCTTTATTGATGAAATAGGTAAAATACATACTTTCTGTATGTAGTCATAGGAAAATATTGCATTGTAGCTTTAAAAATGCAATGAATCCTATCAGGTATGCATGCCTTATTTGGCAAACTATCGATGTTAAGAAGGCAGTCACTCTGAAAAAAAGGAAATGCTTGGTAGCACAAGTTTATCTTGGTTGTAGCCAAAGATCATTATTGCTAATGCCAACTATTTGTGTACTTAATATCTGGTGTTTACTACAGGATGAAATTGAAAGGTTTTCTGCTTTCATTTGGATGCAGATATTGATTATGTAAAAGAGTTATCTCAGCCACTTCAACCTTCATTTACATTCACTATGAAACTCCAAATTTCAAAAGTAATGTTGTACAAAATATACCTCTTTAAATTTTTGCATATTTTGTTCAGCTCTTAATTTATTATTTACATATTGTCAATTTGGCTATTCCAAGAGCTGAACAATTAAAATATGGTGGGAGGGAATTAAAGTAATGTTTCCCTAATGTTGCTCTTAGGTGTGAATATTATATGTTGTATGCCACTTAATTCTTACAAGAGTGAGGCAGGAGGCATGCTAGAGGGGGAGAATTCTGGACCAAACAAATACAATTTATTTGCCCAGAAGAAATCAACAATAGTTTGTGTTAATCAGTTTAGCGGTTCTGTACATTTGCATACTTCATTCTTTGTTGAACTTGCCCTTTTTTATTCACTTTTTAAAATAGTAGTTGTGTGTTGGCAAATGTACTGTTTAGGAAAAATGATTGGAGGTGATGCTACTTCGTAGATATGACAGATTCTTCTTTTTTATGATGGCACATCCAGTTCTCTGAGAGACTAATCCTTTTCATCTAGAAAAATGAACAGCGTTAGGTGAGGCAGCTTGTATTGCAGGATCTGAACAAAATCCGCTTAGTTCAACATTCCTTGCAGTCTTCTCTCCATTCTTCCCATATCACAATCAGAAGTAGTTTACTCTCCTCTAAGAGAGGAACTGTGGGCTTCTTTCTTGAGAAACACCAGCCAAGACCCCCCCTCCCTTAAGTATATAGAACTAGTTGTATGGTTTCTGAGAATCTTCTAGTGTTATGTAGTTGGTGCATGTTTCTTCAATAATGTTCAATACAATAGAGGTAGCCAGAGTAATAAGATAAAATAGCCATGAGCACAAGCTTTAATTCAAACACTCTCTTAAAATTCAGATTCCTTTCTACGAAGTCGTTCAAGTTCTGATCATGAAGCCACAGCTATGATGAAAGCCCAATTCATGAGTCTTTGGGATGGCCTGGACACCGACTATAACTGCCAAGTAAGTAATCATTTTTTTTATAAAAAAAGGGCAGAAATTTATATGCATAAAAAGGCCAGGACAATTTAAATGCTAAAGAGCAAGGAAATGCAAAATTCATCCGTTTCTGCTAACTGCAGCTAACCTAGTATTTTATTTTACCTTTTTGCCGTTCTTTGAGTTCTCTTTTCCTTGAGAGCAAGGAATTAACACCAAGGTTCACTTTCCCACGTGGAGGTTTTAAAAGGTTCGACAGGAATGCCCCTCTCAAGGCAGCTACACAAGGCAGGCTCCTGGGACTTTGGCTTCAGTGTTCTGTAGACTGCCATCAATCTTTCCTGAGATGATTGTCATATTGGGTATTTAATTGGATTCACTCTTACTTGGCTTAGTCGTGTGTGTAAGGAAGCCTTACCTCATTCAAGAAAGGGGTAGATGACTCTGGCAGTTGAGATTTGAAGTGTCTCAGATTAAGAAACTTGAGGTGGTGATCTCACAACCACAGAATTTTGTGGTTGCCACCACAGAGATCAGAGAGGGACAAGGCATCAAGTCAGCTTTGCAGGAGGGAAATTCGCCTGCAAGTTACAGTTAAAGCCTCTCTGTCCAGTAGGGCTTACAATAGGAAGCTTCCAAAATTTCAATCAGATCTCATATGCTCAGAGGCCCTGGTGATATCCTTGGCTCCCACTACTACTGGTAATGGCTAGTGTTGTCCTGTTGTACCTCACTTTCCCCTCTACATAAAGGGGAATTCTTTTGGCACGGTTTGTCTTTTCAACTCTAGAGGGCAGTCTCTCTCTCTCAAAGAGCAAATAGAGCAATATTTCGAAGCAGGGCTCCTTTACACATTTCAGTATTCTTTCTATATGAAAATTGGGTTGTCTGTGGCACAAATGTGTGTTTGTCTCATTGTGGGTGTTGTACAAAAAGTGATGATGCTTGGAACAGACCTAAGCCAGTGGCATTTGCAGGGCAAGGGTACAAGACTCAGAAAGCAGTATTTGAGGATGAATGTCGAACTAAATGAATTAAAAAGAAACCGCCACTCCACAAAAAGTCTCAGTATTTATGCTTGGTCAAGTTCATTTAGTTTGGGAAATGATTGTTGGGAGACACATAACCTAGAATGGATAAATATTACGGTACTTTGCATCAGTTGTAGATGGTGAACATTGGAACTTTTCCCCATTTGATCTGATACTATTTTATATCTCTGAAACCACATGAAACTTTGAAAATGTGATAATTGACTCCAGATGTCCAGTTTTGTTACTAACAGATAGCTTTTGGGGTGGAAGGCTTCTAAGACTATTCCCCAGCAGTTTATTGATAGCATTTTTAATCAGCCTGTTTCTTTCATTGTTTAGAGGAAATATGGTGGTATTTTCTCAAGTTTTTGAGACTGACCTATTTTGCTTCATATTGGGCAGGAGAGCTTTTTAAACCAATTACACCAAAGCACTTTAGTACTTGAGGAGAATTGTGGAATATATTATGGAACATACTGCTTCATAAAGTACATTGAGCTGAGCCAAACCTTTTAGAATCTCGATTGTCATGCCAAAATGTGCATCTTCAGCTGTGGTGAACTTTTTTTTGTCTTTCCAAACAGGAAGTGTATCTACTTTTCACCCAAATCCTGGGCACTCATCACTTTGGGTTTTAAATGCTTGAGGGAGCTATATACTCCCTGAGCTTGTCTGGCCTGTTTTGACTTCTGATTCTGATTAATCTTGCAACAAAAAACCTTTCTGCTCTTCCTTCCTTTTTTTTACTTCTTTTAGGTGATAGTGATGGGAGCTACCAATCGCCCTCAGGATCTTGACTCAGCTATTATGAGAAGAATGCCAACACGATTTCATGTCAATCAACCTGTAAGTCATAGGAGATTCACAGCTGTCAATTGTATGGCCTGACTCCTCAGTTATCTGTCGACCATCATTATTTATTATTTTCTGACCAAAGATCCCTAAGACAGTATACAACATACTGATGAAAATGTAATACAATCGAGTAGTTTAAAAGTTTGAAATTCCTTTCCCTGGAGCTTTTTGTCCCAGCCAGTCCAAGTTCTTCCTTGAAGAGGCAAGGGAACTTTGGGCGCTACTAATGGCAGGAGAGTAAAAGCCTATTGCTTCACTTACTTCTGAAGATTGTGAATGCATTACCACTCTGCTGTCCTTCTGTAGGCCCAGTGACACGAATGGGAATTGCACAAGCGTGATGCCGGGCCATTACAGCACATCGATTTCTGTGTATCCAAAATCAGTGGGAATGCTGCCACTCTGTTCTTTCTAACAAATGTTTTGTTCTCAATTTAAAGGCACTGAAGCAGAGAGAGGCAATCTTGAAGCTGATTTTGAAGAATGAGAATGTAAGTCGGCTGTTTCTTATGCAGCAGAACTTGGAATGGTTTGCTTTATTGGAAGGGCTGTAGGATCCGTAATGGCTTCAGCCGGCTATTACATCCCAGTCATGGTGCTGAACTCTCTCTAATGTATGCCGGCTAAGCTGAAACGGCACGGCTTTTACTGTGGATTATACCCATAGCCTTTTGTTGTTGCTGCTGTTTGCTAAAGTCCATGTTGGAGCAGAATTGGTTGTGATAATGTTTCTTAATCCGCCTTCAATCTGAACTGCTGTTAGAACTTGGTAATATGTTTTCAAGGCATTCATACGCTGCTGCTTGTTTGCTGATAGGTGGACAGGCGTGTCGATCTCCTTGAAGTTGCTAAGGAAACAGAGGGGTTCTCAGGAAGCGACTTGAAAGAAATGTGCCGCGATGCTGCACTGCTCTGTGTCAGGGAATATGTTAATTCAACATATGAAGACAGGTAACTTTTATTGAAACTACAGAGATTTTTAATATGATCTCTAACCCAGTGTCTATCTTTAAAGTGGTTTTTAAAAACAAATCATAGAATCATAGCATTGTAGAGTGGGAAGGGGTACCAAGGGTCATCTAGGCCAACCCCCTGCAATGCAGGAATCTTTTGGCCAGCATGGGGCTCGAACCCATGATCCTGAGATTAAGAGTCTTGTGCTCTAGCAACTGAGCTATCGCAGGATGTTGTATTGGAGAGTACAACTTCACATTTAGTTAAATGTACACAGAGTACAACAAAAACGGGATTGACATCCTTCCTATCCCTTCACTTTCCCTGGTGGGATCCATGTGCTCCTGAGGCAGGAACAGTGTGCACATCTCTGCCTATGGGGAGCAGAATATTCACTAATTCCACATTGGGCTTTACAGAGAAGTTCAAAGAACAGGAAGTGAGAGTCATTCAAAGAACTCACCTTTTATATGTACCGTATTCTTTGTGTGTTTCCTTACTGAGGATTAAACTACCATACTTGTGTTGCACAGCATTTAAATCCCCTTTACACTTTTTGGGTTTTTTTTAGTAATGAAGAAGATGAAATTCGACCCGTGCAGCAGAGGGATCTGAACCGGGCAATTGAGAAGATGAGGAAGTCCAAGGATGCTACAAATCAGAGTGTTCTAATGCACGTTAGTTTAGATTAAGGCTAAGGAATGCCCTCACACGGCCTCATTCGGTGACTGTTCTTTGTCGTTTAGATAGTTGAAATGAATTGGAAGCAGAAATATCCTTTTAATAAGTGTTGGTGATTTTTTTTTATATGCAGATATCTTAAGTTATTGAAATCTGATAATATTGCAAAATTGGATATGGCCTCTGTAACAGATCATGACATGGGAGAATGTAGTCCAGCTCAAAAACAATGTCTTGTTTCATGGTTTCAGCCTTAAAAGCCTGTTGGTTGGTTGGTTCAAGTATGGCACATTGTTTCTCTGGGGAGGAGGAAACTCAGCTCATGTACATATATGTATGAGTGTGTGTATGATATGTATATATATATATATATCCACACAGTTTTTATATATAGACATAATGGCATAATGTGTAGATAACTTGAATATGAAAAGCCTCTCTCTCTTTTCTTTTTCCTCTTTTTCCTTTAAAAAAACTCATTTTCAGGATCAAACCAAGTCAGGGGCTTAAAATATCCAGCAAACATCTATTTTTTGAGTAGTACCTTAATATGAAGGAAGAAAACCTGCTTCAGGAAAATAAATTTCTGGAATGCCGACAAATTTGACTTCTTCCATTTAACTTTTGTTATCCACTGGTGCCAATCAGTTTAGGTAGAAAAAACACATAATGCCTCATGAACCTTTTCATTTTATATGAATCCAATACTTTTTCCGATAACCATTACGGAACATCAGTAATTGCATATTACCAAAATTTATTTTTCTATTTCCGAATTGTGAATAATTTCCTCTTTTTAAAAACTTCAAAGACCTGGAGGGCTCCTATTGCTGAAATTCCTTTATCACTGTAAGACTATATTGTCTCACTTTTTGGTATCTATAAGTGGTCACAACATTATAACATTAAGTACAATGAAGTTAAACATTTGCTTCATTTCATTTCTCCCCTACCTTTGCTCAGTTGAGAAGCTCTCCACAGATCTTCTAGTGGATAGAAGGATTGACGTAACATTCATATATTCTTCAGTAACGGAGAGGTGGCATTTCAGTATTAAGAATAAACTTTTGTTCACACTTAAAGCTGTCCAAATGAATCCACACTAATCAAAGTAGCCACTTACCCAAAACAGTCACAGCCTTCATAAGCATTTTTTTTTAGTAATTGAAATGAGTGTTGAAAAAGATGCGTAAAAAAACAGATGAAGGGGATGATTACAGTGGTACCTTGGTTTGCGACCGCAATCCGTTCCGCGGAGACCGTCGCTCGCTGAAGCCACTCTTCTGCGTGTGCGCAAAGCGCCGATAGAGTGCTTCTGCACATGCGCGAGCTGGGCAGATCGCGTCTGCGCATCCGATGTCGCGGAACCAGGATGTAAACACTTCCGGGTCCGCGGCGGTGGTTCGCCGAAGCGGTCGCTCGCCAAGGTAGTCATAAACTGAGGTTTGACTGTAATTCTAGACTTCCCTCAACTCATTTTATAACTTGATTGTGATTATTCTTGGAGGTGCTATTTTGGGTACAACACGTTTATATAAAATGCAGAATGATCCTGCATCTCGGCTCATAGGCTTGCATTTCCTTTCAAGGAAGGAAGCTAGCAAATGGTTTGTGGCTAAATAAAACCAAGTGCAGTGCAGGTTTCAGGTCAAGATCCAGAGGGGCTCGTGGGTATGAGTTTATAACCTGTGTTTACATCACTTTTTCTCAGTTTCCTTCCCAGGAGCCTGTAGGAAAATTCCCAGATCCGTTTTACAATTTGGGTTAGATTGAAAAGGTGTTTGAGGTTTTGCATGAAGCATTTCCTTCTTTACGGGGGAAATGTTGCTGCAGTATGTGGTTTCTTTTACTCTGTTTGTCTTTCAAAACCTCTCTCATCCAGTCCCAAAATGGTTATTGGGGACCATTTTGTGGAACAACTTCTAGAGGAAAATCCTGGTGCTTATTTATGTGCTCCTCTGGATTTCAGCCATTTTTTGTCTGAAATGTTGTTACTTGTTCTTGCAGCTAGTGTCTACCAATACATCTGTACTACTGAATCCTTTTAAGAGCTTTTTATGTGAGCTGCTTTTGCAAAACTGAATCCTTGGACACTGAAGTGCATAGGTAAAATTATGACAAAAGTACTGCTTTCTAAAGTCTGTCACCTGTCAGTTCCTTTTGATAATCATGAGTGTCTATATTTTGAGAGAGTGAATAGCATTTTTCCGTTCATGCCCTTGGTTTTATTTTACTGAATTTCATTAAAAGCACAGAATTCAAAATCAGTATAATTATCTGAGCACCTCATAGGATTGCTGTTTGTTTCCACCATTTCCTGTTGCTTGTGAATAAAAAGGTCACACAAATTGAGCTAAACTTCCAAATAATGAGTCCATAACAGAAAATTTGTGCCTTAAAAAAAAAGAATTATGACCATTTCCTGCAAAAATAAGAAGTTGTCAGTGTACCATTCCTGCTTGTGTTCTAACTAATATGTTAATGTTCAGTTTTGTTAACTCAGGCACAAATCAATTAATAGAAGGTATACCATTCAACAGGAAGGTTCCCCCCCCCATACCAAGTGAAAGGCTTTATTGAATCTCTTTTCCAGTTATTTACAATAGCCAATTTTCCTGCAGGAAAATTGAATTTCGTTTGCAAAGCTCCAAAGACTAGCAGCTCAGGAAACTCAGCAGCACCTCTCTGCATGCACAAAAATACTAAGTGTCCATACAAGTCTCTTTGGATCCTGCTCGGTATTCCTATGATTTTAAACAATAGAGCCTTTGAAACAAGAAACCTAGCTATATCACTATATGTGATACATTATTTGGAAATTTCAAACTGTTTGTTTTCCCCCCCACTGCTTCTCCCGTAGTGCTTGTTTGCTGGGCATGATTTAGACTGGTTGAGGGCAGTAACCGTACAAAGATTTTGAATTACTAATGCAACATAAATTGGACCATTCTGCCATAATAATTCCCAGAACAATTCTTTGGGCATTTATCCTTCCAAATAATTCTTTTACACAGTACTTCTATTTCTACCTGCTTTGTCGCTGCATGTCCTCCATGTTTATCTCTTGTCTGCCAGTATGTCTCTAGCTTTCCAGCCAGTGACTTAATTCTTCACTATACGTGTGGATTCTGAAGTTGCTATACTAAGTTGTTATTTGCAACATCCTTTCCCCAGCCTCTCTCCCTACATAGGATCAGGTTAAAGTTTCTGGTTACTTTCTCAGAAAGGAGAGGTGCCCAAGTCCAACAGATGTCTGCCCAATTTTTGGGCACTTCTCTCTCACAGTTAAAAAAATCAGGCATATCACACTTTCTCTGGATCTGAGTCTTTACTGTGATAACATTATTTTATTTTTTATTACTCCCTCAAATAAACCCTAACAATGGGGGTTTTTTTGGGGGGGGGGGAGGCTTTTAGCTGAAACAACTGCCTTCACTGCAACCAAGCTATCTCTCCCTTACATTAATTTCAACTTAATGCTTAGCTCGTTTGCTCCACACTTTTCAGGGCTCCGTCTTAACCAGTATCCGGTCACTTATTCTGGAGAAATCTTTGTGGAGCTTTTCAGCCCACTTGGGATTTTTGTTGTTGTTGTTGTTGTTGGCGGTGGAATTGTCAAGTTATGCTGCTTCATGGCTTACCCTGCTTCTTCGAACACTGTAGATTGATTCAGCAACCTTTTTTTTTTTTTTGCACAGTGAAAGGACCTGCAAACACATTTTCCCTGTCCCATGCACTTAACGTGGGGTTGGGGCTTAGTGTGTGCACTTCTTGGAAAAGAGACAGAGGAAAGGTCAGGTGTACATGTCATGTACCATGTAGCTGTACATGGAGCTCCTGCTGTGTGTGGAGGAGGAGGGAAGGAGTCTATACTTGCTTCTCCAACACAGAAAGATGTCTAAAATGGACCTGCGAACAGTAGTTTTGTGGGTGGCCATTGCTTTTCCTTCCTCGTTTTGAAAGCTGAAAAGTTGTCTTTCTTTTCACTAATTTCTCCCATTCGCTTGAGGAAGCGCTGCTTTGGTGAGTTGCCGTATTTTCCTGTCTATAAGAGGCCCCCTATTTTTGGTTGACTCGGATTTAAGAAAATGGGGGGAGATATATCTGTGTATAAGATGCCCCCTAATTTTTGACATTATTTTTTAGGGGGTGAACCTAGTCTTATACACAGAAAAATACGGTACTTTAAATATAAGCAACGAACAAAGTGCTTTGTCGCCAAGGCACACCTGCTCCTACCTGAATGCAAAGCAGAGTTCCTCAGGTCCCAGGAGAAAACAATACAGCTACTGCCGTTAACCAAGAATTGTTATCTGTAGGGTCCCAACCCCCAAATAAATAAATAAAATGGTGTGACAAATGAGACTGGCCTTGACTATGTTTAAATGGATGACAAAGCAATAAGCTTGATGATGATTGTAGCAAAACATTTGCAACTGTGCTTTTTTTCTGTGTGCTGCAGCAAAAACATTTTTCCACATGGGTTTTAGGATCAAGCAAAAGTACACGTATTCATGGTGAAATGTAAATGAGAGGGAAAGAAATAAAACTCTTATCTGGCCTCCTTTCGAAGTCCAGCTCTGTCTTTGTGTTCCATTTCATTTCCCAAGAAGATTCTTCCATTAGGGTGGTATGGATCCCCCCCAGTAAGAGGCAAACTGCACACAAATGTAATGTTCATTTTGTAAAAGAAGCTGTGGGTGGCCTCGGGCGGAGGTGGAGGGTAGGGGTCTCCCCCTTTCTGTCTGTGTTGGCTGTGAGCTGTACCCCAGATAACCCTGCTTGAGTTGCTGCTGTTAGTGTGTTTAGGATTGCAGTCTTCAGCCTGCATGTTTTCCCTGCCTTTGCAAAGATGTCAAGTTGGTTGAACATACGTTAATAGGATTTTGCAGTGCAGCTTTATTCAGTAGTAAGCTTTTCCCTCAGTGACACTATAGTAAGACTAGAGGGGCATTTGGTTTAGCACGGCTCTATCCCTGCTGCCATTATAACCCCAATCCAAA
This sequence comes from Zootoca vivipara, assembly GCF_965207765.1. Classification (NCBI taxonomy): domain Eukaryota; kingdom Metazoa; phylum Chordata; class Lepidosauria; order Squamata; family Lacertidae; genus Zootoca; species Zootoca vivipara. Next base: position 31,947,162 of record NC_142588.1, on the reverse strand, counting down.
TTAGGAGTTCCCATACCTTTTATAAAAGGAAACTTGCATTGGGAGTGATGGCAAGCAGAATGCGGATGGATTTGAGTTAATGCCGTTTTGAATTAAGTCTGCCTCCTTGAATGCCCGAGCATAATTTGTACGACCCTTGTAGAAAGTTGTAATGTTGGCCTCCCCAAGGGCCTTTGCTTGTCTTTTCAAAATTCAGGAGAATTATTGGTTTCCTTTTGCAACTTACTTCTGACCCTTAAGCTCATGGTGTTTCATTCAGGCTGAAGGACTGTCTCTCGTTCTGAGTGTTACACTGTGAAATTCGTAAGCAAACTGGAATGAATTGACAGGAGGGCAACAAAGATGGTCAGCTGCATGGAAAATGAGTATGATAAGGAAAGGCAGGGGAAAATCAGCTGCCAGAAGTATCTGTCTCCCCTTTGGGTTTTTTCCTGAGCTCTCTCTGTGCTTCTGCTCAGTGCTTCCGAGACACTTCCATGGAATCATCTTACTGACTCAATTAGCTCTCCTTTTGATTTAAAATACTTAACATCATGCTTTTTAGCAAAAGCTTGCCATGTGATTGCTTCCTATTCTGTTCTCTGCCTTCACTCTGCACAATGCGTACAAACACCCCGTTTGTTCCTGCCTCTATCTTGCCTTCCTAGTAACAGCACATAGCTCTTCTGCCTTTGTAAATGAAGCTTCACCTTCTTCCAAGTTGTACTCTGACAACATTCTACTGCTGGCAACTTCACCCTCAGCATGACACAGTGCCACACAGAACATTCCATGACATCACAGCATCTTAGCCAATGGCTTTTGGGGTTGCAGACAGTAGGCAGCAAGTTTTTGCCTTCGATAAATAAGAAATGGCAGGAAATAGTGAAACATAGAAATATTTATTGATATTAAAAGCAAATTCTAGTAGTATATGAAATTCAGAAGACTATATATTAAGGCATACATTCCAGTCTCGTGTCTGTAATAAATATGTGATAAAATATTACAGAATATTCTTCTTTAACCATTTAAAATGAGTAGTACCCCATATATATTTGAACTGATGGCAATGGATATCGTAGTATAAGGTTAAAAAGAAAAGAAATATATAAACACTATTTAAAATATCAATTAAATTATAAAATGGCAAGATTGTTTCTATCTTCAAGGTCCCTTCCAGAGGGCTTGGATATAAAAGGCACTCTTGTTAATATACATTAGCTGAGTTTTAATCTCTAGTTAATTCATTGCAGTTTACAGGAGATCCCATGCAAGCCTGCCGTGCAGCAAAAACAGTTGATGCTCTCTGCCCAGTGGCTGCATTCGTTTCACACAAGTTGTAAGAACACATGGGCTGTATCTGACCAAGTCATCCCATCAGCACAAGGACGCCTGCTTCCACAACGGAACTTCTCCTTCCTCTTCCTGAATGCTGTCGCACCCCCAACCACAAATCTGTTCTGGAGTTTTGGGGGAAGCACCAGAACAGATTTGGGGTGCATAGGGGGGGGGAGTTCTAGTGCACAAGCAAAAGTCATTGCTCCAGCACAGGGGTCTGCAACCTTTAAGACAAAAAGAGCCACTTGGACCCGTTTCCGAAGAAAAAAAATAAACTGGGAGCCGCAAAACAGGGACGTAATTAGAAATCAGAGGGCCCCATAGCAAAATTTGCTATGCCCAATAATGCCCCAAAATGCCATAGAAAATTAATCAGGGCCCCAGTGTACCATAAATCATAATCAGTGCCTGATGTAAATAATAATTAATAATGAGGGCCCAATGTCATCCTCGTCATTATAAAAATAACTGAGTTTGGGCTGCCTTGATTACTGGGAATGGGCACCAGCAACCACTGCCTTATGAGTTTGGGCTGCCTTGATTACAGTACTGGGAATGGGCACCAGCAACCACTGCCTTATGAGTTTGGGCTGCCTTGATTACAGTACTGGGAATGGGCACCAGCAACCACTGCCTTATGAGTTTGGGCTGCCTTGATTACAGTACTGGGAATGGGCACCAGCAACCACTGCCTTATGAGTTTGGGCTGCCTTGATTACAGTACTGGGAATGGGCACCAGCAACCACTGCCTTATGAGTTTGGGCTGCCTTGATTACAGTACTGGGAATGGGCACCAGCAACCACTGCCTTATGAGTTTGGGCTGCCTTGATTACAGTACTGGGAATGGGCACCAGCAACCACTGCCTTATGAGTTTGGGCTGCCTTGATTACTGGGAATGGGCAAAACTCTGACTCCCTTATTAGGACACCTGTATGGTTTCATGTGTGTTGCTCCCATCAAGTGAACTTATAAAATTTCCTCATATTGAATCAACCCATTGATTAATACATCTACCTCAATCTTCTGACCAGGCCGGCAGGAGGCCACAGGCAGGAGCAGCAGCAGCAAACACGCGCTCCGAGCCCGCAAGCCTTTTCTGCTGCTGGGCGGGAAGAAGCGCGCCCGTTTAAAAAAATAAATAACTCTGCCCCCGCCCCCCCCCCCGTGAGCCTATTGGCTGCAGAAATGCGGCGGGGAGGGGCTGATGCAGGGAGGGGGCTGACCACGCTCCCCGGGCTGCTAACGTCACCTTGCGTCCTTTTTGCACAGCGCATGCGCACAGCGGAGTGCGCTGTGTGCTCCGGCGGCGGTGGGCACCGCGAGAGTGTCTGGCGGGCGCCACCGCATGGCTCAGGCGGCGCATGTCTCGGACGCCTCCTCCCCTCGTATCCGCTCCAGAGCCGCAGCAAAGGTGTAAAAGAGCCACATGCGGCTCCGGAGCCGCAGGTTGCAGACCCCTGCTCCAGCAGAACAACTTTTGGATGCAGCCCTACTATACTTTTAGGGTTTTTATCATGAGGATTCCAAAACTTTAAAAGGTGGAACCGTTAAAAGGCATTCTCAAATAAAATTTTGGGACAGTAAATATGTGTGTGTTGCATGATTGCTACAAAAAATAAGAATATAATTTCACAATCTTTGGAAACCATATTATTTCATTCCTAGATAAGGCAGATGGAAAGGCAGATCTTTTTTTTAAGTTTGCAATTTGTATTTGACTTAAACACTTGGCCAAAGTTTGGGCGCAATCTGGTCCATGCCCTGGCCTAGGGCCTCTGTTGGGCCAGCTCAGATCTCAACATATGGGAGGAAGACTTAGCAGAAGAAGAGCAGGAAGGGAGGGAGTCCCACATATGCAATCTGCTCACATGGGAGAAGGGTTTGGGCCCCGTCTACTTTCATTAACCTGTTATATTCTTACCTTTTACAGCAACTTTACATATACAAGTACTGCCTGCTTCTATGCTCTGTCCCTTGCATGACTGAATAAAATTCAGATCAGGTGGATTTGGTGAAATTGACTTCAATGGGTTTGTGTTGTCTTAAATCCAACTACTACTACTACCACCACCATTTTGTGAATTCTGCGGATAAGCTGTCCTCTTCTCCAAGACAAATAGATGGGACTCTCTCTGCTTACAGAAGAGCATCTGGTTCCTCTTCTAAATCTATGGATGCTTTTCATAACCAAAGCACACGCTGCAGTTCCAGAATCTGTAATTTGAATGTAAAACCTACATGGGCTATAAAATACATTTCTCTTTGTATTCCACATGAACTATGTTCACATGTGAAAGAAATTAAGGCAGCAATCCTATACACATCTGAGAGTAAGCGGCGTTAAACTTAATGAGACTGCTGAGTAAGCAACGGTAGGAATGCACTGTTAAAAAAGGCATTTTTAGTAGACTAGGGAAATATTTAGTTACTATTCTGAAAGAATAAGGTGGACTGTTACCAGTGTGCTAGCTCTCGAGCCTAACGTGGTGTTGGGCTTCAAGTGCCTTTTTTATTTTAACTACAAGTTAAGACTGAAGAGAAGGAACATATCATGCTTTCTCCCCCCTCTATGCTAAAGTCTCATAATAAATTTAATATGCAGTCACAATCTACTGAAGCACTGGCACAAACAACCACTGCTTTTGTAAGCGTATTAATATTTGTATAACTTGCACTCGAATGCCTAGATCACATTTCGGAAGAACCTTAGATTAACCAGAAACCTCAATGAGGTTTAGGTGCAACTATTGCTAAATTGTGAGAACATGACTAGCAGCTGGAGTTCCCATATAGCCCCAGGGATGGCTGATCTGTTTTGCATTATGGAACAATCTTTGCCAATACAACATCCAGTCTGCATTCATGAAGGCTAGGGGTTCACTTGAAAAGCTTGGATTCAATAAAAGTTCCAGGCTGTTCCAAAGAGCTTCACATATTGAATGCGGCAGACAAACCTCAGCAAAGGATTCATGGTATCAACTTCAGACCACAACACCCTAGTTCCCTCACGGCACCTGCAACGTTTACGGTCCAATGTGTAAAAATCTAGGAGTTCAAAAGTAAAACAATGGAGGGAGTAATAGCTATAGGGGCTAAATTGTAGTAACAGAATATTCATATTACACATTGTTGCCAGGTTGGAGAAAAAGGTACTTGGAAGGAACACCAAGGATCATCTAGTCCAACCCCCTGCAATACAGGAATGTGCAGCTGTCCCATAGCGAGATCAAACCTGCGACGTTAGTTTTTTCAGCACCATGCTCTAGCTAACTGAACTGTACAGCAAATTTTCTGCCTCAGGTGCCAAAATACTATGCACTTTGGAGGGCAGGGCACTGTTTGCTGTTCTGCCTCAGACAACAAAGCGCTCTGAGCTGGCTCTGCAACCACTGCTAAGTGTTAAATCAACTTCCCAGGACTCTCCAAATTTCTTGCAATGGTTTGAAAATTGATTTGGGTTGATGGGAGAAAGCTGGTGTGGAATGATGAGGGTTTCTGCAGATGAATCAGGATGCTGGTGTTTATTAATAATCACCATAATTAAAAAAAACAATAACTGTCACATCAACCTGCTGAAAGGGATATGATAGGCCATGCCAAAGTTAAGCAGAAGGTAAACTTCCCTTTTACTGCTGCTCAGAAGGAGGAGGAGCAAAAGTCCTATTTCATCCCCAGCTTGCTCAATACAATTAATTAAAAGCAACAAAGAAGAACAGATAAATAACTCCAAATTTTTCAGCTGCATAATTCTGCACAGTTCACAGACAACCTCTTTTGAAAGGCTGTGATAAATCAGTGTATGGCTTTGGACTCCCATAATCTCTTTATATATATATATATATGTACAATAAAATCTCTTCTGTGGCTTTCCTTTGAAATTAAGAGGAAATTTCCTAGTAACTCCAGAGGGGGGAAAGCTGGGAAGAAAATGCCCACAAACAGCAGAAAATTTCAAAGTAGAAGATGTAGAACAGCATATAAATCAATTGAAAGAGCCCATCTTTAAAAACCAAGATGCACTTGGATAAAAGCAAAATTAATTATTTTTTCCCAGTGACATGTAGTACTCAGTTAACACTTTCCAAGCTTTCGGCGCCATGAATCCTTCAGGGGGGTTTTCGCCTTCACGAGCCAACTTCCTCATGCGTGTGCCAGAAATGAAGTCAAATTCATTGTGCCTAGTAAGCAAAAAACGTTATCAATGAAGACATTACAAATACAGTTGTACCTTGGTTTTCAAACAGCTTAGTTCTCAAACTTTTTGGGTCCCGAACGCCGCAACCCCGGAAATGAGTGTTCCGGTTTGCGAACTATTTTTGGAAGCCCAACATCCGTCGGGGCTTCCGCGGCTTCCGATTAGGTGCAGGAGCTTCCTGCAGCCAATCAGAAGCTGTGCTTTGGTTTCCGAATGTTTTGGAAGTCGAACAGACTTCCGGAACGGATTCTGTTCGACTTCCAAGGTACGACTGTAGAAAGAATGAAATACCAGCAGCAACGCACAGAAGTTGCAACTTTTCGGTTCATCTTGATCAGGCATCCCCAAACTTCGGCCCTCCAGATGTTTTGGACTACAATTCCCATCATCCCTGGCCACTGGTCCTGTTAGCTAGGGATCATGGGAGTTGTAGGCCAAAACATCTGGAGGGCCGCAGTTTGGGGATGCCTGATCTTGATGAACATACAAATGAGATGGAAATGGGTGCAATGGGCTCTCCAACAATCCCAGAACCTATACCCAGATTTCAAGGTTGTGCTTCACAATATCACGCAGGAGCAAATCAAGCCCATGAACCAGAACATAATGTTTGTCGTGCTATTTCTCTACGGGCGCTTATTGACTGGGCAGGTGTGGACACAAGACTTTTTGCAAACTCCTGATTTTGTAATTTTTCAAAATGAATCATGGACAGAGTGAGCTGCCATGCTACAAACAGTTATATTTCAACATCCTGGCTAAGCCAAAACCCAGAAACAGATTTCTCAAACATTTTCGCATGCTGCAAAATGAGCCTCTCCACAGTTTTGAGCAATTTGAATTAACAACATATACTTTTTTCATCTGTGAGGCTTCAATTGCCTTTCAACATATCTCGTGCCATTTCCTTTGAAGTCTCATCGTAGTTCATGTGGAGGAGAATGGGAAAGAACCGTTTCTGATGCAAATGAGCACACAGGCCTAGGTAAGCCATTACAAAACCACTAAGCCTCTGCTACAGGTGGTCATGTACTGTGTCACTTACCTGTCCGGATCATAGAAGACCATCGCCTTTTGTACTATGCTGTATGCTGCTACTCGGAAGGGAATGATTTCCACAGAGTTCAGTCCTGGAGCCATGCTGAGCACCTTCCCACCTTGTGTGGGTTCATACAGATCTTTCTTGGTCTCTGGGTGAGGCATACCTGCCGGATCTCGGCCGACAATGTAGAAATTGGCTCCAGCAATCATCCGAGCCCGACAGTGCCACTGGACCTGAGGAAGTGCAACAGCATTAGAGTTTGACGAATGGATGGATGGATTGAGTTTGGCTGAAAAAACTTTGAGGGATCATAGAATTGTAGACTTGGAAGTCCACAACTTCCTGCAATGCAGGAATCTCAGCTAAAGCATCCATGACAGATGACCATCCAACCTCTGCTTAAAAACTTCCAAGGAGGGTTGGATGAAAACCCATAAAAGATTCATGCTCCTCCCTCAACTTTCAGCAGCCATTCCATCACACTATAGGAGAAGAGAAAAGACAGGCTACAAGGCTTCTCCCTCGGCTTTGCTGGAAGATCAGCAGCTTTACTCCCCTCTCCACCCCCACCCCCTCCGCTCCATTTACTCACTACAAAATCCCTGTAACTAAGAACTTGATTGCCTGAACTTGATTTTCCCTGCTCCCTCCCAACCCCTCTTTTGTGTTGCATCTCTTAGATAGTGAGCTTGAGGGCTGCGACTGTCTTCTCACCGATATTTGTAAGCCCTTTTGAGCTTACAAAGGTTTTGCACCAGTTTGTAATGTTTATCTCCAAAGAACCCTGGAAATAATAGTTTAGGTGAAAATCCTATACACATTTACTTGAGAATAAGCCCCACTGAACTAAGTATGCACAGGATTGTTCTGTTAGTGAGGGCATTGATCATGTTCTCTTGGAGATTTGTAGCCCCCATCACTCCAGCTACAATTCCCAGGGAATTGCCAAGACTTAAGAGAAATAATTTAAAAGAGAAAGGAAAAGAATCCCATTGTAGGGAGAAGCAAAGGAGGACAGCAAAACAATGCATACCTCTGTTGGTCCAGCATACAACATTGGAGAAGGGAAAATGGCCACAATGGTGGACTTTGGATCTAGCACATGCTCCTCCAGCACTGCAGCATGCTGCTTCATGCGCCACTCGAGAGGTACATCGTCATCCTTGGTCCATCCCCCGAGAGGGTGCAAGAGCAGCACAGGATGTTTATAGCCCCTCTCAAGGAGGCGCCGTTTGGTATCCTGCATCAGCAGGGCATGTCCGTTGTGCACAGGGTTGCGCAGCTGGAAAGCAAACACCGCATCTGAAATGTAAGAAGTGGGAAATGCAGATGCGGGAGGATCCAGGACATGCAAAACTGCACCACGATGCTAGGCAGTCAAAAGTAGATGATACGGATCTACATTAAACACAGCAGCTTTCAATATTTACAGGCTTAATAATACTATAAAACATATACACACAGATCCCTAAACCAGGGTTGTTATAAAGCAGGGATGGGGAACCTGCTCTCTTCCACATTGGATGTTGCTGGACTGTAATTCCCATCATCCCTGACCACTGGTTGGGGCCAATGGAAGCTGGAGTCTAGTGACTTCTGTAGGGCCACTGGTTCCCCATCCCTGTTAATAAAGCCAACATCAGCATTGGAATTCTAGCATGAATATCATTCACTCTTGAGAGGCCTTTGGCTTTCTATAGTAGGAAACTAGTATTATTTTTTCAAGGCATGATCCAAAGATCATAACTTTCCATTCTCTTTTTTCTCCCCCGATGAAAGAGAGAATCACATTGTTTATATTTCTAAACATTTTACGGTCCACCTCATTTTCAACATCTCTTGACTTGCACAGAGACACTTGCAAATCTGCACATCAGAAACAAATATCCTAATAAGAAAATTCAGTATCCTAAATCAAAACCTCTCTTAAACATTGCTCTCCAACAGAGCTGCTCCAACAAAGCCCGCCAGCTATGTGCTCAGGGAAACTCCTGTTTTACTGCCTTTCTGAGGCTTCGAAAATCCTGCTGTCCATCATCTGGAAGGACAGGACAGCCATCACTGTGTTAGTTTCAGTGGGCTATGGAGCAGGGTCAAATCATCTGCTTCGGCAGAGCTACTGGAGGGTGGGAATAGATGAAGGTAGGAATTGGTGCCTGGATGGTGCAAATCTTTTTAACATGTTACCTTAGTGGGGGGACTCCATTTGGGCTCAGCATCAGGCAACATAATGTCTTGGATCAGTGTGGTTTATATATGTTCCCCAACACTTGCAGGACATCTAGTTCCAGAGTGTTGGAACCACCAGGGAGAAGGCCCTGCTCCCTGCCACATGGTACAAGCAATGTTGCAAATGCAAACACTTACCAGCATTCATTTCTGTGAACTTCTGTCTCAGCTCCAAGGGAGTCAAGCGGTATTGGTCCAGCCCATCATTCCACTTAATTCTCTCTAATACAAGGAGGTCTCCACCAGCCAACCAGTCTCCACTTTCCATCACCATCTATCAAAGGACATCACAGTTAATTAAGGCAAAATGATGCTTATAATGTAACACTGGGATTACAACAGTGGGACCTTATTGAAGAGGTTTTGTGATGCTGACTGCTTAAAAAGCAGAAATGTAGAAGTGGCAGGCAAACTGTGGCTTCCAGGCAGTTCAAGAAAGTTCAAGATAATTCAAAGCAGAGAAGGACAACTTTAGCTTCTCCTCTCCCACCTACATGTTTAGAAAAACATTGCTTGAAAATTTCGATAGCATGGCCATATTGCTAGTACTGTACTTAGATCTCGGAACTTAGCCTGTTTACAGTAGAGATTGTCTACTGCTGCTAGCTCCTAATTCATAAACATGATTTTGCAATCAGTTCAGAAAGACTTTCCAGGACTAGGTTGGAAGGAGGAACATGTGGAGCCCTGAGCATGCCAGGGAGGGCAGATTCTGTTCTCACTGGTGCATTCTAATCTGTCCCCGCCCCCATGCACTGCCATCCTTTCAATTTTTCAATTTTCAGGCAGTGCTTAGGTGAGGTGCAAAGGCTCAGGCTTAGCAGGAAGGCACAGCCTTCAGCAACCCCAGCAGCCATTCAAAAGGCCAGGGGGAGGGAGGTAGACTGGTGCAAAATAGCCATTGAATTGAGACTTCTGCATACTTCCTTCTTACGAAATTTGCTCTCTTTGCCTCCTAATACAAAGATGTACCTGTATTTATTTCAAACCTTGTCGACCTTCATTTTAAAAAAGAAAAGCTCAAGGCATTTCAAAACCCAGTATTAATAGCTACAGTAAACAACAACAACCATGTGTTGTATTCAGTGTAGCGTTAAGCATACTGTTCTGTTAGCACAGGCATTTCTCCCTGTGCAATGGAATGATCTCACCCTCTCCTAAACCCCCTAAATCTGTTCTGGGGGTTCCACTAATAGGTAGACAGGTTGCTCATATTCAATTGCCACAGAAATAGAGGAACTTACGGTATTCTGTGATCACTTGCCTTTACATGCGGGTGCTTTGCACATGTGGTCCCCCAAACACGTGCGCAACGTTCTTCTTTCCTGTGCTCAAAAAATTCCGGATTTTGCAGTATGGCCACCCTCCGCCCGTTGTACTCCAGTGCAAACGCATCGCATCCTTCCAGGCGTTTCTTGTCTTCCGTAGTTATTGGTAGTACAATTGGAATGGTCAGGTTAATAACGCCATCTATTGAAAGAAATTTTATTTCAATTAACTTCCCCCCCTAAAAAGTATGTCATTGATGGCTCCACAGATGTTGCTGGGCTCCAGCACCAGCCAGCAATGCCAATAGCCACTGATGATCAGAGCTGTGGCTCAACAACATCGGGGGGGGGGCACAGATATGTGAAAAGGATAGTTAAGTTACTCATCTGGAAGCACTGAAACATGAAGGTCCCCGTCACCAATTGTAGGTTTTGGTGATTCACTTATTTAATCTAATCTATCTATCTATCTATCTATCTATCTATCTATCATGCTTTAATGTTAAAACAAAATACCCAGGGAAGCTTACAACATAAAACTTTAAAAGAAAAGAAAAGGGTGGGACCCCCAGGATAAAAACAGCAGCAATTAAAAACAGATCCATGGGCGTAGGCAGGGGGGGCAGGAGGGGGCAATTGCCCCCCCTAGAAGCAGGGCCACTGGCCAGCCTGCCCCACTGCCCGCCCGGTGCCGTCTCCCTTCTCCCTGGCTGGCTGTGGGGCGGGCGGCGGGAAAGCACCAGAGCCGCGCAAAGCGTTTGGCTGGCTTTCCCTCCCTCTGATTTCGGCCTGCTCCGATGTGGCCCCGCCCCCGCCCCCGCCCCTTGGCCCCGCCCCCTTGCTCCCCGCCCCTTGCCCCCCCTGATTTTCATCCTGGCTACGCCCCTGAACAGATCCAGCAGAAAGTGATATGTAAAAGAGAGAGAAAAACTTGTCCCCATCCAATTTCTCCATGCCGACACACCAGCTGCCCCAGTTCACAGTCTAACAACCATATTTTGAACTAACTGTAGTTTCCAAACAATCTTCAAAGACATCTGCACCTTTAACATATTGCAGTAGTCTAATCTGTAGGTTAGCAGAGAATTGATCACTTTGCTAAGGCTGTCTCTGTCCAGGAGCTGCCAACAGTTGACACACCCGATGGTGAAGGGTGCTCTGAGCCATAGCACAGAGATTAGAGGTGAAATGTATTTGTTTTATAAATGAACTTTTCGGTGTTTCTGCTCCAAGGGCAATTTGCACTGAAACACTAAAATCAATAACCCTTCAAAATGCAATAAAAAAACCATTTCCAATAATTAAAGCATCGGAGCAATGAAAAACATTTTACATTTAATCTGTGATTAAAACCAGGTTAAATAACACCTAAGCACAGGGAGTCACAAGAGAGTACACTGGATGGCATAATTTCATACTTTGGACTTAACTTGAACTCACTTGAAAGGCTAGACACCAAATGAGCTACTATGTAAAAAGTTTATTCACCTTGTAAAAAACAAACACCCTTTCGTACCACTACAGTTTGCTGGTACAACATCAACCTCAACAAAGATGTTAGAGGATGCAATATCCTAATTGGACTTTTAAGCTGTTGTTTATATTTAGAACGTTACAGATCCATACACACTCCTCTTGAGCCAGCTGTTCCTCGCATGTTGCCACAAGGCATAAGCAGTCAGGTGCAAGTAAGGATTTCTTCATCCACTTCAATAGGAGAAGCTCTGTGTCAACATCCCTTTATGCACACAGTACTGTGCCCTCTTATTGGAGCGAATGGAGGAAAACACACAGGAACACTTAGGAGTGGCTGTGAAACTCCTGGATCAAGGACAAAGTGAATCCCTTAGTTCAGAACCACAGTTCAGAACGATATGATGTCTTGTAATGATTACTGGTTTGTTTGCTGATTGCTTCCAAGACTCATATAATCGTTAGCATTTTATATGAGTGACCTTCAGACCTTGGCTCTTCACCAGTAGCTCCTCTCTTCTTTTTTTAAACTAAGGTTTGTTTTCTTTGATTCTGCAGCAAAATTTTTAAATTTGTAGGGTTGCCATATTTTGAAGAGCAAAAAAAGAGGAGACATTGGCCAACTTCTACTTTTAATTATGGATCTCTAGGATGACTCTACCCATGAAAAAGAGGAAGTGTCCTGGAAAAAGAGGACATATGATCGCTACACTGATCAAATGACATATATAGCCATAAACTCTGCACAAATTGCTCCTTCAAGTAGGTGACTCAGTGGAGTCACAGCACAGCTATAGCAAGACTGACAGTTCAGTTCAGTGTGCTCTCAAATCAGCAGAGTGGCCTGCTCAATTTCTTCTGCCATAGCTGTATTTTGTCTGCAGAATTAAGCTGCCAACCAAGCTGCGGAAGCGCTCCCCGGCCTCCGCGAAGGCATCGGAGCAAAGCCCCGGCCTCCGGAAGGCATCGGAGCCGGGCCTTCGTTGCGATGCCTCCCAGAGGCCAGGGAGCGCTTCCGCGACTGGGCTGCAGCCACAGAAGCGCTCCCCGGCCTCCACGAAGGCATCAGAGTGAAGCTGCAGCCTCCGGAAGGCATCGGAGCCGAGACTTCATTCCGATGCCTCCCAGAGGCCGGGGAGCACTTCTGCGACTGGGCTGCAGCCGCAGAAGCGCTCCCCGACCTCCGCGAAGGCATCGGTGCGAAGGCCCTGCTGCTTTAGGGGGTGTTTTTCCTCATCTAGAACGGATTAATCAACTTTCCATTACTTTCAATGGGAAAGTTCGCTTCGGTTTATGAACACTTTGGTTTATGAACAGACTTCTGGAACCAATTGTGTTCATAAACCGAGGTTCCACTGTAGGTCTACTCAGACTGTGACTAACGTTGGCTATCACATGCTGAGTTTATGCCACTTCTTAGCATCAAAATATCACTTTGCCCTTCTGTTTTGTTGTGCATCCAGTGATCCTATGCCAGGATATTTACAGTCAGTTTCATTTTGTTGTTGTTCAAACACAACATTTACTTTGTAAAAACTATACTCTCTAGTAAACTTACCCAATTTTTTTTAGCTAGTGGTTGCTTTTAATGCTTGCAAACATATTAAAACTTTTTTTGAAGTTTTCAGTTAATAAAAAATATAATCAATGACAAATTTGAAATGAAGTATCATGGCAGTTTTAACTATTGAATGCATGTGATTTTCATTACAATTTCAAAGTCAAATTTTAATGGATTCGGTGATTATTTGCACTACTCTAACTATCGAGATTATCCATCTGATCATCTTGGTTATGGGTTGGATCCAAAGACACACTAGCAAAAAGCAAGTACAGTCATTACCACTGTTCTTTGAAGAATTTTTAAAAATCCTTTACATTTGTGCAAAGCAAGCCCTAATGGCTGGGGTACAAGCTGAAGGTCTAATGCAATAAAGTATCTTGGACTACATTGCAGCTTCCAAATAAATAAATTGTGACACATGCCATTCACTCCTGGAAAGTATGACGTCATGGCTGGAGAGCAAACATGTCCCCATTGAAAATTGCTTGCAATAGCCACTTAACAAACATTAGGAAAGCCAGGCTTCCTTGGCTCTTGGTGCTTGGGGATTTGAAGTCGCTGTGTTTGCAAGTGGCTGCTGTAAGTGCTTTTCTGCATTCCAGCTGCGAGGGCTTGCTTTGCACATATATCAGGGATGTAAAGTAAAACCAGTTGATGTATGGAATCCAGAGCAGTAATAGCAAATGGTATTGCGGAAACAGAAGAACTGTTCTTGTGCAACGCTCTTCCACAGTCCTTCCATGATCAAAAGAGGTTTTCTGCTCACGGAGGAGGGAACCTTTGAATCCAAGCCACCGTGCAGATTCTGCTGAGCTTATTTTAAATTTTATACTTACCAAGTCTATAGGTCATCCATATTTAATCCATGCATAATCAGGAACTTTTAATATATTCATAGTGCAATTCAACCAGATGCATTTTTATTTAAGTCTTATCGAACGCTCTTTGGAAATATATATTTTAGAGATAAAACTGCAGATTCCATCAATGGCCTTATCATCAAATATTCAGTCTATGGGACTGGAGAGCTGGATGTGGGTCAATGGTCGACAAGCTGCACATGGCCAATATTCAGTGAGGAATCGCATTAAACAAAAGAAACTGAGTGCAAGAGCTTTGCCAATCAGGGATCAAAGCCAATTAAGATGTATCCGTTTCCAGCCAATAAAAATGAGCAGCCTGTTACTGGTAACTGGTTGGATCACGAATATACTCGTAATGGAATGCAGACCTCTACACCAAAATTTCATTTCCATAACATACATTTTCTAACTTTTCAAATGAAAATCTCTTAACTGTAATTATTTTCATACCATAGTGGGGGAAGAAAACAACTGAATACGTACCAAGCTCGGATATATCAACTCTACCCCTTCCTGGCAAAATATAAGCACAATTATCAACTGTATTTTGACTGACCCACCCCCAAGCAAATAACTTCAATTTGATGCTCTAACCCTCAACATCCTCTTGTTTCATGGTGGCATTCGTTCAGACCAACGCAGGAAGAGAGAAAAAGGTTCTCAAGGGTGCAGCAAACTCAGGTGCACTTGTGCATCCTGTTCTGTATTGTGATGCAAGGCTGGAACCCAACTGACTGGCTCTGTCCTTTTATGCAGGTGAGAATGTAGGTTTTAATTTGGGGCCACTTAGTTGTACATGGGCTCTGAGGTTTTCCTATTTTATGTTAATAACAACAACTCCATACAGTAGGCAAGATTAAAAGATTCCATGTGTTATCTCACGAAGGTTCTTTGCAAATAAATATTATGGCAAGCAGTGGAACAGAACTTAAGTGAAGAGGGCTCCATTCCACTTTCCAAAGATTTCCAGATTGTGTATTCTTTCAGAAAACAAAACAAAACGAAACCCTGTGAATCCTATTTGCAGGGGGCAATGGGGGGACATAAGAAATGTGTGCATACCCCATGGGAAGTAAAGCAACCCTTAAACTACTTTCAGCTCTACGTTTCAGTGGAATTTAGTTACAACTAACTTTTGTTGCATTATGCCCAGTAAGTGATCCAAGATAACTGAGTGAGAATCATGCATGTGGGGATTTGAACCCAAGGCTTCCTAGACCAACACACTATCCATTATACTACAAATAGCATTTTAAAGCCCAGCAACTTGGGAAATAAAGAGGAAAGCTTGTATGACTACCTGAAATACTCCCCCAAAACAAAGGCTTAGGCTTTGTGCATTTTCTGTGGCCCTTGGGAGTGAGGCTAGGTCCAGTTCAACTGGACATGCACAGAATCTGGCATGGAGGCACCTGAGTGTGATCAGCAGGTTTTTTTTCACATCTCCGAATACAACAGTAATGTGAACTGTTTCATTCAAAAGCTATGCTCCAGTCACCTCAAAAGGTAAGTGTTCTGAACTGATTTCTTCTGCTGAATTTCCCGCAATGTGCATATAGGCAGGCAAAAGCTCTAAAGACAAAGTGTAGGAACCGGCAAATCATACCATCAAGCAAGGTGCCAAAATGGATAACTTGCAAGTATTCTTTCTCCCGCATAAATCCTTTCAATGGGCTGGCCCAACCTTCACTTAGGACTTGAACCCACTGTAGATCCAACTGAAAAAAAGAGAACACCATATGGCAGATTTACAACACAAGACTGCCTGTTTTCACAATTTTAAGTATTGCAAATTACTTTATAATTAAATACAATGGAGTGTCCCCAATTCTTGTTTGTCCCCCCCCCCCCAAAAAAAATTCTTAGATAAAAGCGACTACATTTCCACTACTAAAATACAGGCCCAATTACGATACTAAAAATTGTAAGCTACTTATGACCAAAACAAAAGGCATAAAACATCAGAACCACATTTTTTTTTACTAGCAGGTGTCAGTCATTATGATGGGCAGATTATGTTGAGGGGAAACCCATACAGTATACTGTGAGCTGTATCTCCCCAAGAGTTCTCTCATGGTTCATGACCAGGTCACACAATGCCAGCAATATTGGGAAACCTTTGCTACAATGCAATATTATCCCCACATGTAATTCCTTTCCCTTCAATAGCAATACCAACCATTCACCATTAAGGTAGTAAAGCCTTTTCACCTGGTAGACACTGTGTAAGAGGCAGGTTTTGGATCCCCCTCATAGCTCTGGAAATTTACTGCCTGCTTATAGCCAGTTTATATCAACATAGCCCCAACTCAACTATATACGAAGGGCATGCAATTAATAATAATACACAGCCCTCAAAAAAAAGCTAGCATTTCTACAGAAGCAGCCGGATATTAATTTCTAATCATGCAGTTGTAGAAGTGTAAATGACTGCACCTGCAAATATTAGCCAGTAGATGGCCACAGGTGTCGTCAGAATCATTTTGAGTCCAATTGCATTGGGATCAAAAGCATCAAAGATAAAAGAAGCCCGGAATAAACTCAGTGTTGACTAGTGGTTGTTAACTCTTCATTTTATGTTTGTTTGGTTGTGGTTTTTTTTTTTAAAGGAAACAGCAAGGGCATTGCATTTAAAGAGATCTA
This sequence comes from Zootoca vivipara, assembly GCF_965207765.1. Classification (NCBI taxonomy): domain Eukaryota; kingdom Metazoa; phylum Chordata; class Lepidosauria; order Squamata; family Lacertidae; genus Zootoca; species Zootoca vivipara. The sequence continues at coordinate 31,930,562 of NC_142588.1, read as the reverse complement.
TTCTTAGCTTGTACAAAGAGTTTCAAACATCTTGCCCTCAGAGAATCCTTTCTAAACTGATTTGTCTGTAAGTCAGCCACAGGACACCTGTATGTAGCTGAGCACCTTAAGGAATGTTTTGGACCCTGGAATCAACACAGGGTGGGGACTGGGGCCACTGGGCCTTGGTGTAGTACTAGAACAAGCATCCCCAAACTGCGGCCCTCCAGATGTTTTAGCCTACAACTCCCATGATCCCTAGCTAACAGGACCAGTGGTCAGGGATAATGGGAACTGTAGTCCAAAACATCTGGAGGGCCGAAGTTTGGGGATGCCTGTCCTGGAATATTGGTCTTCAGATGGTGAAGTTCCCTCACACTTACATGCTTGTGGCCTAATCTGAAGTGGGCCACAACAGCATCACTACCACCATACAGATACACAGTAAAAATAATAACAACAATTAGGAAATGGGTCCCCAAACACACAGGTAAGCTAAAGGTTCGTGGCCTAAGAATACATCAAACACTCTCATTTAGGAACTTAGTGTATTCTAGAGGGAGACTGCAGTCAGTGGTGAACAAGCAGCCTTTTACTCTTATTATTATGAAAGTCCGGATAAGCTTTAGAGGGTTCCTTAGAATTACAGTTTGAATATTATAGAACTGGGAAAACCTGAGGTACACACGGGATTTTGGATTCTGTCTCCCTGAGGCATAAATGGCAGCCCATCTCGTAAACTCTCTCATTAATTAGCATGTCCATGACACATAAGGGGGGCAGCAACTTCTGCCAGAGTTAGCTGAGAGGAAACAAGTCTTTCTGAGGAACCTTTCCATAGTGTAAATCAGGAAGGGAAATCCTTAATTCTCCAGATGTAACTCCCAACAAGCCCAGTCTGCATAGCCAATGGTCAGAGATTATGGGAGTTATAGTTAAACAAATAGTTCCTCACCCCCTGGTGCACCCAATGATGGCATTAAGGCATAAGGTAACAAAGAAAAGTTTTAAGTACTGATTACATATGACTGTATTTTACTGAACACACTGAGAAGGCTACATATATTTAGCTGGACCCTGATTTCCCTAGTTATACAGTAGACAGAGTGATATGGATTATTATCTAGAACAGAACTATTTTTCCAATTTGCTCTCCCATCTTGCATTTGAATAAGTAGATCCTAGTCTACAAAGGCATATGCCAAAGTGAATGTGTTAGTCTTTAAGGTGCCCTGGGAATGTTTATTTACCACCTTTGCCAGCCACTTCTCTACCAGGTAGGTGGACAAGGTGATGGGCAATGAAGTTACAATAAGTTCATGATTAAAATCTACAAAGATCACTTCAAAAAGCAATACAAACAGGAAAGCAAATATTTTATAATAAATATATATCCATTAAAATCCAGAAGTGGTTAAAAGAAGCCAGTAAAAATCTAGGATTGGAAAGCATTCAAAAGGCAATCCAAGAGATTTTGATACCCGATGCAGAACATTCAGATGGCACCCCTGGAAAAGAATCCTGGAAACTGTAATTCATTAAAGGGTGCTGAGAGTTGTTCAAAGAGCCCCATCCCCTTTAAAGGTAAAGGGACCCCTGACCATTAGGTCCAGTCGTGACTGACTCTGGGGTTGCTGCGCTCATCTCGCTTTATTGGCCGAGGGAGCCGGCATACAGCATCCAGGTCATGTGGCCAGCATGACTAAGTCGCTTCTGGTGAACCAGAGCAGCGCATGGAAACGCTGTTTACCTTCCTGCCAGAGTGATACTTATTTATCTACTTGCACTTCAACGTGCTTTCGAGCGGCTAGGTTGGCAGGAGCTGGGACCGAGCAATGGGAGCTCATCCCGTCGCGGGGATTCGAACCGCCGACCATCTGATCAGCAAGCCCTAGGCTCTGTGGTTTAACCCACAGCACCACCCACGTCCCATCCCCTTTACAGAGCTACAGTTCCCAGAGAGGTTATAACAATCAAACCCTCTTCCCAGGGATCTCTGGGAATTGTAGCTCTGTGAGGGGGAATAGAGGTCTGCAGTGCTAACAACTTTCAGTGTCCTCTAGCAAACTAGAGTTCCCAGGATGCTTTGGGAGGAAGCCATGACTGTTTAAAGTGGTATGATGCCGCTTTAGATGTAAATGAAGACGGTGCTGAAGTGGCACCAACAAGAATTAGTGGCTCCATGCACTGATAGACCTCTCTGATACATAGTACACCAAACAATGTATAATCCTTAGAACAGAGGAAGGAATGTAAGGGTGAAGAAATCCACTACCATTGGATGGTTTTGCTACAGCAGATTAACACATTTTCACTCCTCCAGGTTACTACTCTCTTACCTTGGTAATCTTCACAGAAGGCAGTGTATCGGCTTCAGCCTGAGCTTGTTCAACATTATTTTCAGGGACAAACAGTTCAAGGACATCTTTGATTGCAGTTGGCGGAACAATGTTCTAGAGAATAAAAAGAAGACATGAAGGCCCTTAGTGACAATAGTCATTGTCAAAAATGGGTCTGGGAAGGGAGAAAAAAGAGAGACATTCATGTTTTTTTCTAGGTTTCGTTACTGAAACAGGGTACCTGATCTTGCAAGAGCTCCACAATCTGCTGGATGCATTCAGTGACAGAATATATGTTGGTTTTCAGCACAATTTCAGGCGCTTCTGGTTTCTCATAATCTGAGTCAATTCCAGTGAATCCTAGAGTGTGGAATATTCATTTACATAAACAATAGCATGGCAGTCAAGTGGTTAAAAGGGGCAAGGAAATGTGTTCTCTTTCAGGACACCCATGCTTAGGAATGACTTTTGCACGAACTGCTGGAGACCTCTCATCAACTACTTAAGTCAAAACACTACAGAGAAATTGCTACCTTCCAAGGCAGCAGAGTTTCCTATCTAGCTCATTGGGTTTCAAAGAGGAGAATGTGTCACCAGAGTGCCCCTTCCTTCCCACAACACAGCTGTGTCGGGTCCATAGCTGCAGTTAGCCATGGCACAGCCATGGGAGACCCCTGGCCATCTCTCAGCTGGGTATCTAGTAACACACAAATTCAGACTGGGGCAGAGTTCAGCCAAAGCAAGTCTGCTGCTCAAGGAAGACTTATGGAAGAAGTGGGGTGTGGTGGGGGGGATATGTGAACTGGGGATTTCATGTGGGGAATGGAATACATTATCAGTAGACGCAAAAACTGGCATACCTTTTATTTCTCCAGCTCGTGCTTTTTTATAAAGGCCTTTCACATCCCTGCTCTCACAGATACTCAGGGGAGCATCCACAAAGATTTCAAAGAAAGGAAGTCCAGCTGTCTCATGAATGTTTCTTGCATTCTGGCGGTCCTGTATAAAAGGAAAGCAGAGTAAATAATAGCATACCAATGCTAACATTTGTTTCCTTTTATGTTACAGTACAAACACTCACACTCTCACACACAGAGACATGACAGGACATTGATACAAATATATATCTCTCTCATATTATTTGTTCATTTGTTTCTAGGTATTTATCCTGCTTTTTCAGGGCATCTACCCACAAACAGCAGCAAAACAGCACAATACGTCAGCGTTAAGGTAACATTTAAAATAAGAGATATACCCACATTTAAAATGCCAACATCAATCCAAACAAGGGATGTATCCAGACCTACAGGGCGCACAAACACAGGACACAGCCCCCCCCCTCTGCCAGGGACATGCTTATATTTTATAAACAGAATTCTTTTGCATTATGCTAAATAAAAACATTGGACCAACCTCCATTCCAACACCCCTTGACAATGCTTTACATGGAAACAATATATTTAAAGGACTGTATTTTTAGCCCCCAAATGTTGAAAGAGGAAGAAACAAAGTGAGGTTTGGCCGAAGGGGTCGGCCTATTTCCCTTGGTCTTCACCCCACCCCCAGCTGGCCGTCCAGTGTCCTCCCAGGCCGGGGGCGGGACAATAGCCACCCTGACCCAGGTGGGAGGCACCAGACCAGGTAAGCCCACTCGATGTCTCAACCCCCCCCCCCGCCTGTTGGGAAGGGAGGGTGGAAATTATGTATCTTCTTTCCACAAATATTAGTAAAAGTAGCTTTTACAGCTTGGGAAATATGCTGTTTCTTAAACCGATTTTCTTGAAAGGTTTACCTTTGAGAATGGAGAAATGAAACTTGTTATGCAAACAAGTCCAGCATCGGCAAACAGCCTGGCGACTTCAGCAACGCGACGGATATTTTCTTCTCGGTCATCAGCAGAGAAGCCAAGGTTTTTGTTGAGACCGTGACGAATGTTATCCCCATCAAGGGAGTAGCAAGGGATGCCATGAGACACAAGGTACTCTTCAAGTGCAAACCCAATGGTTGTCTTTCCAGCGCCAGAAAGACCTGTATTAATAATAGGCAGTGCATAAAATCTGTGATTTTTTCATGTAAACCAAAGGTCCCATCACATTCACAAATATTTCATAAAATAAGTTCTCAAAGATCATGCAACTAAACTCATTTAATAAAACATTTTTATTCCTATATAAACAAGTTATCTAACTCATCAAACAACAGGTATGTGTGTTTGTCTTTGGTCATGTACGAGTCTCTTTATCCATTGATTGAGCTTCTGGGAAATGTTCACAAACATTCTAACTGCTCAGGGAAAAGGTGTCTACAGTGGAGTGTTGATTAACAGAACAGTTTGTGCAAAGCTTCTTTCAGTCCATTTTGGCTACAGATAGACAAAAAAAAGAAAAAAGCTCTAGCTGGGGAAATGGGAGCCAGGGAGCTGCTGTGGCTACCCAGGACTGCATGCCAGCAATGGCTCTACATGAAGTCTCAGTTTCTGAGCATCCAGTGACAGTAACAAATACGTTGCCTCAGATAGGCGCATATGCCACGCACACCAAACACACACAGATCCAGGGCACACGTAGATCAACTGACATGCAGGGATTATCACCCCCTCACTATTTGTCAGATGAGCCATGCTACTGGCAAGGCTGGTGGGTGTCTGTGGCAGGGACAAATACAATAAAAATAAAATGGTCGGGGAGCCAGGCACAAACCATGGGCCAGAAATTCACCACCACTGTATTAAAGCATTTAGAACTCACATCTCTTGGCCATGCTGAACTGAACATTAAACAACACCTCTTTCTCCTTATAGGTGACTTATAATAATGGGCCCATCAGTTGCAATACAGTAACTTTGTCCACTATGTGAATAGCTTTCCCCATGTGCCAACTTGCTGAGTTAATCATGAGTACGATACCTGTGAGCCACACTGTACAGCCTCGAAAGCCAGCTCTTGAGCCCACGATTTGCCCTCTCTTACTCCTGCTAACGTGGTGAGCTTGGTAGACCACATTGGTGGACCTATGGAGATTCTAAGCACACAGAAACACACACAAATAACATGGAATGAAACCGTTTCTGCCATGACTGACAGCAACGAAACAACCTGAATGTATCATAAAGCAAAAAAATAACAAAGGGGGAGGGGTTTGATCTTCAGGAATCCAACCCTCTCAAATGGGGTCTGGGAACAAATCCCCCACCCCCATGCTTGCAGAACATACTTCTATTCATACGAGATAGGACACTATACAGTGGTACCTCGGTTTAAGTACACAATTGGTTCCGGAAGACTGTACTTAAACTGAAGTGTACTTAACCTGAAGCAAACTTTCCCATTGAAAGTAATGGAAAGTGGATTAATCCGTTCCAGACAGGGTCCGCGGAGTACTTAAACTGAAAGTACTCAAACCAAAGCGTACTTAAACCGAGGTATGACTGTACACTGAACCATTCTGTGCTATATCCCATACTGTTTTGGAGCATCCCTCAGTCCTCAGGAGAAGCTTTTGGGCTGGGGCACAGGTGGCTGAGCAGGGCAGGGGGTTGGAATCAGTGAAAACCAGGTTCTCAGCCATGCACAAGCAGAAGTCCTTTCAGTTACCTTAAAGGTCACCATTGGACAACCCTCCCTTATCTCAGTAAGTCTTACAACAATCCTGGAAGTCAACATCCCCCATATTTTGATTCTCACACCGCAAAATCAGGGACTAAGGCTGCTGATACAAAGCACATTTCCACCCCAAAGATTTCTGGGAACTGTAGTTTACCCCCTCACAAAGCTACATTTCCCAGCACCTTAAACTAAATTTCCCAAGATTTGATGTGGCAAGGTGTGTGGTTTAAATGCATGGTGTGTACGAAGCCTAAGAGTCACAGACAGAAGCTTCCTTATCACATTGAAGAGAGATTTGAAAGGAGGACTTTGCCTATCACACTGTTTGAATCTTCACTATAGCACCTCCCAAAACACTATAAAATCCTTTTTTGTTTATCACCACAGAGCCCCAAGTAAGAAGCTTGTGTTTATAAACTCTAGAAATGTTCAAGGTTTGTTTAACTCTGTACCCTGCTGGAATTATTTAGCTTGCAGGAAATACCAGCATGAGCCCAAACTCCCTTTTGACCTGCTCTTTCTTCGCCTTTTAGCTGAATCATTCTTAAAGAGACAAAAGTCCCTGGGAACTGTGTTTTGTGCAGAATAAATTCACATTCTCGCTCATCTCTCCCAACAAATCTCCTGATGTTTCAATATGCATAAGTTTTATATTATTACAGCCAGGCAACCTTATGAACCATTTAAAAAAATCAGATGGGTCAAAAGCAGTGTTCGAAACTCCCATTGTTTTAGGTGCATTTTGCGAAAGGGAATTTCATTAGCGTGAGCAGTTTCTGAGCTCTGGGTGCAGTACTGTGCCTCAGATTTCAGATTAAAACTCAGATTTCAGATTAAAACTGCAGAAAGGAGGGGGAGCTTTTTTTGCCTCCCCACTTCCAGTTACTCTCTGAAGACTGGAGAAGAGAATATTAGGGGAGTGGGCAGGGGAAGGACCAGACCATGTGAAAAATGAAGATAGTATTTCAGCTGCAGTTCATTTTTTTCTTATTAAAAAACAACGTGCTTAGATATTCCATTGTTGTACCCATAACCTAAGTTTAAGATGTCATTAGCTCCTAGCTTTCATATCTCAGTTTCCAACACTGGTTGGAAGTGGGCTATACAAGGTCAGAACTTACCGCCTTAACCCACAATCATTCAGAAACGTAAACAGCAACAACTACAGTACAGTCAAAAATGTAATCATCAAAACTCTCTGTATATGTATACAGTATCAGACTTTTGAGAATGATTCCTAGAAGAAGATTGCAACTCTATAAAATAAACATAATGTTGCTATGTTTTTGTGCTACAAGTTGTAAGCGGAATATATCTGCTCTGTTGGGGGAGAAATGTTTATTAAAATTTGACAAACACATAATGACGCCTTTACCAGTACATATAATTGAAACCTATATTTCTGATCTAAAAGAAATCATTATTATTTATAGACCTTATCAGTCTAATAATGCAACTATATTCTAGAGAAATATGTATATTTACAAGGCCGTTGAAGTCCCAAGTCTTCAAAGAGAGAGAGACACTGTTAGTTTTTCACAACACATCTGCATCCCAGATGAAACAACAAATCTAGAAAATACGAAGGAGCGTGCAAACTGCAGACTACCAACTACTCACCCACTTCCTAGGCTTCAAACTATAACACTGCTAATGTGCAAGGCAAGTGGGATTGGGAATGCTGAAACTTTTGAAAATCCTGTTTCAGTGACCAAAAAACCCCCTCAAAATTAACATGCAACACGCTCATACCTACTACGGCATTCTAGGTAAAGGTAAAGGTCCCCTGGACAGTTAAGTCCAGTCAAAGGCGACTATGGGGTTGTGGGGCTCATCTCGCTTTCAGGCCAAGGGAACCAGAGTTTGTCCACAGACAGCTTTCCGGGTCATGTGGCCAGCATGACTAAACCGCTTCTGGCATAACGGAACACTGTGACAGAAACCAGAAACAAGAGTGCACAGAAACGTCATTTACCTTCCTGCCACCACGGTACCTATTGATCTACTTGCACTGGTGTGCTTTTGAACTGCTGGGTCGGCAAGAGCTAGGACCAAGCAATGGGAGCTCACTCCGCCGTGGGGATTCAAACCACTGACCTTCTGATCAGCAAGCCCAAGGGGCTCAGTGATTTAGACCACAGTGCAACCCACGTCCTACCAGCATCCTACAGTGATACAGAGATTTCTTCCAAAGTAGTAATAACATACAGTTTCTGTACTTTGTTACTTTCAGCATTCACACTCCCAACCAAGCCAGTGTTGGTGCTGGGCACAAGTCCTAGCAGGGACAGAATTAGAGCCTGGGAGCATCTGCAGAAGGACAAGGTGGAGCAAAGGTAGCTGAAATCAGCAAGACTGTTAAGAGGCAAAGGGAATACCTGCTTCCCGTCAAAACTTGCTTGTGTTACTTACATAGCACCAGCAACAAGCGCAGAGTGCAGGTTCAGAGCCTCTCTAGACCTCTCCCTTACTGCGCATTCATGATGATTTGCGCTGCTGATGGTATTGAGGGGGTTAAATGTGTCCCTGCTGTCGATCCTGCTTGCAGCTGCAAGGGTTTGAGGCAGCCTTAGTGCTTTGTTTTCAATCAGTGCATGTCCCATAACTCAGAATAGGCCCCATAACTTCCTGATGGCATCCTTTGGTTTTTCGCCGTAGCTGGGGTGTGTGGCACTAGTGGTTTTTTTTTTGGCCAGGGTGAAGCCTCTAGATGGGCCCCATGAAGCTCCCAACCTGTCTGTGTGTGCGCAAATGCATGTGGGAGCTGACAAACTGGGTCTTTGACCTGGGTGAAATAAAGCCTAGTTTTGCCCCTGCTTGAAAGACATTTGGAAAAACCACAGGTAATCAGCCTTTGGAAGGGGGCAAGGACAGCAGGCATGATCACTCCCTGCAACACAGAAAGAGAGCATACATTTTGAAACTTTTTTTTTAAAGAGCAGCAGAAAGGAAACTGTTTACCTGCATCCCCAAGGAATGTAACGATAACAACGACTTTATCCTAGATGGAGCTGAATAGAATTAAGAGTCAGCAACTGGAGACTCCTGGGCCAAATCTGCCCCGCTATGAGGCAAAACTTGCTCCCTCAAGTGCCAATGTAGGCCCCAAAATAATGTGAAATAAGTGGGGGAACTGAAGTTGACAGCAGGCCCACTTAGGAAGCCAATGGAGCTGAAGAGATGAGCTATAACCCCTCCCAAGAAAGCTAGCTGACAGCCAGGGACCTAGGTTGAAGTTAAACTTTAAAGAATAAAGTTTAAAACAGAGCAGCTCATTACAGTAGCAAATCACTAACAGTTGTACACCTTGTACCTTTTGAGGTTTCTCAGGGAAATGGTAGAAATGCATTTTCAGGGAATACTTTAGATAGCAGGGCATCCTCCCTCAGAATAGGCAGGCCCCTGAACAAGATGTTCCTTTAGAAACTCTACAATTCGTGTACACGCTGTCCTCATTCACTCCTGCATAGTGCATAATTGAGCAGGGTATTCCTGAGTCCAGCCTTAGTCCTCAGTGTCTCCAATGCCAAAAAGGCTTCCTTGTAGCCTAAAAAGCAGCAGTCTGACATGGAGGTACAGAATCTCCTACATAAATACTCATTGATTCCATGGCCTCAGCTACAGTTACCCACCAGTGCCAGAGTAATTGCTCTTTAAGAATCTCATTTTTCATTCAGTGCTCATTGAGCAAACTTGAGGGAAACCACTTTTGCCCACTGGTACAATCATAGCACTTTGTTCCTGTTAATTTTGGCACTAGTACCCTAGTCTTTCGCCTCTACCGGGATATGTAACACAGAAGGTCCCCCCCCCCCTCCCAAGGATATCCACAAAGACAACCTAGTTACCTCAAACAAGCAGCCATTCAGCTTGGAGACAGACAGACCGAAATGCCAAGGTCTCTGAACTGACAAAATTTTTCCTCCTCAGCTGCTAGCCTAACAATACTCTAGCTGTTAAGAAATCAAGCTTTCATGTATCATTCAACATGAAATGCAGCACATAAAGTTCATTTTAATATAGTACCTAGATCTTTCTGTCTGTGGAATTGCAAGTGCTGTTACAATGAGGCATAATCAGAACCAGTTAAGAATATACAGTCGTAACTCGGACGTCAAACACCTTGCGAGTCTAACATTTTGGCTCCTGAACGCTGCAAACCCGGAAGTGAGTGTTCTGGTTTGCAAACGTTCTTTGGAACCCAAACATCCGATGGGGCTTCCGCGGCTTCCAACTGGCAGCAGGACCTTCCTGCAACCAATCATAAGCCTTGGTTTCCAAACGTTTTGAAAGTCGAACAGACTTCCAGAACGGATTCCGTTTGACCTCCGAGGTACCGCACCACATATGTCACTGTGTTTCTGTTCACTAAACGAGTAATTCTCCATACTTCAGGGACCCATCAGGAATATGCCACCCATCGAGGGGAAAGAAAGAAATCGCAAAGCTGTGACAAAGTGGATATTTCATATTGGTTTTATTGACTCGTCTAAAACAATGCTAAAATATGACAAGGAGAAAGTTTCAAAATTTGTTACAAAGTGTGACAAACCTTATGGATAGTCTTCCAAAAACAGAGAAAAACAGTATTCATCACAGCAGCAGTATAGCTCCAGTCCTAGTGAAATGTGAATACTGTATGTGTGCCCTTGGGTAAATGGGAATGTGTGCAATGCCCGTTTTCCAACACAGGAAGGGCAACTGAACATAAAGAACACTTTAAAGCCCACAAGAAAAACTTGCCAAAGAGAATATTTAAAGGTTTGTAGAAGTTAACACACCATCCTGCTGCATTGGAAACACACAATACATATACAGTACTGTATTTTCACACTATTTTCCTCTCAATGTTGAAATGAGTTGATTATTTTGAGTCATTTCTGTAAACTGATTAAATTTGTGTAGAAGACTTGAAAAGTAAGTTTTGCCAGATGCCTGCGAGTTATTACCCATGAGCTGGACAATACATCCAGAGTGGCCCTGCTAGCCTGAGAGACCGGTGAAAACATTTAAGATAGTGGGAGGTGATACAGCAAAGAAACAAGACAGAACACCAAAAGTTATACATGAGGTTCGTGCATTTTTTTAAAAGAAAAGAGCATTGCAAAAATAAAAATCTAACTGCAATGTTGCAGTTGCTTTTGTTCACTGTGGATGCTTTTGAGAACTGCCACCAAAGTTAGTCTAAACACTGCTTTTAATTAAATGGACTCGAGGTGAAATGGCAGCTAGCCAATCCTGTCTGTTCATTAGTCCAGCAAATTGAAGGGTTCCACTTAGCATTAGTTCCATGATCTAGTGAAAAATTAGATCAACTGATTTCTGATCCTATGTTGTGACAATAATATAGAGGGAAATCCAATGTTGCAGGAGCAAACCTGCTCATGCAATGGAATTTTCTCTTCTTCCACTTGCTCCTACACTCACCCCCCCATCCCAAAATGTGCTCTTAAGAGTTGAGGGACCCAACAGAGCAGCTCATGGGGGCTGATGGGATCTACAGAGAGGATTTTTTTTGACAGACCATCTCTTATTTTCATGTTAATAAACTACTCCAAGAAGACTTTAGGGTTCCTTAATTTGACAGAATAATTACTTTTATGGTGCAAAGCATATGAAACATAGGTGGAAAAGGTGGAGGAAATCTCATAGCATACATTTTCCCCAAAGCAAAGTGAGTGGAAGTTTCTACAAAACAATCAAAAGGGCCAACGCACATAAATGAAAAATGGGAAATGACTTGAATGTTCTGTTCCTTCCAAGATAAGCCAGTGCCTGAGTATTAGTCTTTTTATATTATATTAGACACACTTTTCTTCCACTGTCATTTCCTTTAAAACACATGCAAAGATCACGCAGTAGCCAAGCTCCTGGTTTTACAACAGCTTGCTGACCACCAAGGCCATCTCCCTTTTCTTTTGTGAAGCTCTAGACAAGAAACAATTGCTATTTCTCCATCCCTCAAGGAAAGAGTTTATCACACAGGTCAGCAACCTAAGGCCCATGGGCCAGAAGTGGTCCGTGGTGGAGGTCATTTGACTGGCCCATGAGCCACCCCCGAACTGAGTTGCCTGCTTGCATGCTGCGCTAAACTGGTGCAGTGTGGGGCGGGGACTCGCTTCTGTGGTGCCGAAAATCGCGTCTGCGCATGTGCAGATGCTGAAAATTGCAGGCGCACATGCACATGCGATCCAGCCCACAGAAGGATCTCCATGGGACTAATCCGGCCCACCCAGGCAAGATAAACCTTGCTGACCCCTGGTTTATCATCTGCACACTTCTCAATTCACTTCTTCCTGATCTTCTGAGCACAGGAACTGAAGAGGGTGGATAATTACACCATATCTATGGTTCAGGTTGATGAGCCCTTCAAACAACCATTAGCCCTGAACAACTGCCCTGCCTTTCCAAATGCCATTACCAGCCATATTCCTCAGGCAGAGCAAAAGTTTAACCCTAGGCTACCTTATCCTAGCTTAAATTTAGACATTTAAAATCCTGTCTAAGCATCTACAACAGCAGGCAAAAAGGAGCTTCGTATTCAGAGTAAGGATATTGCCTATGGGTAAGGGTTGCCTATGGCAAGCAACATGAAGTTTGCACAACATAGGCAAACTATAAACATATCCAAATTGTTATGGAAGGATCCATAACTCTGGAGGGCAACCAAAGTTGAATCCTGAGCAAGTTCATTATACTGTATTTAGGTCCCACTAAAATCAATGGGCTTAAGTTGATCGTGACCAACTTTCCACAAATAATGAGCTGCAAGCTCATGTACTATACTGTAGCAATGGAAGAGCAGGTTTAAAGAAAGTTCCTGTTTAAAGTCACTACCTCAAAGTTGTAGCACGACATAGTATGTGGGCTTTCTAGACTTTGCATATATGTGAAAGTAGAAAATGCTCAGGTACTATTTCAGATCACACAACATACCTTAAGCAGCTGCCTTGCACCAAACCCAACTGTCACTCCATCTAGATATTATCTACACTGCTCCATCAGGCATCTTTCCCAGCCAGACCCAAAGATGTGGAGGACCAAACCCGCAACCTTTTGCATGCAAATCACATGCTCCATTATGGCCATTCCCCTCTCTTCTTCACTACCTTAAATGAACCTGGGATTCAACTCAAGTCTCTTCTGTCCAAGGGGGGAACCATAAAAGAACATTACCTTTGTTACTGCTGCACCGGTTCAAAATAAGCAAGATAATCTTAATCATCATAGATCATAACACAACCATCTGTTAACTGCAAAGCTTATCTAAAACTGATAAACCCAAGCTTAAAAACAGAATGCCTCCCACTTTTAAGGAGTCATATTGAAACATAGTTGTTCTCAAGTTAATGCAAGCTTCAAAACAATTCTGATGAACCAAAACATAGCTCCTGATAAGGTTGGGGAAATTTCATTCTTCTCCATTTTCCTGCTGAAAACATATGGCCTCCAGCTCAATAATTTTTATTTATTCATTTATTAAATTTGTATACTGCCCTATAACCATAGATCTCAGGGAGGTTCACAATAAAGAACCCACACTCCTGTTGCTGTGCTTGACAATAGCCCTGCCAGACAGATCAGTTAACAGGGCTGATCATCTAGGAATGAGAGAAAGGAAGTGCCTGAAGTCAGACTGGTGCTTTGAGGGTCCAGGTGGCTAAAGCAAATAAAAAAGGATTGGAGGAAATAAAACTTTTTATCTGAAAGGTTAATATTAATATCAGTCTCCTGAATGCCCCTATAGCAGCTGACTCTCTCTCTCTCTCTCTCTCTCTCTCTCTCTCTCTCTCTCTCTCTCTCTGTGTGTGTGTGTGTGTGTGTGTGTGTGTGTGTGCATAATCAAACTTGACAACCCAATGCTGCTCAACCAAGCAGATAGCGTTAAAGTCAACCTAAGGCAAGTATTTTACACATTAAAGTGGGGTAGGCAACCTAAGGCCCGAGGGCCGGATGCGGCCCAATCGCCTTCTAAATCCGGCCCGCGGACAGTCCAGGAATCAGCGTGTTTTTACATGAGTAGAATGTGTGCTTTTACTTAAAATGCACCTCTGGGTTATTTGTGGGGCCTGTCTGGTGTTTTTACATGAGTAGAATGTGTGCTGTTATTTAAAATGCATCTCTGGGTTATTTGTGGGGCATAGGATTTCCCCCCCGCAGAATATAGTCTGGCCCACCACACAGTCTGAGGGACGGTGGACTGACCCATGGCTGAAAAAGGTTGCTGACCCCTGCATTAAAGTGTTGAATAAACAAATAAAAAATTCTGCTTTCCATATTGAGATGCGTACTGGAGACCTGAAAGATATACAGTACTGAAACTAAATTCTAAAGTAAAATGGAGTGTTATATATTTTAGACAATGTTTATTTTGCTTTACAAGGTTACAAAATCTCTACTAACTAGAAATAAACCAGCTGTATTTCACCAATACTGTGTAACGTAATGGCATTATATATCACAGCTTGGAAGTAAACACACTTGAGGAAAAAATGTCAAGGGGAAAAAATCCATCATGTACAATTGCAGTAAAATCAGTTTATTGCAGTGTTGCTCTTATCCATAAAATGTTCTTTGATAAGCCGTTGTAGAATTGCAGTCTCTTTGACCTCAGTCTAGAAATATTTCAGGTGTTAAACTCTGGCGTTCAAATTCTGATTGAGAGAGGAACCCAAGTTAGCATTTAACATACTTAACATATTTGCTGAAGTAACATTTTACCACTGTTAAGGAACAAGGAAGAGACTTGCCCCTGCCCCAAGGCAAATCAGATTAAGTAATGAGAAACAAGGGGTGGGTCATATTCACGCCAAACATCCAATGCACATAGCTTCTCCCAAAGAATCCTGGGACCTGTAGTTTGCTCAGGGTACTTGGGATTGTAGCTCTGCGAGGGATAAACCGCATTTCCCATTATTTTTTGGGAGAAGCCATGTGCATAAACAAACAAGAGAAATAATATTTGCCATAGTCCTGCCTTACTCATGTAGGGATTCAAAGTTATGCTAACATCAGGAAACAAAACAAAACAAAAATAAAATAAATCCTTCCAGTAGCACCTTAGAGACCAACTAAGTTTGTCATTGGCATGACCATGCATTCACCTTCTGTTGTGTGGGCAGGGCGGTCCCTCCCCTTACCTGGCCGATCCCCTGGCAACACCTCCCCAGATGGGATTGGGCGATTGGCTGAGGTAGGCAGAGACCTCCAGGTATCCCACCTGGGGAGGATGAAGCCAGCCTGAACTACCAGGAGCCGCACTGGGATCCTGGGGGCTGTGTGCGACCACGCAAAAGGTGCCCCCCATTTGATGAGGGGAGTGGTCATTCTTAACTATTAAAAAGGCACTTCCCTTTGAATGATAACCTTTAAACTTCACATTACAGTCTTAAAGCAGCCAGTAAGGTGGAATGTAAAGAGGTGGCTTCCTTGCTTGCTTGTTGCTTTTTGATAGCTATAACTTTCAAAAGGGTTGCAGACATACAGTTATTATACAGTATTATAATGTTCAAAACTGGTTAGAAGATCTCAGGAAGCTCCAGACTTAGGGCCAAGAAATAAAGCACAAGAGAGGTGATGGTGGGGAGAATGGCAGAAAACCTCAGTTATAACAAACAGATGTTACTTGGCTCTACAGTGGCTCATTGAATCCAACAAAATGCCTTTCTTTCGCCAAAAATAAACTAGAAAAGAAAAGAAAAGAAAACATTTACTTGCATTGCATAATCTTTCTGCAGCCCTGGATCACCAGTCTTCTGAGTTCTTAATGGTTTGGGAAATGAAACTCTTCTCCCCTGAATATATACATGAGAATGCATTTCAAGCACTGTTTACATTCATGACCAAAGTTTTAAATTAAATAGGCTAGCTTGCTGATCCTCCCTCCCATGGAGCCATGCAACTGATAGCAGCTGGACTACTGAACTGTTATTTGTGGATCAGTTGTAACAGCTTGCTTCTCTTCCTGCCTAGTATCTTTTTATTGGTGCAGATGTACTCCATGTACATATCTTACTCGATTTGTGTTTTCTGAGCGGCCTTGGTTTCGTGCACTTTGTATCTAGTGAGTTGTGTTTGCAACTCCATTGTTAAAGGATAGCTATAATTCTGTCTGTCTCTTTCTGTGTGTAATATGTTTATCCATTTATTTTCTGACACCTGCTATGACTCTTGGACAGTTGGCAAGCAAAGCCATGAATTCTAACTTGACCACTCTCAGCATTGCTGTTGCTGCTGCTGCTGCTGCTGCAAGCCTTTAGGTTTGCAAAGATGAGAGCACTATCCCTCAAAACCACCTCATCAGCAGTGATGAAAGCAGATCCCATCTTCTTCTGTAACATTACATTGGCATTCTATACTTAGTGATATATGTGGGTGAAATGTTTTCATTAAGCACCTGAGCCTGCCATCAACCTATTAACATGAAGATAGAGGCAGTTATGGTGCCTGAGAAGAAACTAGGTGTTTGTGACAGAGAATAACACAGGCATCCAGATGCTTTTGACTACAATCCCCATCATCCCTGACCACTGGTCCTCTTAGCTAGGGATCATGGGAGTTGTAGGCCAAAACATCTGGAGGGCCGCAGTTTGGGGATGCCTGGAATAACATAATATAGAAGAGCAGGAGGGAAGAAATAGTTATTTTTCTACTTGAGAGAGTTTCTGTTATGAAAATAAGAACCCCTAGTGTAACTCTTATCTTCTGGGGGGAAAGTAATTTCCTTTTTTGGTCTCCACTAGAAAAGTCTGCTTTGTATAATCTGGAAAAAATGTAAAGTTTCCACATGGCAACGAAGTCATAAGCCTTAATTTCCACAGCTTCACAATGTTTACACCCTTAACACATAAATGGGGATCACAGGAGAACTGTAAAAAAACAACCAAAAACTTTATGACCCAGTTTCTCACAGCTACGTCTAAAACATACCAGCTGCATTGGATGCCCATTCATTTTTTGTTCAAAGTTCCAGTGCTGGCATGGACTTTTAAAGGGACCAGGTTCTCTAAAGGACTGTCTGCACTCCTGTGAATCTGCCTGGGCCTTGACAGAAGCCTCAGAGGTCCTGCATGTGTACCTGAAATCAAGATCTAGACTGAAAGAAAAGCTGTAGAATTCCCTCCAGTTTCAGAGATGGGTGGGACCAGGATACTATCTGCTGCTTGTAGGACAGGTGATTTTTAGCTTGTTTTGCCTGGAGATCTGGACAAACTGCTTGGAGTTTTGAGGCCTACAACTTCCTTGCTTGGCCCTTGCACTTCCTTGCTCTTGGGATTTGGGAGACTGGGTTGTTAATGCCACTTTGAGAGAGGGAATGGTTTCTCTCTGCCTCAAGGAGGTGACAGTGAGACCGCTCCTTAAGCAGCCAAATTTAGAACCTTTGATAATGAACAACTACCATCCAGTCTCTAATTTGCCCTTTTTTTGCCAAGGGAATAGAGTGGGTGGTGACTTCAAAACGCCAGTCATTTCTACTCATAGGCCTGTTGTACAAAAGCCAAATACTTTTGATGATCATTCAAACATGTAATTAGCTACTCCTCCGGTAACTTGTGGAGACCAAGAATTCTGTCCCGTTGACCAGGCTTGGAAACTTTTGAAAACTGAAAAACTGACAATAATTCTCTCTTAAGGTCCCTCATATTCCAGAAATAACTAACGTATCTTTGTGCCATGATACTTTCAAGACCTAGTTAGCAAGTCAGTAACAGTAACTATCTGTACAGAATAGTTTTTAAGCACATTATTTGAAGCACAACAATTCTGCTTTTTGGAATTTTGGGCACGTCTCATTCTATAATGCCAAGGAAACAGTTCCATCTGGCCATATTTGAGCTGTTTTAGCATATATAAAGTGTCATGTGCAAAATAAAGTACAAAATAGTAATGAAGATTAATCACTGCAGATCTCTGGATTCCAAACAGGCTTTTACCAGTAAGAAGAAAGATTGAGGTATTACAATGAAAGACACACAGTCATACGTTGACCTGATCTACAACGGCCTTGCCATGATTACACCTTGCAGTTTTCTAACACATCTTGGCACAGGACACATGCAACTGAGCACACAGCATAAGCTAACCAGATTTTACATCCTTTGGATGATGACAAGTCCCATGAGGATCTCTCTCTAATGATTTATTTCCAGCCAAAGAACTCCCCTAATGAGTAGTGACTAGGAAACAGCACAATTAATGTGGAAGAACAACAAAAGCAATGCAACATGGTTTTGCTGCCAAAAAGGACATAAATATTACTATAAACAGTCATCTTATGCACACTCTGTTGATTTCATTGTTGTCTGAGCATGCAAATTTGGTAAAGTAGGTTTATGTGATTATGTGTCAGTTATCAGTAAATAATTCATTGCTGTCCAAAGCAGCCTTTCAAACACTGTTGAAAACCCACCCAGTTCCCACAAGTCATTTATTCACCTGCCTAGCTGCTCACCATTTCTGCATTCTGTAGTATTTCCCCAGCTCAAAAAGCACAAATTCACATTTATCTCTCGGAGCCATCCCAGATGAGGCAGCAAACCATACCTTATGGTTCTCAAGGTTTTGATTTAAAACAGGGATAGCACAACTCTCTTAAAATAACTCTTAAAATAATTGAGTTATCTAGAGCATGTCATTTGAGGACAGCAGTCCTGGGTCTCAATCTACAACATGTTTGCTTTAAAATAAGATCCATTGGAATCAATCAGTACTATGGAGCAAGCTGAATAGCTAGAAGCAGATTAAATGTAAGTTAAATTTTAGGTTTTGGGGTCCCCCCCCATTTTGTTTTTAAAAAGGAATAGCAAAGCAGAATGCAATTCTTACTTCTAAGAATTGATTCCTTCATTGGCTCTATATTGAAAATGTTAAACAAGTTTTAAACCCAAGGTTTATTAGCTCACAGTCCTGAAGTGTACACTGAGAGATTTATGAGCTTGATTCAGCCTGCCTTGCCAATACATGTCAGCCAAGAGTGGCCTTCAGACTCCGCTCCTGATGTGAGAAAATCATTCACTCGCCAAGTGTATTGTCCTTTAACTTCCAGGCTGCCAACAAGGTTATCAAGTTAACATTTATTATGGCAGCAAGTCCATAAGGTTGACAGCTTATCCACTCATGTCCTACAAGATGATTTCACTTATATGTATTACAGAGTTGTTATTTAACATTCATCTAAGGAATTTCTAGAGGGCAGAGTAATAGTCTCATCCATCCTGGTGACTCCTATGTAGAACATTGATCCTCAATGAAACTGTTACGATTTTGAAAAATAAGATTATGAACTAGTTAACAGTGTTTAGGTGATTAAAATGATTTGCATATTAAAGGTAAAGGTAAAGGGACCCCTCACCATTAGGTCCAGTCGTGACTGACTCTGGGGTTGTGGCACTCATCTCGCTTTATTGGCCGAGGGAGCCGACATACAGCTTCCAGGTCATGTGGCCAGCATGACTAAGCCGCTTCTGGTGAACCAGAGCAGCACATGGAAACGTCGTTTACCTTCCCGCCGGAGCAGTACCTATTTATCTACTGACCTTCTAATTGGCAAGTCCTAGGCCAGGCATCCCCAAACTGCGGCCCTCTAGATGTTTCGGCCTACAACTCCCACGATCCCTAGCTAACAGGACCAGTGGTCGGGGAAGATGGGAATTGTAGTCCAAAACATTTGGAGGGCCGAAGTTTGGGGATGCCTGTCCTAGGCTCTGTGGTTTAACCCACAGCAACACCACTATAATATGTATTGTCTGCATGCAAGGAGAAGAGCCACAGCTCAGTGGTAGAGCATCTGCAGAATGTCCCAGGTTCAGCCTCCAGTATCTCTAGGTAGGGCTGGGAATGCCCCCTACCTGAAACCCTGGAGAGCCACTGCCAATCTGTAGACAATAGATGGTCCAGTTACAGGGACGCTTGCTCTGTCCCAGCTTCTGCCAAACTAGCAGTTTGAAAGCATGCCATTGAAAGTAGATAAATAGGTACCGCTACAGATTAGTGCATAATGAGAGCTAACTAATTTACATTCTCTGAACTATAGAGTGGTTATTCCAATCCATATTAGTAATGCTGGGAACAGAAGAACAGTATCCCCCCCTCCCCCAGTAAATGCACCCAGAATGTAAGGAAGCAATTGTCTGACTACACTTCCTATGCAGAAAGCTGTCCGTGGACAAACGCCGGCTCCCTCGGCCTGAAGCGAGATGAGCGTCGCACCCCATAGTCACCTTTGACTGGCCTTAATCATCTAAGGCAGGCATCCCCAAACTTCGGCCCTCCAGATGTTTTGGACTACAATTCCCATCTTCCCCGACCACTGGTCCTGTTAGCTAGGGATCATGGGAGTTGTAGGCCAAAACATCTGGAGGGCCGCAGTTTGGGGATGCCTGATCTAAGGGGCCTTCACCATTTACCTTTACACTTGCTATGTATAGAGTTTGCCAAAACAGAGCTGTTAATCCAGGAGAAGTGTTAAAAACACTTATCCGATTTTTACTCAGGTTTTGTGTGTGAACTTGCGCATTACCCATGTTTACATTCTGCACCTGTGTATTTAGGAAGCATGACCAGGCCCGGCTCTAGGGGTAGTCTCAGTGGCACGGGGGCGCCGGGGCGCTGGGCTGGCAGGAGGGCGCTGCGCGGAAACCATGCTGCGCGCTGCGCCCGCCCAACAGGACGGGGGCACCGGAGCGATCTCCACGCCAGGGCGCCCGACCGGCTTGAGACGGCCCTGAGCATGACCAAGTGAAGATGGATATCCAATTACATTGCTCAGCACCTTAAGGTTTAGTCAGGTCAGATGGTATGGGGGATCATTTTGAAAGAGGCTGAGAGTGAGAGGAAACCTGGGAAATAACAAGTCAAAACCCAGCTCACTGTGAGGTAATGGTAACTTACAGCCAGTCTGAGTATAGGTTATTTCTTGCCTATACTCTCAAAAGTGAGGTGCAGGCAACTAACAGGTGCCCTATGTCCTAGGTTGCAATCCTATGCACACGAGAGCTTCTAACTATCCAAGAAAAAAAGGGGTGTAGCATTCTTGTGTGTCTTTCAGAAAAGCTGGATACGCAGAAAGCAGCACATGAACCTTTTCACATCATGCAGGGAATCATCACCATTTGACTGTCAGTGTCTGAACATCATTCTGGTTTTACAGGCAAAACTACAGAGGCTGGCTGGCTCAAAGCCAGGTAACACCAGAGTACACTTATTTGGTAGAGCAACCCTAGATCACACCACACACTGAGTCAGGAGGAGGAGCAGGCTCCATTGGAAACAATAGGACTTAACTTTCCAATAAATATGAATGGGATGAGGGTGCATAAAGTAGGCTGAGGCATGGCCCAACCCAAAGCTCGGCACTTTTTAGTCTCATTGATTTCCCATGCTTAAATAAATGGGACTTGGAGTAACAGAGCGGACTTTGGCTGCAATGAGCCCTTGGTTTCAACTTTTAATATGCTGGCAAAGTTCATATTGTCAAGAATTGTCAAGCAGTTCAATGTGGATTATATGTAAATACATTGGGTATTTTATTTTCAGACAAAAACAAACTAACTGCAATACTGTTTAAAAGCATGCATTCCACTCACCCAGCTCTAAACTACCCATTTTTAAAAAGAAAGGGGTCACTAATTCTGGTTTGTCTGTTGTTATCTGTTTACTTATGGGGTTGTTTTTTTCTTGTTAGACACAATACATCAACATATCCAGAAAAAGTGACAGCTGCACACGCCCTGAGATGTCCCCTGTGACAATGTTAAGCATTTAAACTGTTGTGAGATTAATGTGCCTAATTGGCTGCGATTAATGTTGGTGAGTGAAACTCTTTATCTACACATCCATTCCTGACATTTGGAGCTGTTTCTTAACAAGCACAGTTCAAAATTAAGCCAAGGACATGAGGTTCTAAAAAAATAACAAATAGTTATGTAAGTGTAACATCCAACTAGGGAGAAATGGGCTTCTTTCTTCTTTATTTTGTTTTCTTATACTGAAAGATGGCAATCAGCTAGCGACAAAAGTAAACATGGTTTATAAGACCCATCCAACCTATGTTGGCAACAGTGCTACAAGCTTTGACGCTTCATAGTTCTCTTCTCTTGTAAACAGTTATGTGAAGTCTGAAAGTGTACACACCCTGACTTGGGGACTGCAAAAATCCCAGGTACATCAAAATATTATGTTGTTTCCTGGGCATATGTGGCATCTTTATTCGGGCCTTTTGTAAGTCTGGTCCTACAAACGTGATTCAAAAAGACAAAGAAAAGAAGCAAACTTCAAGCAGGTATAAAGAGAGAGTATTTATTCATTCAATTACATTTCTGAACACATTCAGGGACAACAGGCAATTCTATATGCCACATTACTGTTTGGTGCTGTGCTATTCCCCCCTGCCCCTAAACAATTTCAAATATTTTCCCATCACTGCTCACCCAAAAGAAATTAGAGCAATAAAGAGTTACATCTTCTGTATTGTCACTTCAGTCTTGTGTACAATAAGATTTTTGAGAGAACCTTTAAACAGCCTAGGAAACACAAGTCAAGAGTGCCAATTTGTCAAACAATGAAGCTGAACGTTAAAAAGGAAGCAAATGAGATTAGAGAGCTTCCTAGGCTGCAGCAATCACAATATGAAGAAAACCATGATAATAGTGGAGGGAGGGAGGATCTTACAGTGTTTCTACTCTCCTGTCATCTTATATCTCTTAGCTGCTTCCTCAAGAATGCATTGCAGTTGAAGCAGAATATATGCTACCAGCCAAGTAACTCAGATGAAATAATGTAAATAATACAGCGGGATCACCTAGCTACAGGGTATGACTATAATCTGGGCCCCAGCCTTGTCACTTAGACATCTATGTGCCCAAGCCTTGACAGCAGTTTCTGATTTATTAACATTCTTGAATGAACCATATAACCCCGGCCCAGCCACAAGATTATATGCTCAATATCTGGCAAGTCTCCTAACGGGCACAGAGGATGATGTTGTAACTGCTAAGCATTTCAGAACACTGGCTTTTCTTTTTGCGGTTTGCACTGCTGGTGGTTTTCTTGCCTGAGCCACCTAGATGTGTCTTGCTAATAGCCTGTCATTCCTTCTCCTGAAACAACCTCTGGCTTCCCGTACTTTGGGCCCCTCTTGCTCTCTGCTCTAGAAACACTGCATTCTGGACCATAATTACTACAATGAAGGGACGTTCCAGCGTTCTGTGCTCGATGAGGACATTTCCAGATACAGAAGTTGTGTTCTGCAATCTAACTCTACTGGCACCTTGGAAGAAATGGCAGACAAAGTACGTAATTAAGGTGGTCACTGTGGAAACTTTGCAAACTTTGCTGTGCAAAATACGGTAACTCTATCTCCCTGATGGGTTTTGTTAGGTTCCCCACCCCCCACCCCTGAAGTACGCCTTTCTCCACTCCACTTTTTTGCTATAGCAATCAACTGCAGTAACTGTAGCCTGGTTTTAGCTGATCTTATTGTTAAATCCAACACAACAGATATTTATTGCTTGTAAGCATAGGTCATTGCAAATACAGTAAAATGCTGATTAGCACAGACCTAAAGTGTGGATAAATTATACATCATTTAAAATGCAACCAAATTTAAAGTACATCTTAAAACATCCTGAGGTTAGTCTTAGATTTGGCTTGCTCAAGTTAACAAGTCCCCTTTACATTTGGATCAAGTGTATCACTTGGATTTTATTTGCTGCAGTTGCAAATAGCGCAATGTAATAAGTTAGTTTTCTTCAATTACTGATATTTTAATGATAGTTTTATGGAATCTGTATCTTGTGCTGCATCCTGGTATCCAGTGAAATGAATCCAGAGTTATAAATGCTCTTAATAAAATAACTACATCTCTTTTTTTAAAAAAAAAAACCCAGTTGTACATCTACACAGCATGACTTAACATATTGTTATCACTTGTTTCTCTTATGCTGATGGGCAGGGACCACATAGGTTAAACTTTGGGTTCTGTGCAAAGAAAATGATGCTGAAATGAAAGGTAAACCAGCTAAATCACCCCATCAGGTAAATGTCTCAAATACATCCCTAAAGCCCTATACAGTCATGCCCTAAGCATCTTGACACAATACATCAGCCCCACCCCCCACCCCGAACACTATGGCACCACAAAACAGACACTTCCAACTTAGGCAGCTTTCACAAGTCATGCCAATAAAGTATTTGAATCTATAATTCATCACGTATGTATGTTCCTGTTAATGCCAGGAAGAATGTCGAAGGAAACCACTTTTAAATGGAATGTATGTTTCAGACAATATAGAATTTGTATATAAATTCCCACAGGTGTAGGAAATGCTAATAGATCAATATTAATCAAGCACCCCTTGTTAAAAATGTGTTCTTTTAAAATGCTCATCTAGCAATGAAATTTCAAGCAAGTATTGAACTGATTTGGGCTTCAAATCCAGACTCTATTTTCAAAGTTTTTGATGCATGGAAAGATACTTTTTTCCTCTGTCCATATGCAGAGTGCTTTCGCCCTGTCACTGAATAATCACACTTGCCACAGTAGGCAAGCAAGAAGCATCACTGAAATTCCAGGATGCATTCCAACCAAGCAAAAGCACTTAGGGTGCGAAGCAGGACCACTATGGGGTGTGTGGCCTGAAGAGAGTTCCAGGGGCCAGATAGGGGGATCTTGGGGTCACTTGAGGGCCATGGGTGTGAGGCTCCCCATCCTTGGTGTAAACAGTCCATAACATACCACTCAATGAGACAGGGTAAGTGAGAAGAGACAGAAGCAGTTGGTGCACTACCATATAATTGCTCAGACTGTTCTTCTCTTGACAGGAAGGATCAGGCAAAGGATGGCTACCCCAGTGCCTCTCAATGCTTGCACATCCTTGCTCCCTAGGCTGTGCAATGGAATGACTGGGCCCCAAAGAAGCCCCCGGATGAATGAGTGAGCGAGCGAGCAAAAAGAGGAAATGGCAACTGCTTCCAAGAAGGCAAAGCTCAATCTGCTCACTCTTTTACTCTTTCTCTCTCTCTCTACAGGTGGTGAAGCACAGCTGAAGGTCAGGGAAGGAGCCACCACCTACCACTTGACCACCTTCGCTCTCCCTATAGGCAGCACCAATATGGGGACTGGGATGACAAAGAGGGTGGGTTAGTAGATAGCAGCGGCTGCTTGTGGTTCATGTCCAATCTCCTCTGCACAGTGCCAAGAGAGGAGTAGTTATGTTTTCCTTGGAGTCCCAAGGATTTGCACAGGACTTGCACACCATTCTCCGGAAACCGAAGCGGCTCACATTTTCAGTGTTCCCAAATGCTTAGCTTTGGAGCATACGGAACAGCAATTCCTCTGTGTCCCTTCCTGCACGCTTTCACCAGAGTGACCCTCAGCAGCTGACTCACCTCTTTTCACTCTGTCTCCAACCAGAACAGAAGGTGAGAAGATTTCTTCTCAGTGGCTACAAAGCTGTCATTTCTTGCTGACCGGGCAGCTCTAGGGTGTTGAAGGCAAGGACCCCACTAAAGAAATAATAGTCACAAGGTCTTTGACTCTCCCCCTGTAAACCTAGACCTCAACACCTGTGGTTACTTAGCCCTGAGACTTGCAGCCCAAAGCTCCTATACTGTACTAGGAAACGAAGCCCCACTAACAGTGGCAAATTCTGAAGACGGTGGCTACTATGCCTTTAAAACACATTTGAAGCGCATGCACACACACACACAGTTTATTAAGGAATCCTGGGCACTGTAACTCCGTGAGGGGTAGACTGCACTGCCCAGAACTCTTTGAGTGACAGAATAATAGCATCATAGAATTGTAGAGTTGGAAGGGACCCCAAGGGTCATCCAGTCCAACCCCCTGCAATGCAGGAATCTCAACTAAAGCATCCATGAATGTGCTTCGAAGGTGCTTTAAGGGTACCATGCGTCTGTACGCAGCCACAACTACAACAAACACAGTATAGTTGCCAAGACACGGGCATCATGTCCTCTCACACACCAGCCTAGCGGACTCAAAAGTTTGCTCAGCTCTCATGGTCATAACCATGGGGTTTTGGAAGACACCCCAACCCAACCCAACCCAGCCCCAAAGTGCCAGTTTAACTCTTAGCCGCAGCATGATAACGCAGCCTACCTCCTCCTCTAACGAGCTGCTTATTTGGAGGGTCTCTCTGACAAAGAGCACTTTTCTGGCGGTGCGCAAAGAGGACTACTAAAGGGAGATGACATCCCCTGCCCTGCCCCGCTGGTGGCAGACCTGGGGGCTGCTGCGCGGACCAGGATGGCATCTTCCAGCTGCGCCCTGGCGCGGCTGCCTCTGCCCCTGCAGCCAGCCGCCCATCAGCATGGAGAGAAAGAAGCGCGCGAGGGCAGCGTGGCGGGGCAGATGCTTAAAAAAGAAAAAGAAAAAAGGCGCCTCCCGCAGGGCGCCGGCACTATGCCGCTGCTACTGTTTCTCTGCCGCCGCCGCGAAAGAACCGCTGAACCAGCAGCACCTACCATCCTTTGCTTCTTGTTGTCGGACATGTCGCCGGCTTCGCGGCTCCCTCAGCTCCTGGCAGCAGTGGCGGGGTGGGGTGGCGTGGCGGGCAGGAAGGCAAGCGGCTGGCTCCCGCGGGCTTGCTGAGAAGCTGCGAGGGGAAGGGAGTAGGTATAAAAGCGGCCGAGGAGACACGTAGCACTTCCCCGGACCGCCTTTCCAGCCCACGGCTCACACCCCGCGCCCTCCGCTGGCTCCTCCCCTCGGTGCTCGCTCTTCTCCCGGCTGCCACGGGTATTTTTTTTTCCTTCCCAGTGGGGGAAAGGGCTCCGCGAGAGTATACTCACAGGAAAACTTTTCTCCTCTCGTGCCTGCGTCCTCCCCGCTCCCCCCGCCAGTGAGGACCCGCGCTTTTTTATTGTTTTAAATCGCCTCAGGCAGCGCTCGCTTAAGAAAAACGTGTTCTTGCTCCGATAGGGGACAGGACACGGTCTCACCCACGCGTTTCCCTGGCTAAAGGTTTGCAGGCTGGCGCTGGACGGAGGGGAGGTCCAACCCTCGCCAAGAATCTCACCTTTGTGCAACGAGGGGGAAAACAACAACCCCGGGCTTTCCCTCGCCTTAAACGCTGGTTTAGGGAAGCCTGAGAGCAAAATAAAGCAAAGTACAGTATGTCAAAGGACACTCTGGGCATAATAGGTGATTCTGGGCTGGGAAAAGTGGCTGCCTATTTTGTTTTAAACCCTGCTTCCCAGCCCAAAGCAGCTTGCAGAGACAGAGCCACACAGGCAAGTAAAGGCGCGATATACAGTATTAGGGATACTTGGAGGTGTTAATAGCACTTCCTTCTGGTCACCGGCAGCTGTTATCTTAGCCTAACACAGCCAGCCACATCCGCAGCACACCTTTAAAGCACTCTTATGACACTTGCAACAGTCATGGAGAATCAGCTGTTTGTTAAAGGCTTAGAGAACTACAGTTCCCAGCACCCATGGAAACTACATTCCCCAGTATTCTCTATGGCTGCTAAAGTGGCATAAGAGTGCTTCACATGTGTTCTAGAAAGAAGAAGCTGTAGAGTGGAGACATGGGCCGATTGATCATAGTAAGAATAACAACCCAAAGAGTTCTCCAACTGTGTGTTTCAACCCTACAGGCAGTGCTACCACCAGCACATTTAAAACACACACACACACACACACACACACACACACACACACAGCTTTCAGGCACAAAAACAACACACCATGGCAGCTTCAGGCAGTAGTACCATGAATTGTCCTCTGCTGCATACACTTACCTTAATTCTGCTGTCCTTCCTCGCCTCCACTTCAAGCCAACTGCATCCCTGTATTTTCTTTCACTCCAGCTGCAAAGAAGCAGCAGTGCTAGGAGAAGCTCACACACTTGAGACAATTTCCACAGGGGCTGCTCTTGTTAGCCTGTCGTTACATAAACAACAGGAAGCTTAAGGACAGGCAAATTTTATTATGGCATAAGATTTTGTGGACTGGAACCCACATCATCTGACAATTCCACTATACATAATATAGAAAAGGCAGGGATTCGGTGTTGGTTTTCAGGAATCCCTAGTATCAGAGTAGAAAGCCAACAGTGCAAGATGCATAGCCTGCCTTGGTCCTAAAGTGTTAAGTGGTGATGTGGGAAGACTGGGAACGTGACACTGAAAAAACTGAGTACGGTAGCTGTGTGTGCCATGGAGGTCCAGATGTGTGGGAACTTCAAATGTTATAATAATAATGATTTATAATAAATTATTATGTATACCCTGCCCGTCTGGCTGGGTTTCCCCATGAATTGGCCCCAAAGAGCTGCTGCAGATGCATTTAGGTGGTCCTTTTTCATTTACTGCAAGGAGAAAGGCAATTTGATTGGAGAATAAATTTATGACACCTGTTCTTTCCTCTTGTCACGTGTGTAAATAGTCAGGGCCGGCCCAAGTCATTTTGGCACCTGAAGCAAACCACAAAAGGGTGCTCCTTTCCCCATCAGGGAAGAATGGGAGAGTAAAGGTCTACATTGGGAACGGGGTGGAGAGAGAAAGCTCTATATCAGGATCTGCTGCCCCTGTGGATCCTGCCGCCTGAGGCAGTCATCTCACCTGGCCTCCTTGGTGGGCCAGCCCTGTAAATAGCATTATAGTGGGAAGGTAAAACCGGCATACATCTTGTGGTTCATTGCACTAAAATAAACCTTTTGTACAGAACAAGCAATTGCTCTGTCACACATTTTAAGTGATATAGAAGGAGAACATGCTATACTCTATTAGCAGTTGATTACATTGATAAGAAAATGTAAAACCCAGCCATAAAACGTGAATAGCTAATCCACAGAAAGGTACTTACGGTGTGATGAAATTTTTATTATGTCACACACACGAGTTTGAACCAACAACATGTTGAGAGTCTCTGTACTCATTTGGAATATAATCCATTGAGATTTGTTTGTTTGTTTGTTTATGGCTACAAATGTTAAAACTGGGCTGGAAGATCCAGCAGAAGCTTTAAGCATCACAAAGGAAATTGAACTAAAATGTTAGAATACTATATAAGTGCTGCAACCTCAGTTAGGTACAGATAGGTAGAGAGCCTTTTTCCGAAAGCAGCACTCTTCCCACTTCCTTCCTCAAAGAACTGGAATCTGCACACAATATTTCCTGGATAACATTTCAAACTGTTGGTCACTTTTGCTAACAAATACCTAAATAGAGTGAATATGTTGGTCTGAGATATTTCTTGAACAAATAAAAACTGCCCCTCTGACAACACAACACAGCTCCCTTCTTGTAATAATGAGGATTAGTACAGATTAGTATAGATTTACTACATTTACTATTCTTGGTGTGTGTGTGTGTGTGTGTGTGTGTGTGTGTGTATACATACATACCTGTTTAAAGAAACCATTCTATGCTTCTGTTGTTTCAGAGGATTTACTTACACACTGTGAATTCTCTCAGGGTTGCTTTTTTCCCTACAGCTGGTGAAAAATAATATCTCCTGAGCACATATTCTCATATTTGTGACAATGAGCTTCTCTAAGACAAGAAAGAATATTCACACTTATTCAGGTATTAGTAAAAATTAAGATGGCTGGCTGGGAAACTGGGAAAAGTGGGAGTGTGTGTTACTTCCCTGCATACACACCCCAGGTCTTCTAGCAGTTCATACGTTGTTAAAAAATAAAAATAAAGTGTCCACTGGTAAGAACAAGGGAAGGGGCTTGGCCTTTTGCTTTTTTGTTTCCATGCACTGGCCCACTGACCAATGTAGTTGCTGACTGTTATTCCTAAATATGGATTGTTCTCTTAGAACAAGAAATTACAAAACCTGAAAAATGCATACTGAACACTCATAGGTAATGGAGCGAAACTGGTTTACAAACAATGGTCCAGTTTGCATGTGAAGCCGAGCTAAACTATGGTTAAGCAAGAATACATGTGTGTGCAAGTACAGGCCGTGACCATTTTGCAGGCATTCAATTGACATGTGGGAGGTTTTGGACCTGGAAGAGCGGCAGAACAGGGGTGAAACAGCAGCTAATAAATACCAGTTATCACCAGGGAGCATAATGCAACAAAAACAAACTCACACCTCAAACAAGTCAAAGGTCTGCATGAAGAGGAAAACCCAAATTGATGTTTGTTCCGACTGAGCGCTTAAGAGCGGTTTTCTCCAGGATTGGGGGGAAGCAGTGGGTCAAGAGGAAGTGGACAAACCCAAAGTGAGTGCACAGTAAATGGGCGTGTGAACACAGTCTCCACAAAATGAAACCAGAGGTCCATCTCACTGACTGGAATGGGAGTTTCCAGGTTTTTATTGGAAGCGATTCAACCTCGCCATGGATGGAAGTGAGTGCTACCCAAGGAAATTAGTGGAGAACACCAACATCTTAGTAGTGGCTGGGCAGCAGAATCCTTACTGCTATGCAAAAGTATCAGCAAAGATAGGATTTACTACTCTATTGTAATATCCCATGAGAAAAAAGATATTTTAAAATAATCCTGCCAATGAAATTCCAGTGTAAATATATTATTCCCATATTGCTGTTTTGAAGGTTGAGAGAGAGCAAGAGAGAGGTTCACAACAGCCATCCAAAATCAATACTGCAGGTTACAGGTCAAATGCTTGTGAAGTTTGTCCTTGCATAACAGGTTTTAGAAGAAAAAATAACAGGAGCTTTTTTAAAACAAAACAAAACAAAGTAAGTTAAGCATGTAAAATATACTCCTGTTTTGATGAGTTGTTGAAATACCCTTGTGTTTGCCCAAAGGAAACAAAATACTGCACTCATCTTTAAAGAGGTTTGGTTTTTTCCCCCTAGTCTGATGCTGAACATCCATAGCAACTCACAGGATTTTAACTTTTGTGGAGAAGGTGCTGGATGGACTGGTTGCTCACTCATGCTAGATTTGTTGCTTGCCCAACCAGTAGGGACTGCAGCTAGAAAAGCGGGGATATTGCTTAAGAGGTTGCAAGGCTCCAGAATCCTGTGGATGGAAGGAATCAAGGAAACCAGTAGAAGTGCCTGAGGCTGCCTTTCATGGGAGAATACGGTAACTGGAAGGGAGCGATAGGCCTAACACACACACACACACACACACACACACACACACCACATTTGTTGCAGCGCTTCCCAGGTTGAACAGGATGGCAGGAAAAGGAGTACAGTTTGCTCCTGAAATAAGCTGGCAGGATGAATTTTACAGCCTGAGGGCCACATGTCAGAGGCAGGTAGGGCCTGAAGCAAAAGTGGATGGTGCAATTAAAGTACAGTTTACCTACATACAGAAAAATAGTTTCTGGACATTCTCCTGCACCCTCTCTATCGGTGGAAAAGAGGAACCACATATACCTGGAAGGGATGAACTTGTTGGTATATGTGTGGGTAAAAATTAAGAAGTTGCAGGGGTGAGGGGTTGACAGTTTCTTCACTGCCTTTTCTATAAGTGCCTCCCTCCTCTGTTTGTGTGCCACAGGCCATAACTTAAATCACTAACTGGCAGCCCAGGCAGCCCAGGAGATGGGAAACCGCAAGCCTCAGCTTTGCCTCCTGAACTTGCAGAAGGAGCACAGAGAATTGGCCGGGCTATCGAGGAGGATGAAAAACTCTTAAGCCACATGTGTTGGGTCCACCCTTAAGGTGGGGTGTCGGTGTGCTAGCCCTGCTGGACAGAGTGGGACAGCAAAGGGAGGGGATTGTGTGGAGAGGCGGAGCCCCCCCCAAACCCCAGGCGACTCTCAAGTGGAATAACGACTCAAAACAATGTGCTATGGGATTAAAATTGGCCACAACTTTATTAAAGTTTCAGATGTAGAGAGACCTTGGCTTAGGCATTGGGTGTTTATCCCTCCCAGCCCCCAGCCGGGGATCTGAGGAACATCAGGGTTATCCAGAGTATGTGGGGATTGGGCTGGCTCTGGAGAACATATGTTCAAGCAGAGAGCCCGCCCCCCATTTCACCGTCGTTGGAGGGGAGAGCAATGCCAATGCCTCCCCTTGAGACCCCTTTAACGTGGAACCCTGGGATCACCACCACAAAGGGGGCATAGGTCACCGCTTCATGCCCCCACCCCATTAAGGGAAGATAGACTAAAGGATTCCGCCCAATGCCTGAAACCACCAAAGTTGTGACGTTTTGCTATGGGAAAGGCAAAATCTGCCAATGCAGGAAAATTCTTTTCTGGCCCTTCAACAGCGACCATGATGTAGCAGCACATGCGTACCTGTGGAGAAGAGGTTAACCTCAACCTGCAAAGGAAGGCTTAGCTGAGGGAGGGCAGGGTGGGAGAAGCTCTGGATCCAACTGACAATTCCCAGGTAAGATCCACTCTCTATTGTGTGGGTATGGCGGTTCCTCCACCTACCTGGCCAGGTCCCCTGGCAATGCCTCCCCAGGAGGGATTGGGTAACTGCTTGAGGTAGGCGGAGACCTCCAGATATCCAGCCTGGGGAGGGCGAAGCCAGGCTATATGGCTGGAAGCCGCATAGGATCCAGAGGGCTGCGTGCGACCATGCAAAAGGTGGGGAGTGGTCATTCCTGTCTTAGAATCTATGGGGCTGGCCTGGTAATGATAAGTTTGGAGAGCGCTGCAGGGTTGGGGAGAGGTGTAGCATTTGGGAATGTGCCATAATTGTTAATTAGAATTTACATTTTTTTAAAGGTTGCAGTCGTGTCAATAATAATAATAATAATAATGATATATTATTATTATTATTATTATTATTATTATTATTATTATTATTATTATTTATACCCCGCCCATCTGGCTGGGTTTCCCCAGCCACTCTGGGCGGCTTCCAACAGAATATTAAAATACAATAGTCTATTAAACATTAAAAGCTTCCCTAAACAGGGCTGCGTTCAGATGTCTTCTAAAAGTCTGGTAGTTGTTTTTCTCTTTGACATCTGGGGGGAGGGCGTTCCACAGGGCGGGTGTCACTGCCGAGAAGGCCGTCTGCCTGGTTCACTGTAACTCAGCACTGGACCTCAGTGTCTGGGCAGAATGATAGGGATGGAGACATTCCTTCAGGTATACGGGACTGGGGCCGTTTGGGTCCACAAGCTGCTTAACACCAACCAATTTAAGCGAGTGTTAGGCAGCCCAAATGTTTGCTTAATGGTACCATGTTCTGCAACACTGAATCGATTTCAGTCGCTTACTCTGAGGCTAAAGAACTGGGGCAAAAGTTGCTATGTCGCCCCAGGCAGCGTTATAATTATTCTGAACAAGTAAAAATGCCTGTGCAAAGGCTTGCACGAATATTTTGCATGAGACCTGGGAGATGTCAGGTGGTAACAACCTCATCAAACACAGGTTTATGATATACATTTGTAGGGAGAGAGTTCTCACGCAATGCTTGCATCACTGTTAATTGCACTCCTCTTGTATGTAGACAGAATTATGTTGTTGCAGGACAAAGGGAAGCCTGAAAAATGTAACCTTTAGTGTGAGTTTTGTTACCTCGCTCACATCATCAGCTGCCATTTATCACTAATATTTTAAAAATATACTAGTTTGCCCTTTACAAAGCTACAATTCCAGCACCCTTGATGAACTACAGTTCCCAATATTCTTTTTTTTTTAGTAGGGTAATGTGTTTTAAATGTACTGCAATGTGCTCAGACACATTCTCCTAAAAGCTGAAGAATTATGCTTTTGGCATTTATGGAAACATACACATGTTATGATGTCATAAACTTGGTGTATGTTTACATTTATTGCTCTTTTTTAATATTTCAAAAATCCCAAAGGGAAATGTTCGGAAACTGTTATAATTGTTGGCAAGTCTCCTGTAGTAGGGAATGATCTCTTGATCCCAAACACTCTCCCAGCTAAACTAACCAGGGTAACACCCAGCATCACAACATTGTATTTTACCAATATTCGGCTTTGTTTATTCACCCACATCTAACCCATTAATATCCCTCCCCAAGCAAAGATCCACAGTGGAGAAAATGACATCAGGTCGACTGAAAATGAAAAATAGACCTTCAGCCTTCGAATGATCTCATCCAGCCACTTCTTACAATGTTAAATGGGACCATTTACCCGTCCTGGAGAAGTACATCATAGTGGCTGGCCTTTGCCGTGGTTTACTTCTTATAGGTAAAGCACAAGACTTGTTCAAGAGAAACACTTCAATAGAGTATAGGTCAGAACAGTTCCCAAGTTCTTGTGTGTCCTGGAGCTCCTTTGGGCTTCAGTTGTGCAGTTTCAGCACATTCAGCCACCCCAACAGCAATAGGGACTGGCCAGGTAGACCTTAAGTAGTTCAGTAAACATTTAGGATGACGACACAATATAATCAATGGAGTAATCTTACCAGAAGCCTCTTCTCTTGTAATACCAGTGAATATATTAATAGAGATAACAACCAGCTGTGGCTTGACTCCACTGCTTTGGTACCACACCGCTTCATCCTGTCTTTGGCTCTGAAACAGGAGTAGCCAACACCCTCCAGATGTTATTGGACTACAACTCCTTTCATCATCCCACATCAGCTGTGGGAAAGGGCAGTAGATCAATGGCAGAAGGTCTTGGGTTCAATCAGCAGCAACTGAAGGTAGGGCTGGGAATGCCACTTTCTGAAACCCCAGAAAGCTGCTGCCAGTCAGTGCAGGCTCAGTATAATGTCACTTCCTATGTTCCTCTGCAGCACTACACTGGCTACCCCTGCCCCAAAACTTTAGATTCTAAACTCGCCTTCCTTAACCTGGTGCCCTTTTAGATGTTTCACATTACAATTCTCATCGACGCCAGCCAGAATGGCAGTGAGTGATATTTGTCATTCACTAAAATACCTGGAGGGCACCAAGTTGGAGAATTCTGGTCTGAAGGATGAATGGAGACGGAGAGAAGCCCCAGAGACATAGTGCGAAAAGGGATATGAAATTCTGCCCACCCCCCCAAAGGGAGTCAAAATGGATAATTGCTGTCTTGGGCCAATGGTTGTGTGAAACTATCATCGTATTCTGGGTGTAACATTTTGTACGGCACTCAAATCTGTCTTTGTGCTTTTGAGGAATCTTATTTGGAAATGACCCAGTGATTAATTTAAAAGTACACCCACACCATTTCAAGATACGGCCTCCTAGCATATGTTTGTTCTAGCTTTGCTTGAAAAATGTATGAGTCTTTCTGTTGTTCAGATTATAATAAAATGTTGTGGTTGCACAGTGCTGGTAGATTACATTTTATTGTCGTGTTTAACCTCTCTCTTTCTCTGTGCTCTAGATGAATCATGTTAAGCAGAAGTGGAACAAAAAGAAATATTATTCACACAGCACATGCTGAAGAAAAAAGTATCTAGAATTTATCTGGCTTAGCCTTCAATATACCGTAAACATACTAACGAGGGAGAAAGCCCTTTTCAACACAATGAGACTTGTTGCTGTGTGAACATTGCATAGGATTGCAGAGTTACAGTAATTCATGTTTTGGCTTCGATTTTGCATCAGTGTTAATGTTTTCCCCTAGTTAACCAAGCTAAGAAAACAGCAAGCTTTCACACAGCCAAGATGTTTGGCAAGAAGTTCTCTGAATAGAGAGGGGCGGAGAAGCAGTAAAAAAGTTCTATGAATGTGTGTCTGTTATGCAACAAGCCCTGTGCAATTCCTCTTTTGGATCATGGCAGTTATTCTGACTTTGCTAATCTTGGCAAGTATTGGGTGTGTTCATAGAATATGCTTGAGAACTTCGGGGGGGGGGGAATCTTCACCTAGACGCACTCAAAACCAGCAAGGTAATTTGAAGGGATTCATTTAAACAGAATGGAGGGAGCTCGGTTTCAGATAATTCCCATTATCCCCTTTTCGTAGTTGCCCTTAAGCTAGTTATCTAACACCACACAAAGTTCACAGCCTGATCAAGGTACACTTTCTGCAGGTAGTTATTTGCTCACAGTTTTTTTCCGTCAGGACTCTGAACAGAGTTGTTTAAATGGCTGATTCAGCTATTTGCCACTCACATCTAAACTCAGGCTATGTACACATCAGTAGCTCAAAAAGCAGTGAAGTCATTCTTGCCGCTGTTCCCCCCCCTCCAGCGTTTCAAGTCACTTTTTATGTTGCTCTTCACACCAGAGAGGGGGCGTGGATGTCTTCACCTGGTGCCCATTACCTGATTCGTTTCCCAGTGCCAAACTCCAATTCATTGAAGCTGTCATCTGTGTGCGCTGTTACCTGTTGCATGTGCAACAGCTTCCTCCTGAAATGTACACACCACTTCAGCTTAACCATGGCTTCCGTTTGCTAATTGTATGGAAGATGGTAAGAGCGAAAGAGCAACAGACGGGGCCATTTCTCAAGAAACTGCACAATGCCTATGCATTGTGGCTAATGTCTTCTTCAAAACAGCAGAGGTGGGAGTGCTCTGGAGCCAGAGTAAGCGGTAGCAAATAGTCTCAGAATAAATCCTTTTGCCAAAGGATTAAAAAGGCAGGGGCATTACTGTGCAGAGGTCCCAGGCAGCTGAAAAACGATCTAGTTGAGAATATTTTGCTTCTTCCTTGCCTCCACATTGACCTCAAGCAACAGAGAGGAATGCATTTGAAGCTTTTGCTAACACAAAGATGTGTTGGATTTCAAACAAATGCGAAACTAATCTCGCCTCTGGGCAAGTGTTCAGAAATGGGAATTACTAGTTTCCCAACAGCTGTGTTAGTCTTCAAATTAATTAATACTAAGCAGACCTATCCTGTACACATTTACTCAGAAGTAGACCCCGAAGTGCTCCACTTCCTCACACCTAAAAGTGTGCACAATTAATTAAGGAGTATCCCGCCTCATGCAGTTTTCTTGGTTGCAGGTGATCACACAACACCAGTAACAAACTAAAATGCAACAGCAATGTTAATTTTTATGCACTGATGAGTTGAATCAATGTGTCTTGCTACTGTAATGTGAGTGTTTTCTTTAGAGCAGTGGTTCCCAACAGGTGGTCCGGGGACCCCCAGGGGTCCGCGAGCTATGCCAGAGGGGTCCGCAAGATGCTATTAGAATAAAAAATATATTAAATTTATTTCGTATGATAACAGATTTTTTGTTTTGGCCGCTTCCTGCATGAGCAGAGTCTAGCGCAAAACTAGAATTAGATAGAGGCAGTAGTTCTGCTGTATGCCGTTAGGTGGCGCTTTACAAACACTACTGTTTTGCAAAGAGGCAGCGCGCGCATTCTACTAACGCTCACCTCCCCAAGATGCTTTGCGCGCATCGGCTTCATTTGTGCGCTACTGTGCAGGTACCCTGTCTTCTCCATTCCCCTCCCTCCTCCCTGGCGCGCACTGCCTCTTTGCAAAACAGTAGTGTTTGTAAACAAAGCGTTGTTTTTTGCGGAAGCTACAGTTCGCGTAGTTAAAAATGGACCGTTGCTTAAAAAGTGGTTCGTTAAAACGACAAAGGCCTACCGATGAAGAGGAAGATAATGCATTTGATGTTCAAGCAAGTAAGTCAATTAATGGGGGTCCTTGTCACAATAGCGGCTCAATGAGGGGTCCTCGAGAAAATTTTGTTGGGAACCCCTGCTTTAGAGGCTGCAAACAGCTTCCTGGAAAAGGTGTGTTTTCATGAGGAATCTAAAAGAAAATAGGGGGAGAGGTAACTTCAATGTGTGGGGTATTTCTGGAGACAGGTCAAGGCAAAGCTGGCTGAAAGGGAGAATGAACTGAATAATGTCCAAGCGATAAAGCGAAGGCCATGGGCAGTTTATCACAGAATATGATGACACAGTAGTTTTTTCTTTTCTTTTCTGGGGGTACTCAAGGGTACACAGTACCAGCACCTTAAAAATAAATAAATCACCGGATGAGAGCAAGACTGGAGGAGGAGACTGTGATCCAAGAAGGAACTACAATAATATGATTTAGAAATGGTTTTTGTGGGGAACAAGTTCTGGGTGACACCATCAGGGAAACGAAGCTAAGACCTGAAGAGTTTCAGTTTTGTATATAGTTTGGTAGGAGCGCACTAATAAAGTCTCCCACCCCTTCTACTCCGGTATCTGAGGCTCAGCTAAAATGAAATTGTTTTTAGAACATAGACCTAAAATGCTTTGTGAAGGGACATTTTTAAATGGGAGCCTCCTGAACTCATATTTAGTAGATGTGTGAGGATAAGCGGAACGTAGAGCTCTACAATGCCATAGTGGAGCCACTCTTTTGACACCAGAGCTACCTCTGCTACTTTCTTGGATGGGGCTAGGGCTGGGCTATGTGAACACTGGATTGGCTCCACTGGGGCACTCACATAGCCCTTCTCTCACTACCAACCCATCCCTATCCTGGTCAGGTCAGCCACAACAATGCCAGTGTTGGGAGGCTATTTCTTCCACACTATATTACCTGGGAAACTACAGCAAAGTGTGTACACACTTGATTCCAGTGGGGCTGTTCAGAACAAACAGCTTTGCAGAGTGTTAGATTTTTATGTGTGCGAGAGAGATTATACAGGCCAAAAGTTGACAAAGGGAGTTTTCAGGGCGGCAGGGGATCACTGCCTTAAAGGAACAAGCTAGAGGTGTAAACCTTTGCCCTACTACAAGCCAGAAACTCACACAGGGAACATTATCATTGGAAAATATGCCTTTTATGCATTAGTCTAAAGTGAACAGTTAAGAAAAGACAAATCTTCCATTCATGTACAAGTCACTCTAATTATGCAGTCATATGCTGCATCCACAACATATGCCGCACTAGTAACTAGTAGACATGCTGGATCAGGCACAATGCCTGTCACACTGGAACAACACCATGGTAACAGCTACCATTGGTAGATGCCAATGCCTTTATTAAAAAAAACTTGTCTGCATGCACCCATGCCCTACAACCATGGGTCCCTAGATCTTGTTGAAGTATGACCACCCTCAGCCACCATAACCAATGGTCTGAGATGACAGGAGTCCAGAAGCACCCTAAGGTTGGGGAAGGCTGCCCAAGAACTTGTTAGGTTTCAACCCTTTCCACTGGATTTTCTCTCAGGGTTGGATAACCTCAGGCACAAGAGCTTAAAGGTCCTTCAGGTCCTTCTACCTAGCCCTCAGAACTATCTCCTGAACGCAACCATCAGTGCTTTTGTCCGACTAAAATGTGTCCTTGAGCTCTAATAATGGCTCTGAGGGAAGTGTGAGTTTGTGTAACAATTAGGCCACTGCAGGGAGGTAAGATTAGCATATCTCGCTCCACCTACTTTTACTCCTGGCCTGCAACCTTCAGGAGGTTTCATAGAATTGTAGAGTTGGAAGGGTCATCCAGTTCAACCCCCTACAATTCAGGGATCTTTGGCCCAGCGTGGGACTCAAACCCATAACCTTGAGCCTCATGATTTGCCAGCTGAGAATGCAGCCCTTGGGCTGAAAATGCCCCTCAGCTCTGCTCTAGAAGTCACAGTTTGGAGGGTGTGTGTGTGTGTGTGTGTGTGTTGCAATCTGACTTCAGTATGCGTGCACATAAATGCATACCTGAGTGTCATGCCCTTCTACCTCATGCCCTCAATAAATGCCTGTATACACAGAATAAATGTTTATGGGTGTGTGTGACCTGCATCTGTTATATAGGAAGAACAGCTAAAACGATTGTGATA